>NC_133829.1:2406508-2730730 GCF_047830755.1 Zonotrichia albicollis
GAGATTAGTTTTAGGAGCCTTCTGTTCCAGAGAGGCTTAATGGGTGTTGAAGGTGTAACTTTCTTATTCCTGTTGCTATTACAAGGTGGAAAGTTCCAGTAACATCTGGTAACTAAGTAGAGAATGTAGGGATCTTGACCCTTCTGTCTCACAGGCCTCCTTACGGTTTGGTGGAAGAATGCTTTCTATTTTATTGTGCTGTGGGGAGGCTGAACAAGTGATGCACAAGGGGATTTAGGTGTCCAGCTCCTCTTTCAGCCTCCCATTCTGCAGAGATCATGGGAGTGGGGTGCTCCAAGCCCAGAGCTCCTCCGGTTCTGCTTTCAGTGCTGGTGTTGCTGAGCACCCAGCATGCAGACTGTCAGAGACCTTCGTCCAGATTTCTTTCTGGGTCACCACTTGCCAAGTGCAATTGCCCTAAAAACAGACTGAGACCAAGCTATTGACTTGTAATTGTCAATGCATAAAGTTTCCAAGAAGAAAGAGAGCTTTGTGTGGCTTTAATGGGGACACACTGAAGTATAGTCACTCTTTGAATTAGACAATGGGAACGTAAAGATTTTCTACAGCTCCTAAGAGCCTCTGAAGAGCATCGGCAGAAGGTTACATTAAGCAGAACAATGGCACAGTAGTTGGCTTGCTGAGAGGTAGGAAAACCCTTTGGAAGGAGTAACTTCACTTTTCTTCAGTGCTGTTCGCTCCCAATTAAATAAGATTAATTGTGCTGTTGAGTTCCAGGAGTTCAACATCCAAAATAAATACATAAATTAAGGCAGGCGACAGTGCAGAGGCTCAAATGCAGTTTGAATTCCTGCCACCTCCTGTGGGATGTGGAGGGGAGAGAGGAGCCCTTTCCTCTTGCTGCCTGATATCCCACAGAACACACACGACGACCGAGTGCTCTGCTCTCCTTGCCTGAGCCACTTTCTTGCTCCTGGGAAGGTTTTCTTTGGCTGGATCTCTGCAAGGTGCACAAGCCAGTTTCAAAGGGCCAGATGTGTGTGGAATAGGAAACATGCTGGCCAGGCTCCAGGCCGTGGGACCTGCAGCACAACAGCGGCTCCCCAGGAAAATCTCTGGCTGCCAAGAACTAGAAGTGATGTCAGCTCTGGAATTGTGTCAGATTAGAAACCCTTGTACTTTGCTCCCTGTGAAGTATTAATCTCCCAAGGCCTGTGCCGTAATGGGTCCTGTCTGGCTTGGCTCAGCTCTCTTTGTTTTGGGCTGGGAGTGTTGGAGGGGTTTCTCAGGAAGGCACCGGAGGCTGTCAGTGGTTTGGCTGCTTTGGATGGGTGTCCTTGAGCTGCTCCCAGGGCCTCACTCAGCTGTGCTAAAGATGGGCCTCCCCTGCCTTGAAGTGAAGGTCTGAGCCTTGGAGTTGTTGATTGGGCTGGGGTTTGTAGGAGTGGTTGTGCCTTGGGATCTTGTGCGTGCCGAAATGTCTTTGGCTTTCCCCAGCTGAATGAGTTTCTTGAAGAGAAGATAGAATTGATAGAGATGTGCTGTCAGTCTTATGGGCCTTACTCAGGAGTTGTGGATCAGGTGATTTCAGCTGTGCTAGAAAAGGAGCACAGATATGCCAGTGCACTGAATCCCTTTTGGTTTATGCCTGAATGTTTTGTTTTCACAGTAATTACTAAACCACGACTCGTTCTCCTCTGCACAAAGCCATTTGTCTCCTGTTGAACAGTAACCTTTTATTTGCTCGTGCTGTGTAGCAGAGCTCAAGGACATGTTTACTAATGATAGCCAAAATTTCACCAGAACAAGCTTCTCCCTTGTCTAGGTTTTTCCACCTTGATTTAAGTGGTTAAACCTCAGGGAGGGGATGGGAAATTGCTTTATGTGCAAGGATACAAGTGGGGGTTTGTGCTGTTCTTAGTCATGGAGTGAAAGCTCCCAGCTCCATGGGTTTGGAGTACTGCATGTCCTGGATGTAAAAATGCTGCTGTGAGGGTCTCACCTCTGCCCAAGTAATTGCATTGTCAGCAATCTGTCAGACCTTGCTGTGTTGCTCGCTCACACTTCACCTGCTTAGTTATAGATTTGAAATTAAAACCCAACAGAATCTGTTCTTTTTCCCCTTTACTCAGTGGTACGTTGGGCTATTCCTGCCTCCCTTTGATGTTGGGGAGAGGAGATAATGGGAGTGGGGTTTGGCTGGACGCTGAGATGTGCGACTGGGGAAGGGCTGTTGGCTGGTTTAATGTGGATTTTCAGATGCCTGCCTTGGATCTGAACTCAGGCTGGCAGGGGCTGTGCTCCCATGGAGGGCAGAGGACAGCTTTGTGCCTTGAAGATTTGACGACCTTTGTTCATTTGAAACGCCCTGTTTTTTAATGCCACTCAACAGGAGACTTTTTAATTTACTTCACTGGGCCTGGATGCCGGAGGTGGATGGATGGCTGATGGAAGTGAGGAAATAGATGGGAGAAAAAGAACATTTTCTCCTGGGCTGTTTTTATGCACAATATAGCCTAGGGGTTAGCAACACAGGGGAGAGTGAAAAAACCCTGCAGAGCCTGGGTCAGAAAATACAATTTTCATGGGAACAAAATGCTTTTAACTTGCTACATCAAAGACCCTCCATTCCAGAGCATTCTCTGTGTTTGAATACATCTGCATTCCCCCAGAACTCTGTATGTGAATGCACAAGTATGTCATGTGTATCTACATGTGAGTGTGCACTTGCACATACATTTATGATCTGAAAGCTGTTACTGCCCACCTTGGAATAGCTCAGCAGCTGAAACTACTTCCAGCAGGAGTCAAAAGCAAAAAGCTGTTTGGCTCCAAAGCACAGGTCTGTAGCTGGAACACCTGCCTAGGACTGATGTGTAAAAAGCCCTTCTGGCTCCTGTCTTGGAAGCCCACTTTGAGTGCATTCATTACAGCATCACCTCTGGCAGGTAGGAGGGTGGAGGTGAGCAGGCTGCACGAGCACATGGCTCTGTGCTTAACCAGGGTCCTGTCCATTTCTGTCACTGCAGGATGAAGAATGGAGGTTGGAAATAGTCAGCAGCTTCTGTAAGCACTTAACATTCCTGATTTCATTTGTCTTTGATCTCACTTGGACTAATTTTACTCTCTTCTGATCCCTTCCCTTGAAGGGGCTTTTATCTCATTGTCAGGCTTGCTAATTTAGTGCGGTGTTTTGAACCAGACCTCCTCCTACGTTTCCAGAGCCTGGAAGGTATTTTTTTTCCTTAATCAAGGAGTGTTTATGCAGTTCTTTGAACATCTTGGGACAAAAGTCATACTGGGGCTTTTTGCAATGCCGAGTCTGCACTCTGGACCCTGCTGCTCAACCACTGTATGTGCAAATGGCTTGTCACCAAAACTTGCAGTATTTTGGGGCCAAAAGGGCAGGAAGGCGTGCTGGATGATTTGGGACAGGTCAGAGCAGTCTGGCATTGGGTGGGAACTTCGTTTGCTCAGCTGGAGGCCTTCCCAGCAGGCTGTGTAAATTATAAACAAGGAGGGGTGGTCACACATGTTTGACCAACCAAGTAGAAGCTTGGATCCCAGTAGATTTTGACTTTGGGGAAAATAACTGTGTGATTTAGGGATATAGAAACATCACCACATGGTTTTGAAAAGCAAATACTTTTTTTTTCTGTGATGGAAAATGTGTTCTGTTCTTATTCTGCTACAAGCAGGTTGAGTTGACTTTTTAAGGAGTTGAAGTTTGAGAGGATGATAATTGCTTCTTAATGTGGGAAGATGCACTGCAGACCCCTTTTCTATTCCTGGCTGTCCCCTTGCACTTCACCTTTGGAAGAGGAGGAGTATTTTCAGCAAAATGCCATTCTAGTTGCTGTCTGAAGAAACTAGAAAATAGGACAGGTATACAGGCTGTTTTCCCAAGTGATGAACAGGAGCTTCTAAAGATGACAAATGTAAGGAAAGGCAAAGAATGAAGACTTCACCCAACAAAGTTTTTAGTGCCTGCTGTCTTGCATGAAAGGCTTCCAGAGGCAGTGTCTTTCCAGTACATCCTGGGCAGCCTTTCAGCCTCGTGTTCCCCTGGGAACCATCCATCCTCCCAGGGAACCACTGAGCTCTTTACCTTGCTGCGATCCTCAAAGGACCAGTCTGCCCTAGGAGACATGAATGGGCAGAATTGCCCCTACAGAAGGGCACTTGGTGGCATTTGCCTGACCTGGACCTGCCAGGGCTGTGCTGGCTGACAAATCTAGGATTTCCATTGTGGTGTATGCACGCTGAAGCTCAGGGGTGTCTGCTGCTTCTGCCTGTGCTTTCTCCTTGCAGAGTGTGAGATAGCAGCATGGTGCAAGCATACATGTGGGAAAACCCTAAACGCAGGGGCTTGCAGGTAGCAATGGCTGCCCCTTTGTCACGGAGTTCAGTGCCTGGCTGTTGTGCTGACTGTGACATGGGCATCTCTGTATCCTGCTGGATTTGTCTCTGGGAGATTGCCCCTGGATGTCCTAGAGAAGGTGACAGAAGAGGGTCTGTTCTGTCCCATGACAGTGGCAGTCAACAGGCAGGGTTCTTTGTGGCCTCATGGTCACTGAAGGGGCAGAGCTGGCCAACACCAAGTTCTCAGTGGTTGTACAGCCCAGCAGCAATGACAAACCTGACAAGTTCCCGTCCCCACGGGCACCGAGTTGGCCACGCATGGGGACAGGGTTAGGCCCTTCCTTCAGGGGCACCTGCGGTTTCCAGCACACGCCTTGAAATAATTCCATCTCCCTGCATATGTAATTTTGCGTGTCATTGCCCCTAATTGCATGCTTAACACTCACTCTTTTTAAAGTGCAGCCTTTTTATCAGCAGTAGGTAGTAGCAGGTTTAATAGGGTGTTTGAATTCCTATAAAATTAATCTGTAGCCTTCTGCGATAGGAGACGGGCAGGGAGCCATGTGGTTCATATCCAGTGTTGATAAACTTGTTATAGAGGCAGGAAACATTTCTGATTGGAGCAGTGACAAAATAATTTGGAGCAGAGCCATAAAAAGAGTGGATGGTGATGGTTTGAGCACAGCAGAGATTGAAATTGCTGGTGTGTGGAAGCAGCGCTGCCAGCTAACATTGACTTAGTGTCTCTGGAGAACTCTAACGGCAAATGCATTTTATTAATGGCAATATTCTTTTAGGAAATGCTGAGCATTGTTTCAGAGGTGGAGCCCCCTCGAGTACGTGGGTTTGGAAGTCAGCCAGACCAAGATCTGTTCAGCTGAGCTTGTTGCTGGTCACTGCTCTGGCCCCCGGCTGCAGCAGGAAGGTTGCCTAAGGGCATGTGCTGGGTACCGTCTGCTAACAACTGGAATATCTTTTTTTAGTGCAGAAACTGCATCCATCCATTCTTGCTCTGCATTCACCTGTATGGGATAAAATGCTCAGAGACAGCAGGACATGTTTTTAACTGTTCTTTTATTGTCTTTCATTTGAAATGTATTTCCCAGAACATGAACATCAGTGGGAGTTGCTTCTTTCTCAGCTGGACTTGAGTTCTTAATGCCAGTAAGAGGGGCAGCTGCTCTAACTAGATTGTGGTCATTGGCATTGCAGTGCCACATGGGGCTTGGATACTTTTCCTTGCACTTAATTGTCTTGTGGGAGTTGATCAGCCTTGGAGGAGGCTCTGATGTGCAAGTGGGAAGGGAGCCTGCCACGGCCAGCCATGGTGCTGCATCTTCTGTGCTTGCTCTTGCTGTTACCACCTCTTCACCTTCTTCCAGCTGCTTTCTGCTCGAATCCAGCATGGAAACAAGTGTGAACAGCAGGGGTGGTGGCTGCTGGGCCCATTGAGAATGGCAGAAATGGTGCAGGTTGTACAGCCATAGGGATGGGGGATGGAGAATGCAGCGAACAGGAGTCATGGACTGTGCTGGTCTCCCAACAGGGCTGAATTTCACCTGGTACCTCCAGCCATGGTTCCTTTGCTGTGTAAAACTGGGATGTGATTCAATGAAGGAAAGTAACCCCACTGCCACACTGTCTTTGCTTTGCAGGGAGGCTGTCGGAGGGGGATTCTCTGGAGCTGAGCTGTAGTGCTGGTCCTGCAAAGGTGATTCTGGAGCCAAACCAAGTGGTGATTTTGGACTGTAACCTGACCCCTGTTGAGCAAGTGATCAATATCACATGGAAGAAGAATGGGTTTCCATTAGTGGAGCAAGAACATCTCCATGTGCTTCCAAATGGATCACTCTTCATCTCATCCCAGGCTGGGGCAAAGGACAGTAAATATCCCGAAAAGGATGGTGCTGAGGGCAACTACTCCTGCGTGTCTCACACCTCCCTAGGGACTGTCACCAGTCAAACAGCTGCAGTCAGATTTTCAAGTAAGTGTTCTGGGGGGTTTGTTCATTTTCTTTCCTTTCCCTCCTGGTACTTGTACAGAAATCTGCTTCCCCAGGAGCTTGAGATAAAACGTCTGTGAAATAAAATCATAATAATGATGTATAGATAGGACTGGGGATAGTCCACAAATAAGCAGTGGTGTTTTCCTGTTATCCCACTGTTAACATCCTGTGTAACTCTCCCAGGTAAGTGCCATCAGCTATGAATTAAAAACAGGACCCTCCTCTTTCCAAAAGTCAGTGCTTGTTTTTGCAGAGAACTTCAGAGCCCTGAGTGCAGCACCCTGTGCATGGAGAGGTGGCTGTGGGGATATGACTGTGGCAGCTTGTGAGGTGAATATCTCTTTGTATGGAAGAGATGAAAGAAAGGGTTCTTCAGGGCAGTTTTTGTTTGGATTCAGAAGGACACTCCAAGATCTGAACTGCTGAATCTCTGCACAGAGTTCAAGAATAAAATTCCTTTCTATTCAGGCTTGGCTCCTGGGGGCTATTTTAAGTGAGTGCAAATAAATGATTCCTTGACCTGCCAAATAGGTGAGGCTAGAAAATAATGCAAATACAGTAACACTTATTTCTAGTACAGTGACTTGTGTATGTTAAATGTTGCTAAAAACAGCTGCACAGGCACACCATAGGAGTTGAGGGGGGGGTGAAGGTGCCCAGATAATGTCCTGACACCCCCTTTACACTGGGATGTTTTTAGGCTCTGGTACCCCAGACAGGGCCATCCAGGTTTGGCCAGGGAGTGTTTCAGTCTGTGAGCAGTGTGCTGTAGAAACCAGAACTGCTGGTGAAGCTTTGCCAGATGAAGTGAAAATCTTTGACTTTTGCAACACGTCCTCCTTTTCTGCTCAGAAAATGTTTAGCATGCAGTCAGGGATCCTGCACACAGGTATTGTTTGGGAGGAGCTGTCATTAGTCCAGATGGATTTATTTAGGTGCTCCTGCTTCAGTCCCAAGCAGTCTGAGTTAGGATATATTTATTCCCTTTTAGGGTGACTCACGTTGAAGTGTGTGCTGTGTCTCTTGCCCAGTGGCAGTGGGCTGTGTCTCTTTTATGGTCCTGGGTTTATTGTTTGGTGTCTTACGAGTTAGAGCAGTGGAGACATCTCAAAATGGGGAGGCTGACTTAAATTGCCCTTCTCTCCACCTGGATTTTTCCAGAAGAGCATAAATGGGTGATGCCTCTCTCCATACCCTTCTGTGTTTGTCCCAGAAATGGGAAATTTCAGGTGAACTCTTTCCTTGTGTGTACTCATAGTTCTTCTTTTATTACCATCTGCTCAGGGAAAATGCAGCTTCCGTGGCACACACATGCACCTGCCATAACCTATCCACTTCTGAGCAGGGAGCAGCGAGGGAATTGATTAATGAAATGCATCTCTCACTTCGATTTGTTCCGAGGGCTGGGCAGAAGCACTGCTCCATTAGCATTCAGCTGGAGCAAGTGAGGATTGTAAAGGCTTGGGTTTTTTTCATTTTTTCCCCTGCTACTGAATATGGTCTGTCCAAAGCTGGATGGAGTGGATGGACTTATTCTTTGTGCTGATTGCCTTAGGGACTGCTAGTCAGGACAGGGCAGTAGCAGAAAACCTGTTCAGCAGGTGAGATGTGTTATTCCTGCCACGAGCTTGTCCTTCTGACCTGCAGGTCCTTTCCTCCCTGGAATGGGGTTCCCATGCAGGGCTATGGGGCTCTCTGTGCCACTGAGTCTTGCAGTAACAAGTAGGAGCATTGGGTTTTTGCAGCACCTCCCTTGCTCAGTACTGGGTTGGTGCTCTTGGTGTCATCTGCTGTGTTTCAGGCTTGTGGGAGTCCACTCCTCCCCCTGAGAGCCCAAGAGCAGCCCTGGCACCTCTGTGTGAGGGCTGCCAGCTTCCCAGTGGAGGGAGGGGATGCTCCAGGCAGCAGTGAGCCCAGAGGCCGGAGGAGGCCTTTTGGAGCAGTCAGGCTAGAGTGGGGGAGGTTGAATGGCATGTGAAGGCTGTGACAGTGTGAGGATTTCCATCATGATCCAGGAATTCAGCTCATTGGCATTATGCTGGATAAACATATGGCTTGCTGCCAGTGTTCCCTGGCACCCTGTGTGCCACCAAGGGACCCATGCCACTGTCCCTGTCCACACCTCGTGGCAGTGGTGGCCGTGGCAAAGGGGGAGGAGCAAGGCTGTGAGGGCTCCTGTGTGCCTGTTAAACAAGCAGCTGCTCAGGCTGATAAACTGGGTTTTCCTGCAGGTTTTCCTGAGCCCCATGTGCTCCCACATGGAAGTACCAGGGGTGTTATTGTAGTTGTGGGAAGGTATAGCTTTCTACCTGTTAATAACTACATTGATGAAGATTTGTTAAAGCTTTTAATTTAGCTTAAACATTTTGTGCAAGGGAGGTTGTAGAAAATTACAGTAATTGTGCCTGTCAGATGAAGATGTTTGCTGTGCCTGGAGGGAATGGGCCAGCATTGCATGGCTGCTGGCAGGGAGCACGGGAGAGGTTTGGAGTGTTCCTGCACCTGGAGGGACAGGCCACAGCAGGAATTAACACACAGGATCTCTCATCATCCTCTCTCCACATGGACAGTGTGTCTTCTCTGTGGCGCCCTGTGGATCTGGGATTTGAGGAATGGCACACTAGGATTTGTTCTTACTTTAAGGATTTATTTTATAGATTTTACCCTATTTATTTTGTGAATTAGGGGCATGGGTGAGTGAAAGCCAGGGACTGTAGGCAGAGCCACGCTGGGCAGAAAAACTTCCTGCAGATGAATGCACAGGCTCTGGACCATCCTTGACTTTAGATGTGGATTTAGATGCTGTTTTGGGTAGGTGGGGAGCTGGCTCCTGTGGAGAGCAGGAGCAATCCTGTGCTGCCATATGGCCCTGCAGACGAGCGCTGTGCTGGCTGGGCCTGCGCTGTGCCGGGGGAGCCGTGGCAAATTGCTCCCACCACTTCCTTAGCGTGTTCCCCTCCCACCCCCGGCCTCTTCAGAGGTGAGTCGTTCAGAGAGGGGTAGCCTGGGTGGTGTATGAGATCTGAGTGGGGGCTGAGGTGGCCCCCACCTTGGAAGTACCTCCTAATAATTGTAGAAGGTACAAAGAGGACGAGCACGCCGAGAGTCTGGGGGCAAAGCGCTGTGGGAGAGAGCAGCGAGCCCCTTTCAGAAGGCTGAATTCCTTGCATAGACTGCATTTTCTGCCTGGGGTGTAGTGTTGCTGGCTGGCAGCCTTTCCAAGCCCACAGCCTCCTGCACGGATCTCGCTGCTGGGAGAGGGGGAGGGTGCTGTGTTTCACCATCCTGCAGTCACCCTGGGCTCAGAGCTAAAAGCCTTGGCACACACGGCTTGGCTCCAGCTGGGTTTAACATGTCAGTGGGGAGGGAGCTGCCTGCCCCACTCCTGAGGTGCAGAGCCCGGTGCTTTGGCTGTTGCTGAGGGCAATTTGCTGTAATGCTCTTCACCTTCTCACCTGCAGTGGGTAATTTTTACTGAGTGGCCTATTAAGGTGTTCAGGATAATCAGTGCAACACGGCTGCGAGGTTTTGTGGCTCAGGATGGCTTTGCAAGCTAAACCTTAGCTGAGAAGTTGAAAATAATGTTGAGTATGTGTCATCTTTGTCTGCCTTCTCCCCTCAAGCATCTCCTTTCGCTGCCTCCCTGTGGGAAAACCTCTCACTTTGCAGCACTTGTGCAGCAGCAGAATTCTTCTGCCCAGGATTTGTTTGTGGGAGGAGCAGCCCCTCCAAGGATGCTGTGGCCCCAGGGTGAGCAGTGTGTTGGAGCCTGTCCCATACTTGCTGTGACCTGCACACACGTCCGTGCAGCGTGTCCAAGTGACAGAAGCTGCTCTCCAGTCCTCTCCTCCCTTGCCTGATTCTTTTTCCTCCCAGCCCCAGCTGTTGGCAGCACAGCTCTGAGTTGCACTGGAGGTGCTGTACGTGTCCTGCCTCATCCATTCCACCCTGGTACTCCTGAGGATGAGAGAGGAGGAACACAAGGGATCACAGCATGCTGTGGTGTTGGCCCCAAGCTGGTGCAGATGCTTGTGGAGCAGTGATGAGCCCAGCCAGCAAGTCTGTCTCTGCCTGACCCTTTCAGGGCTGACATCCAGGGGTCTTGCTCAGTTCTGCATCAAAGAAACTTTTTCACTTCTCTTGTTTGAATTGGTGTTACTTTCTGTGCTTATAAGATCCCAGTTGACGTTCCCTGTCCTCTCCTTCACAGAGGACTCTGCAGGCTGCTTCTTTCAGAGCTTGCAGGGGTGATTTTTCCAGCCCATCCCTATCCCCACTGTCCCTAACCTTGTGCTGTGAAAGGAATATGGTGGAGCTGCTCAGCCTCTGAAGCCCACCCCAAGAGTTCTGAGATGGCTTGCTGGCATTGCCATGGTAGAGCCCCCAGCCCCCACAGAGCTCTCAGCCATGGCTGTGCCAGGAGCTGTGACTCCCCTTGGGACGTGTGGCTGTTCCTGTGTGCTCCAAGAGGGACCCTGTGCTCCCTGATCAGGGGCACTGTTTGGTCACACTCTTCCACATCCTAGTGAGGTTCTGTCAGAGGTGCTTTTCTTGGCTTTTGAAGAGCCATTCCAGCACAGTGGGCAGATAGGGCTGAGTGGAGGTAAAGGGCAGGATTTGGTTCTCACCTGGGAATTTAAAGCTTGTAGGACCAGATCTGGCAGGTGAGAGCCACGAATAACCAGGACAAGTTATTGCCTGGTAAGCCAGGGAGCCCAGGAGGCTCTGTCACCTTTTGTACCCCAAGCTGATGCCACTTAATAATGAGCAGCAGAGAGACAGGTGATGCTGCTTGAGGTGGAGGAAACAGAAATGCTAACAAATTTCTTTTTTTAGGATTCCTACCTCCCATCATTATCTTCCTGAGTACATGGCCCTCCAGAGCCTGCCAAAATATTCTCATTGACACCTGTAGGATGAGAAGAGAATAATGGGAAAGAGGATTAAGGGTATCTGCTGTCAGGAGAAGGTTGCTTTGATGGTGCCATCCTGAATATGCACTGGCATTTGATGGATTTCCTTTTAAACTCTTGGATTCAGCAAGTTTTATTAACATGAGCTTAAAAGGTTTTGTAATTTGTAGAAATTACTCTGTGGTGAAGTGGTCTGCAGTGTATATTTGAGAATACTAAAGCAGTTGGCTGAATTAAGGCCTTACATATTAATGTATTTTTCAATTTTTTCCAGGAAAACATTTTTCATTCCATTTGTATTGAATTGAAAAACGAAACGTGGCAGACAGCTGGTGGGAGAATTTGGTCTGTAGCTGCTGCGGAGAGCAATGAGTTGCTTGAAACATGTGATAACTATTTAAATTAAAGAAAAACACTAATGACAGCTGAGAATATGCCGAGGTTAAAATGGGTCATGCAAAAGCATTTCATTTTCCCAACTGTACATACTTTCTCAAGCTCACACTGCAATAAGGCATGTATATGTGTGCATGGATGTTTGTGTGTGAGAGAGATGCAAAGAAAAACTACAAGTTTGGAGTCCTACAAAATCCAAAGCAATGATGGATGTTCTTGGAAAGCTGTGGTGAGACAAGCACATAATTGTGTTGGAGGGCCAGGAGGTCACCCAGGGTCCTTCTGAGCACAGTGCTGTGCTCAGCCCAGCATTCAAGTGTGATTTCTTGGCTGAAATTTATGTTTCTTGTTCCACATTTGGGGTTTCTGGCACTTGTGTTGGAGCATTGTTGGATGGATTTGTCCAGCAGGGTAGGTTTCACAGCAAAGACAGTTTAACAGAGATTGATAAAGCAGAAGCCATTTCTTCTGGGGGCTTTCTGCCCCCTTCCAGGAGCCTGCATGAATATTCAAAACTCTGTGACTGAGATGCCTTCGGGTTATGCTGTTGGTAGGACAGATGCTGACAGCCCTGGGGGAGGATTTCTGCTGCAGGGTTTTGCTGTGTGCATGGGAAGGTTGGAAGAAGAGGCAGCTGTGGATTGTGGTCTAAGAGCAATTCCAGACCTTAGTGCTTTGTCTCCAAAGCAGTCCAGCCTCTTTACTATGGAAAGACATATATAGAGAGAGGTGAGCCTTGGAGAGCAAACAAGTATCCTGGCATGTATGAAATCCATCCTCCTCTTAGCAGGGTGTCTGGATCCCCTTGGCTGCCTCCCATCTGCTTGCATAGAATAAAGTTGGTTTTATTGTCCCATACTTGCAAAGGTAGGAGAAGGAGGGTCAAAACTCTTATGGGCTCTGCCTCTGGTCTCCAGCACTGCCAGTCAGTGGGCAGTTGTTTTGTGTAATTTGACATCTGGCTTGTTCTTCCTCTTGCCTTGTTTTAATTTCCTGTGGCTGCAGGAATGCTGCAAGGCAAGGGGGAAACTCTCATCTCTGGGGTTGTGGCATTTCCCCTCTGTTTCTCATTCTGTGTCCTTCCCAAATGGAGCAAGTGAACATACAAGGAAGCAATTTAGGAAGGTAACTGCTGAAGCTGCCAAGTTGCCTGTCTTTCTCTCACACTGTTGCCTTAAGGTGGAAAATGAGGGAAGAAGCAAATTTACACATTGAAACCTTTCAGTTACTGTTGTTAGGGTTGCTGAGGGTCTGTAGGAACACAGGAAAGGGAGGAATTACATTTCAGGCTGTCTTCAGGAGAGAAAAACCTTTCTCTTAGCTCATACATCGTGACAAGTTTGCATTTCTCAGCAGAAACACTGAGTTATTAACTTTCCTTCCCTCCTTCTTTCCCCAGCATTGTCACGCTTTTTCCAGCAGCCGGAGTCGCAGACAGTGGAGGAAAATGGCATGGCCCGGTTTGAGTGCCGGATCGAGGGGCTGCCCTCCCCTGTCATCACCTGGGAGAAGGACCATGAAGCTGTGCCAGCAGAACCCAGGTGATGCCCTGCTTGCTTTCTTGGGTCAGCTTGAAAAAGAGTAAAGCAAAACCTGACCATTTAGGATGTGGAAATGGTTCTATAAAATGGCAGAATGACGAGAGAGGTGATAGACAGGTGATAGAGAGGTGATACCAGGTTTGGACCTGATAACTAATTGATATAAGAGGAGTTATTCAAGGGACCGAGGAAAAAAGGTCCATAAACATCTGAATAAAATGGACTTTCCCCCACATATTCAAACCACAAAGGAAAAAGAACTCCTGATACTGTGCTAGGTATTACAGCTCAGAACCTGCACCCTGCAAAGGCCTGTGTGTACCCAGGATGGGGCATGGCAAGGCATGGATGCTTTGGCTTGTCCCCTTGTGTGAAATGACATGGAATTCATTGGGTTACTGGGGCCTGGGGTGAGGAGCATTAACCTGGGCGTATCCAACCGAACTCCGTTATGTGGATTTTCTTTGATTTCGGTTATGATTTTAATGGGAGGTGTTTTCTTTTGCCTTACTGCCATGTTTAGACACCATCTAGTAAAAGATGCTGAATTTTCTTTTTCTGGAGAAAAGAGGAGAGTCCTGAAGCATGATACTTTTTCTTTCATGAAAGTCAGTTACAGAGTAAGGGATAAACCATTAGCTGTTTGTAGACATCACTTCTGCAGGGAATCAGTAACTGAATTGTCCTTAAGTTCTTAAAAACTCCTTTTCTGTTCTTCAGAAAGAGGTGTTTCCCACCCGGGGAAGTTAATCCAAGTGGCAGAAGAGGAAAAAAAGAGGGAGGTGTTTGGGGGGAAGTTTAGAAATGCTTTTGAAGCAGTGACTATTTCTGTAAGAATACCCACTTATATCCTTGAGTCTGGAGTGTGGCATCTAAAAGTTCATAGGAGGCTGTTACGAAGAAAATTAATAAAAAAGGAAGAAAAAAAACCCCTAGAAAATAAGGGATTGCAGGAGAAGTGTGTCATAGATACAATGGCTTTTTAATGAGACAGCTCGATGGATATTGTGAAATTACTTGCTCAGAGATTGCTTTCATCACGGGCAGCCTGAAAATTGTTTTCCTTGTAAAAGCCAGGCCATAATCTCTATCTGCAGATCTTGCTTCTTAAATCATGTTCTAGCTAATATGCTTTTTCAGAAGGATTTGCTTTTTTTGTTGTTGTCTAGTTGTTGTTGGATTTAATATAACCGGCTTTCGAAGGAATTAAGTGAATTCCAGGAAATGTTGGCTGCCAACCAGAGCTCTCTGTTATCCTCCCTGCATTGTGCCTAAGGATGGGATCTCAGGCTGGCCTGATTGCTGTGGGCTCCCTCCTGTGCACACTTGGGATGAGCTGTGAAAATGGAAGCCTTTGGCTGGGCAGGTGTCAGGGTGATGATTTCATAGTCCAGAATAGCAGGGCTGGGAGGGTGGGCAAAATCAGGCTCAGGGACTGGAGTTGTGCTGCTACATCAGTGTTTGTGATTTAAGAGGGATAGAATAATCATGTTAAACTCACATTGCTTTTCCCTTTTCTTGCTTTTCCTTTTCCCCTCTCTTGTCTTCCTTTTCCCCTCTTTTTCACTCTTCCCCCTCCACTTTTCTTTGTTGTTCTTACTTCTGGGCACTCTTTTCAGCCTTTGCCCCTGGATGCAGGTTCTAGCATGGTGCTACTTCAAAGGTACTGAGAGCTGATCTTTAAAAAGTATTTAAACAACCTATAGGGTACCATAGTGCTGATTGGTGTTTTTGGAATACCTTTCCTGTCCCTCTTCAGGACAAAAATCTAAATTACCTATGTGAGTAAGGCACAGATTATTTTGCAGTTCTGGCTCTGAAGCACAGTGGGTAAACACAGTCTTAAATCTGCAGCTGCTGCTGAAAGGTGGCTCACAGGATTTCTCTTGATTGCAGTTGATTTGGGGTGTGTGCAACATCTCTTGGCATAATCTCTGGTTTATGTGCTGGCTGGGTTTCACATCAGGCTCCAAAATTCTGTTTATTTTCTCTAGAGCCAAGATGATCACTTGCTGGGAACTGGAGGTCTTTGGAGGTCTGCACAGCAAATCCATAACCTGCAGACCACATACTCTGCAATCACAGTATATTTGTCCACATTTTGGCTAAGTGGGGATTTTATCTGTGTGTAAAGTTTTATTTCTCTGCTGTGCCAGGAATGCCTTGACGTGGCTCATGTTCATGTACAGGACTCTGGAGCTGTGAGCAAAAGGGCTTCCAAACTGAGCCTGCAACAGAGCTGCAGGTTCCTCACTGTGCTCAGGACAGCTTTGGGCTGTCCCAGGCACCTTCACAAGGCTGAAGGTAGGGTGTGCTGGCAGTTTACCAGGGAGAAGGTAAGAAAGGGAGTAGGGCTGTTAATGCTGGGATATTCTCTGAGCTGTAGGGCTGCAGGGTTGGGACACGAGGCAGTGCTGCTTGATTTCAGCTCTTGGGCACTGCCCTGGTGAGCAGCCCTGAGCCCCTCAGGGCTGTCAGGGAGGGTCAGAGCTCTCTGGGTGTGCCCTGCTGTTCTTGCTGCCTTTGGAGCCGTGGCAGTTGGCTCTGCTCTGAGTGTGCAGTCCTTCAGGGTATTCCAGGTGGGGGCTTGCCTTTCGCCCCCATCGAGGCAAGCTTCTCTGGGATCCTGACACTGCAGCTATCAACAGCAGAACTCCTGGGACTGCCAGGGTTCCAGCGTTTCTCTTGCTTCCAGGGCCTTTGTCTGTCTGTCCTTTAGCTTTTGTTTCCTGCTTAATCCTTGGTGAAGGTGAGCAGACAAAAAGATTTGCACTTTGTGTGGAAGAAAAGCTCTGACAACTGTCTGCTCTGAGTCATCAGGCAAATTTCCTTACAGGGAGCCTGGGGATGGAGCAAATGCCCTTGCAGGCTGCCTGAAGGCTTCTAGTTCAGGGCTGCTGGGACCCTGAAGAGCTGGAGGCTTTGTGAGCAGCTGGGAGAAATGGTGAATAGAGAAATGTGCTTTTCTTCCCTCCTTGCTTCCCCAGCAGAGCAATCCTCACTGCTGCCACGTTTTTCCAACAGGATGTATGGCACTGAGTAGATCTCTACCACTGGTACTGAGGGGACTGTCTCAAGCTCTTTCCATGAAGTCTCCCATTAAACTCCCTTATTTCCAGGTCCTGCTCTCTTTAGAGACACAGTGGCTTGTTTTGTGCCCTCAAGAGAAGCTGGGTCCTGAATACCCTGGTATAGGGACCCTGCTCTGAGAGAAGAAAGGCCAGAGATCAGAGGTCTGTCCTAGCCTCAGTGAATCTGTGATATATCACTGAAGTGTCTTTTTGTGGCTGGGAGATGCCTTGCCTGGTGTTTGAAATATGTTGATATTAATTACAGACTCAAATAGCAGATGCACGACAAAAATAAATATTATCGCAGTGGGAGGCTTTCCCTCCATGGAGCTGAGAGGATGCAAATATTTGTCATCCTTCTCCTGAGTCCTGATGAGGCATCCTGATGAGGGCTTTTCGGTATCACCTCCTCTGAGGTCTTTTGGGGCTTGATCCTGAGCAAAATGTCTTTGTGAGTAGCAGGAACGTGGCTTTAGGGATGTAAGGCATTGCATTTGTGTGCATGGGAAGCTTCAGCCTGTCTGTGTCCATGGATCAGGCTGTAGGATTGTTTCAGGGGAGACAGAATGGTCACTGGAGGAGCTCTTGTAGCTCTTCCTTCTTCATCAGCTGTGAAGGACAAGGCACGATGAGCTCAGCTGCAGTAGCTGAGGTCCAGGATTGATGCAAGACTCACAACAGGAATATTTTTCTCTGGAACAGACTGCTTAGGGCAAGGAGGTGTTTCCATGGGTGCAGATTCAGGATAAATGTCTGCAGGAGCAGGCATGCTATTGGTGACCGTGGCTTGAATGCAGGATGAGTGACCTGTTAAGGTGTTCCTGGCTCCATGATCCTTACTCATGGCACTCCAGCTGTCCCAGCACCTGGAGAACCACAGTTTGACTCACTGTGATCTTTGTGGATGGCAGGACTGGCATTCATGGTTCTAACTTGCCTTTGTGCTGTTCCTGTGGAATAGCTGCTATCCCTCCCCTTAGCAATTGCCTTTGAATGTGTCCTCTTCATAATGAAGACTGATAACCCAGAGCTGCCTGTCAAACCTCGGCAGCTCTGTTTATAGAGGCTTGCAATTAAAAATGGATCTCATATATAATTAAAAAGGATCACGTAGGCTTTGCGCCTTGCATTCAAGAATAAAGAGGCTGCCATCTAGGAATCCAGGCAGAAAATGGAGATGCTGACAGCCTGCTCCTACTTTTATGCTAATTGCTAATCATCTGCTTTGTTCAGTGTAATGCAGCAAGGATTGTGTTCATGTCGTGAGCAGTGTAGCCATTTCACTCTGTGGAATTGTTTCCCAGTAGCATCCCATGGGCAAATCAGAGGATACTGAATGCCCAGCTGTGAGTTTGTCACCTTGTGAAGGCCAGAAACTTGTGGAAGAAGGAAAGGAGCAGAAATGATGCAGGTTCAGGTGGCTGTGTCGTGGCTGCTTTGGCCCATGGAGGTGCAGCTGTGTATCAACTGATCCCTTTTCATGTACTTGAGGTGGAGCAAGAAAAAGATGATGTTCAGACTTCTTTGCAGTGTGTTTTTTGTCTGGCAACCAAACCTTTGTAAAATGCAAGTGCTGAAAATGGCTGTAGCATGTGCTCAAGCTTGGGGACATCTACAAATGTGTATGTAGAAGTGTGAGTGTATGGAGTTGGTTTGTGCTGGCCAGTTGATTTGTGTCAGCAAAGTCCTTTTAGTCTGATCTCCCAAGAGCAGCTTTTAAATTTGGAAGACTCCAAGGGTATGGATACCTGCTGCTTTTTGAGAACTACGGGTTGGGTTACTCAGAGGTTCCCTGATCCCATTCTGCTGTCATTGCCAGGACCTGCACATGAGAGACTTTTTGGGAGAAAAAGAAGGGATTAAAGGACTTTGGGGTGATGAATATCTGGGGTAAGACACAGCCTGTCTCACACTCTTCCTTTTGGTTACTCAGGTTTATAACTCTTCCCAATGGTGTCCTCCAAATCGTGGATGTGCAGGAGAGCGATGCTGGGATTTACCACTGCGTGGCAACCAACGCCGCCCGAAAGCGCTACAGCAACGACGCCACCCTCAGCGTGGTGAAAGGTGAGGTGCTGCCAGCAGCCTCTGGCTGGGCACAGGTCTGCCAGGTAATCATTGTGTGTGGTGGGAGAGCTGGGCTCAAACACCAGTGACCATCTCCCCTCCTGGTGTGCTCTCCACGTGGCCAGCTTTGGTTAAAACCTGCAGAGAGGCATTTCATGAAAGGTTTCTCTTTGCTGGTGATGGGGTGAGGAGACTGTGTTGGGAGGACTCCTTTGTGCTCTGGGGTGATTAGAAGGGATGAGGCAGTCCGTTTGCTCCTTGGGGAGGGCAGCATTTTTGGTGGTGTTCTCTGCAGTGGCATTGGATAGCAAGAGAAACAAGGGCTGGCCTGGGCAGACAAAGGTGCTTCCCAGGCAAGCGAGAGAAGTAGCTGGAGGCTGGAGTAGCTGGCAGGACAGTGTTTAACCAGGGTGCCCAGCACAGTCCAGAGGAGGCTGAGCACAATACATCCAACTTATGTTCTGTGTCCATATTGCTGGTGCTCTGCTGAGCTCCAGAGATCTTTATGTGGTGTTTGGGAACAGCCCCAGCTGGGATTTCTCCTGGTGGTACAGGCCTTTGGAGCAAAGCTTTGGCTGTGAGCTGTCTTTCACCTCCCAATGTGGGCCTCAGCCTCTGAGTGCATTTTGCTTTGTAAGCCAAGAGTGCAGTGGGCAAGTCTGGACATGAGGAGGACATAGCTGAGCCTGAGTGCAGTGGGGGTCTCCAGGCTCCAGCATCCTTCCCAGCATGCCTGGCTGCCTCCCCAGCTTTGTATCATCCTGTCCTGCAAAAGGACAAGCTCACCAGGGCTGGGGGTCTGGCTGAGCTGCCCCTTCTCTCAGGACAGTGCCCCCTGCCACATCTGTCTCCTGTTTGTGCTGACCCCGGTGTATCTTGCAGGCAGCTTTAACCTTGAAAGCTCTGAAATCCTTCCCAGCCCCTTCTGTCTTTGTTTAGGATTGTGTTGCTTGGCATTCTGCTCCCAATGTATTTTCCCAGCAATGGCTTTGCTGTTCATCCATCAGCAGGGAGTGTAATTAACTGTGGAGCCTGAGAACACACCTCTGATCAATGGATTGTGTCATGGAGGTAATCTGGGTGGAATCTGCAGAGAATTCGTGAGCGGTTGAATGCTCTGTATCTAATTGCCAGCCCCTGCCAGATCCTCTGTGTGTTTAATGATGCTGGGAGCCGAGGGGAGCTTCCTATGGGCAGTTCCAGCTCCAGAGACAGCTCTGTGCTGGCTCTGGTGTGCTATTGATAACTAATATCGATCAAGCTGCAAAGGTGAATTTGATGTCCTTGGCATCATAACTCATTCTGCATAATTGCATCTTGTAGCTCTGCAGTGTTTAATCTGCTTTGCAAATGGAGGCAATGGAAGAGGTTAAATGGGAAGCGTTCCTTCTGGAGCACCAGCCGGCCCGAGCAGATTTCTGCCTGCAGTTCTCACCCAAATCTCTCTTCTGCAGCACCACACCACCCGCTGGCTGCTAAAACAAATATGTGAGGTTGAGTTTTTCACCAGATTGAGCTGATAGTGATGAAAAACATGCCTGTTAAATCTCTGGGTTTTTTTATAATTGGGGAGAAGTATCTCTGAGACAGATGGGAAACTGCAGTGACCTGTGCAGGCTGTAAACTCCTCCATGAGTGACTGTCATGGTATTGATCCTTTTTTGTTTCAGCACTTCACCATCAGAGCACATTTTTGGATGCCTGGACTGGCTTGAGGAGTCTTTGCCTCCCTGTTCAGAAGCAGCTGACAATAGTTGGAGTGAGCTGGTCAGGCAGAAATCCTTTCTTGATTGTGAAAAATAAAACCCAACTAAACCAAAACAAAGAATCCTAGGAAAAAAAAAACCCAAAATAAACTGAAAGACAGACAACAAAAGAACAATAGACTGAAGTACCGTTATTTAGTGTTGCTTATTTGGAAATTTTAGGGACCAAACTCCTGTGTGTCTGCAGATAGGAGGGACTAAACTGCTTCTTCCCTCCCTGCTCCTGGCAAGGGACTCCTTTGTGCCAAGATAAGGTGACAGTCCAGCCTTTCAGCCCCACTGCCAGGGTCTCTGGAAAAGGTTTGTGCAGTGGGACCTTGGACTCCTTTGTGCCAAGATAAGGTGACAGTCCAGCCTTTCAGTCCCACTGCCAGGGTCTCTGGAAAAGGTTTGTGCAGTGGGACCTTGTGTCTCCTTACCCTCTGTCCCACTGGCAGCCCTGGCAGTGCTGTGTTATGATGCTGGAGGCTGTGCTCCTGGTAGATTTCGGGGTCTTGCTGGGGATAATCCAAATGCTTCCAAGGATCAGGTCTGGGAACATTTTGTGTTCATGCCTCTGCCTTCCAGACAGGGCTGGATTTGAGCTGTGCATAGCAAAAGAATCAGTTTCTCTATAGCTCTTCTGCCCAGTCGTCCTGTTCCTCCCCCCTCCCTCCCTGTTCCTTGTACGATGGCTGGGAATTGTTCCCTCTCCCTTATTAAAGGCCTTTTCCTGTAAAAACAGCAATTAACGTGACCCCTTTCTGTCATATCTACACAGTCTAAAAACCCCAAAAGTGTCATTTCCCTGGGCAGTGTGACTTCCCTGTCCTGGGGGGAATGTGGGCTGTGCTGTGTGTCCGTGGCTGAGCACATGCTGGCCGTGGCCAGGCAGGGCAGGCGGGGCTGCAGATGTTTTGGCTGTGCAGACTTCATGGTGCAAATTTCCAGACCTTCCCTGGGGAAGCGGCGTTTGGAGCTGGAAGGGAAGAGAGCAGACGGGACAGCGGGATGCAGTCACGCAGCCCTGAAACAGAGCCTGCTGCTGGAACAGGGATAGCTCGGGTTTCCCCTTGGATCTCCACTGCTTCCCAGCGCACATCTGGCAGCTCTGTCCCTTCACCCCTCACCTGGACAGGTGATGAATGAACCCTGTGTCTCTCTCTGCCAAAAGGGCATTAGGAGCTGGCTGTGGGATGCTTTCCCAGGCCCTGGCTGTGCATGCTGCCTTTCCTTGGGGTCAGCTGTGTCTTGTTCCTCGTAGCTCCTTTTTCTGGAAGCAGGCTCTGGAGCCCTACTCTGAACTTGTAGATAAAGAAGTAATTCCTTGTGTGTCCTGGTTGTGTTCCCAGGTTCTTGACATATGCACAGAAGTGTTGCCATGCTTCATAAAGCAGCTCTCAAAGAAGAGTAGCAGAAGGGCTTGAGGAACATGACGTGTGGTCTCAGCAGGTCACTTTGCCTGTCACTTCGCTTTCCCCCTCCGTGTCATTCACATGCCTGCTCTGTGTGTTTTCATGGGAATAGGGACTCCCTCTTGCTGTGTATTTGCCCCACAACTGGCACAATGCAGCACAAGTAACAGTCAGAAGCTGTGCTGCTGCAACAACAGTAGGTTTTTACAAAGATTTGGTCTATTCTGTTTTTAAATGTCACAAGGGGTGTGCCTCCCCCTAATTTCCATTGCATCTTCCCCGTTGAATGAATTCTGGGATCTCTTCTCCACAGCTAACCCAAATTTCACTTCCTTGCAATTCATCCTATTAGTTTTAGTGGCAAAGTATTGGGAATCTTGGAAAAATTGTTATTCCTCCTTATTTTTTATTCCCTTTGAGTATGTATAAGCAGTATGGTGTCTCCCAAGTGACCTAAAGAAAGTTAAAAATCTTGACAATTTTAGTATAGAATAGTTTTCTCCCACTGGAGCAGGAGAAACAAATTTGAGATCCTGACCCCAGATCTCCTTCATGTAGATCTCAGTGTTTGTGTCTTTTCATATTTATTGGTTATTGCAGAAGGATTGTCAAAGCATGGTCCTGGGAGCCAGGACTCCCTTCTTCTCTCTCCCTCTCAGTTGTTGGGCTGCAGAGGAGAACCAGTTCCTCAACTGGAAATTTCTGTAAATAGGGATAATATAATAAATAGCCTTGGAGTTACCCTCTTGGAAAGGGTGGCTCAGTCTGGAGAATGATTATGGGCATTTGGTGCTGGAGGGCATCCAGGGGCACATACAGAGAGAGGTGTGGGCATGTATCTCAGTGTGGGTGTGGGATTTCCCTCCTCATGTCCTCTGGACCCTGTTCCTGGTCTGTGCATGTGGGGTGGCCGTGACTGCTGTGACACGTGTGGGAAAAACCTCTGCCTTAAACCAGATAGGCAAGAATCAGAATCTCCCTGTGCTGCAGTAATGCAGGAATTGGAGAACAGAGCAGGGTGGTGGGTGGAGGTCTGGGCTGAGCAAACACGGAGGAGTCTCCCAGCAGCTGAGCACATCCCCCGCGAGCTGGGATTTAGTGCCGTGTTATTAGAGATGACACTGCGAGATTGCCGTTGGCAGAACATCATTTACGCTGACAGTTGTAGCAGCTTGCTGCAGCAGTGTCCCAGGAAATGGATTTTTCAGCCAAATATTTGTATGAACGTGATAACAGGGACAGAGCTTGGAGGCAGCTGAAGCACCTTCAGTTTTTTTGTTCTTTTGGTGTTGGTGCTGCAGTGGCTTGCAGGTACCAACACAGAGCCTGGGATGGTTCCTGCTCCAGAGGGGTGTAGGAAATACAGCTCTTGACTGGGATGAGCTTTAGGGATGGAGGGGAAGGTGGTGATGAAGTGAGCAACACTCGCAGTTGGCCACCACCTCGCAGAAACAGACGTGCTGTTACCACAAGTGGATTTTCAGTCCCTGCATGTGCGAATGACGTGCTGGATGCTGGCTTGGCACTCAGCCCGAGCCCTGGCCACGTGCTCTGCTCCCCTCGCGGCTTCCAGCACAGGTACTGGGCAGCCAGGGGACAGGGAACTTTGGATTTGGGTCAGTCCTGCTCTGGGCTGGCCTCCCTGACTGCAACTGGGCATTGATCCTGTGTGTGCTGCCAGCAACAGTGAAGGGCAGCATTAGCCAGAGTGGAGGGATGGTCCAACCTGGAGTAGGGGGGTCTTCCTCCAGCAGGAACCTGTTGCAGGGACAGCAGGGCCCTGTGTGGTTGTGGGGGCAGAGCTGTCCACACCTGTGTGTGGGCATGGCACTCTTCTTCTGAGAGGCATGAGTTGTGGGCATGTGTAGGGAGAGAAAGTGTGGGGTGGAGTAACACAATTGCATTTTTGCTGTGAGTTGTTGGCATGATCAGCAAATGATGCATCACCTCTGGAGAAAGAGACATCCCAGTTCCAACCTGCAATTGCCATGTTCCTGATCCATGTGCCTCCTGTGCAGGACATAGAACTGTCACTTTTCCCTCTCTCCTTTTAGCATCCTGTTTTCCTTTGCCCTCTGGTCTCTCACTTTGCTAGCAGTTAAGCAGGAAACTGCTCTCCACTTGACATCCCAAAAGCTCAGCCATGAAGACTCTGTTTACGAGTATTTCACAGCTCTGGTTTCCTGGGAAGCAGGTATCTGAAGCTGTTTGCATAATGCATCTGATGGATTCTGTAAAACACTGTTGCTCCTGCCTGTGGCAGAAGGTGCTAAGCAAGCCATGGCAAGTGTGAATTCAGAGGATGGCAAGATCAAGGAGGAGGTACACAACACTTCCTGCTTAATAAATAGATCTTTAAGGCTAGAAGTGACCTTCTGCCTAACAAGCTGTAAACTTAAACTCCATCTCACTTTACTGAGCCTGTCACTGCTGGTGGGTTTCAAGCACACCTGGAGCAGGATCGAGCCCATTAATATTGGGTGAAACTTGTGAAAGGCTGGTGCAGATGTGTGTCAGGCATCCATCCAACCACACAGCTCTGCTTGGCTGGGGTTTCTACAGGGCCAAGATGCATCACACCCCTCACATCGCTGAGGGAAAGCTGCTCATAGCTCCAGTGTCAGCAGCCTGCTCTGGGAGCCCAAGGGGAGTTCCAGCTCAGCTGTCTGTGAAGTTCTGTGGGGCTATGATGTGCCACACTCCTGACAGCTCCAGCAGCCCGCAGTGACAGAGGGTTTGATACAAAATGCAGAGCCCTCACCTCCCATTAAGCACAACAGCTAAGCCTGGGGATGGCACCGAAGTGAGAGGCAACAGAGGTGTCAAGGATAATAGAGCAGAACAAGGGATGTACGGGAATAGGTGAGCTGTTTCCAGGTCCTGAGGGGAAACTGCTCTAATCCACACGCAGTGGTAGCTGTGCATGACGTTTAGAGCTGTCAGATGTGGCCAGGCTCGTGTGTTACTCTGCCTTCAGCTCCTGCAGACGAGGGATGTGTGGATTCAGGTGTGGTTTATGGTCCTCTGGTGTTCTCCACATGCATCCCTTACTAATTCAGGTCTGCTGCACTTTTGAGGCTTCCTGAAATAACAGCTGGTATTTGGTAAGGCTTGGACTGAAGCACGGTTTGAGTGGTAGGCTCCATTCAGTTCTCCTCTGAGTCCCTTGGTGATGGTGCAATCCTGTGGTGCATCAGCACATCTGCACTACAGGGATCACACCTAGCCTGCCCTGGAGGATGTGGGACAGGCTGTGACTGTGTGGAGAGGCTGGAAAGGAGCTAGGAATAGAGACCATAATTAGGTCAGCAGCTTGCAGTGGGCTGCAGGACAGGAAGGTTGATGTGCTTGGGCTCCTGATGACACTGATTAATTATTAATCATTGGTGTTACAGCTGTGCCTCAGCAGCTCTCTGAGGTCGAGGGCTGGCGGTGCCCTCCGGCGCTGACAGCGCCCAGCAGCAGGAGTGAGGATGTTGGGAGTGTCTGGAGGCAAAGCAAAGCTCATGGGAGTGTCTAATCCCATTACTTTTGACACAGGACAGACACATCCCAGTCTCCAGGACCCACCAGTACCTACAGGGGTGCTGAGGAACAGGAGTGGGCCTGGGTCGCAGGGGAGACTGAGTCAGGAGCAGAGCTGGGCTGCTCTGAGCCCTCACTTGGATATCTTGGATGCTGGGGATTGCTCAGAACACAACTGAGGGTGTGCCTTTGGTATCAGAGGTGTTCTTGCCCATCTCTGTTCCTGGTGCAGCCAGGGGACAATGCCAAGTAGACTCTGGACAAGAATGAGGAGCAGGAAGAGAGAGGAAGGATGGGACAAGGAGGGGCAGATGGTGCTATCAAACACTGTCTTCATGCACAGCCTTACATCAGGGTTCTCTGTGGCACCCAGCAATTGTCCAAGCTAAGGGCTCTGACAGAATCTGTGGATATCAGCAATGATCTTTCCCCATGGAAAGCCAGCTTTTCTTCTGGACTTTTCCTAGAAAAACAGATTTGCATTGTCCTGAGTGAATGCAGATGCATCCATCTGCTTTTACTTCTCTCCCTTCCAAGTTGGCAGTCTCAGTTTGCTGCCAGACTGTTTTACTGTGGGCTCCCAGCATGTTGTGTGTTCACAGCGTCACTTGTGGGAAGCATTCTGTGTACCTGGCATCAGGGAGAGCCCTCTGCAAGATTCCTTCCCAAAATGTTCCTGTTTTCAGAACTGCTCTGGACAGTGGATGGCTGCTCTGGCAGAGGGAATGGAGCAGAGCAGGAGCCATGGTCACAGAGGAAGCAGGTTGTGCCCTCCTGCACGGTCCAGGGCCTCCAGCCTCATCCCTTTCTGCTGTCACTGGATGTGCCTGAATTGCAGATGGATCTGATATCACAAATAAATCTGAATTGCAAATAGGTCTGATGAAGTAGGTGTCAGCCCCTGGGAAACATCAGCCTCAGAGCACAAGGAGGAAGTGACTGGAGTGAAATAGCTCTGGCCACTGAGGCAGGGTGAGTAAGGAGGAGCTTCAGGGTGACTTGTGAGCCAGAATGGTCTTCTGTTGGCCATGTCTCTGTGTCATTGCTCTGCAAGAGGTAAGAAAATACGACTTAGGGCTTTTTTTTTCTCCTTGGAGATTCCTCATGCATCATTCTGGAAAGTGGTGTGCTGCTCTATGATCATGACAAAGAGAGCTGGTATAATGATGGTTAAAAAGGCATGAGGGTGTTCCCACTGAATCCCAGAGGCTGGCAAGCTTATATCCCCAGGGATATCTCATGTTTACTGATTGTGGGGGTATTTATATTTAAATAATGGATAGTGTGGCTTTTGCTAAGGGTCTTCTGATGCTCTCTGGCTATTACTTTTGCACCTTCACTTCTGTGAATAGCTGTGTTATGAACTGTGAGCAGATGGAGTCCCAGAGATGCTGAGAGATGTACCCAGAGCAGCACAGCAGGTTAGTGACAGAGACCATGGGAGGCTCTCTTGAGCCACTGGACCAGAAGCTGGGACATCATCCTGACTTGTTGTCAGCCATGGGACATTCCTGGTTCACTGAGGAGGTTCCTGTTGCAGTGGTGACTTTACAAAACAGCCTCTTGCAGCCTTTGTTTTTCTAGTCACTGGGTTTGGCAGCTGCATGGGAATAGCTGGAGCTTGCAGTGCTTTAAGGGCTCAGCTTGAGCAACATAAGCTGTCTGGGTTTTAGGGTTAGGGCAGGGAGGCTGCTCTGTTCTCTCCACACAAAGACTCTGAGGTACCTCTGCTCCCTTCTTCCCTTCTTGTTGGCCTGTCACCTGATCTAGAGGCTCAGCTCCCTGCATACACTGAGTAACTTTCTTACAGGGAATTTGTTTGCACAGAAGTCTGTGAAAATGTGCCAAGACAGACTTATTAATCAGTAATTACTATCTAAAGTGATGACACTGTCCATGCTGCTCTAACACGGTCTTTCTGTTAGGTCTCAGCATCCACTGTGCCCTGAGCTGGGGTTTCCTATTGCCTCTGCCACATTCCAGCTCCACAGGCTGCTGCTTCTGCCTCCCAGAAACTCTGTGTGATGCATCTTCAGGCTTCTGAGGACGGGGATGCCTGAAGGCCCGAGGTGTGCTGCCCTTTGGGCTGTGGCAGAGCCAGAGGAGCCGCAGCTCAGAGCTCGGTGCAGCTGCCGGCACAGCCCCTCCTGTTTATTTAGCCCGGCTGCGGCTCGGAGCGGTGCAAATGGAGGCGCTGCCGAGCAGGAATGCGTCCTGCAGTCTGGCTGGCTCCCGGCCCTTTTGGCGTGATCAGGAGCGGCTCCAAATGCGTGTACGCAAACAGAGAGCCGATGTTGACAGCTTTACAAGAGCTGGAGTGGTGGGCAAAGCACACTCCGGCTGCTTTGCAGCACAGCTAAGTGTACCCTGGGCGTACAAAACTCCGTAGCCTGAAGGATCAATGATTTGGGGAGTGGGGGAAGAGCCCCCCCTAAAAATCCAAGGCAATTTCTGGAAACCTGCCACTCTTCCTGGGCTTCTGGTTACAGAGAGTTCAGGGTGTCAGCTTGTGGCTGAGCTAGTACATTAGAGGATTTAATTTCTGAGCTGAAATTTGTCAGCTGTATTGAAAGGAATGAAAGAGGACTGCCTGATGGCCCCTTTGCTTGTCTGGACTGGGATCCATGTGCTCCCTCCCAGGGCTTCCAGACAGACGTGGAACTGGGGAAAATGTTGGACAGGCTGTTGCTGAAGCCAAAGGAGAAGCTGTTCCTAGAGCAGCTTCTCCTGCCACGCTCTGTGGAGAGACCCCAGAAGCTGTGGCAGGTGGTGATCTGAGGAGTACATCCAGGCAGTAAATGAACAGTCCTCGTCCAAACTAATTTATCTCTCTGCACCTTTTTTTAATCAGAGAAGTGTATTTAAATTAATCTCTTACATTCTCTGTTTTTCATATATATGCAAACAGCAGAGGAGCAAGTTTAGTAATGTGTAGGTTGGACCATATATTTTAGGATCTGTTTGCTGATTTATTTCTTGGGGGATTTTGGGATCATAGTTTGAGATACAAGTGCTGTGTGTGCAGGTCTTTTAATAGCACTGAAAAACAATTGAACTTCTGTGTTTTAATCCTGCATGTTTCTTTGTGTGCTGCTTTAAAGATGACAGGATGTCACTGCTCTGCTGCAGCACCATCTTAGTAAGGAGGAAGAGAGACTCCAAAGAGAGGCATTCCAAAGCATGGAGATAAATTCTTCCCCGTTCAGCTTTTCAGTTCAATGCTTGCATTGACAAATGCATAATTGCTTACACAACGTTTGGAAGACATGAGGTAAAAAGACAATACAAAACTGATTTATTGAGCTTATCTGTATTGTTGGGCAGAAATAACCTGTTACTCCAATACACTGAGCAGTGAAAGCCAAGTTGCTTTCCAGCCTCCCTGGATGACTTGTGTGCTGACCCAGACACTCCACAGGTGCCCGGGAAGGGAAAGGAACATTTCTGTGAGCACTGGTGCTGACACATTGTACTGGGACAACCTCTGCAGTCCCAGTACCAAAGCACTGTCCCTGCTGGGGTTTCTGCTGAGGCACACACCTAAAAGATCCTGCAAGGCTTGGGGACCAAAGGCTGCAGAGAAGGAATTCTGAGTGCACTAAAGTTGAGGGATTGAGTCCATAACCTTGTAACTAAAAGTCATCCCATCCCTTCAATGGCAGGAAAACTTGGATCCAAGCCTCCACAGGCACTGATATAGCAAAGGTGGGAGAAAAACCCCAAAAAGAAAATGGTAAGTTTCAGAAAGGGTATGTGCTTGCATTTGGGGATAAGAGGAGGCAGTTTTTTGACTTAAGACACTTGGGAACACATGATGTAGGGTGTTAAAAGGGCACCACTTACCTTCTCCAGTCACTCCACTCCCTTCTCCCAGTTCTTTTTGTTTTCCTGTTCACAAAGCTGTGCCTTGCCATTTTCAGGTTAGAGCAGTTAGAAAATAAGAAATGCCTCTTGCTAAACATGCTCAGGTGTGATATCTGACATTGTTTATATTGCCCTGAAAGCAAATATTCCACATGTTTGGATACAATCTGGCAAGAGCCTTACATGCTAGTTATCCTGTCCTGAAGTAGAAATAAATTACAGATAAATTTCCAGGGCAGTGTAAAGGGAGGAGAAAGGCAGGTCTGGAGGATGTTTTTCTCCTCCACAGTTGCTGTCAGCTTCTTCCCTAACAGTCCAGGAGGTCTGTGAGTTACCCAGGAAAAGGGAGGGAGCTGGGCAGTGGGAGTAGGACATGCTCTGCAAACACAGCGCCCGCATTTTTGAAGGTGTGTGCTTTGCAATGGGTAATTTGGTCCTCTATTGTCTGCAGAATAACAGCAGTGACAGCATTGACTTTCTCTAATGAACAGCTGCTCAGTGCTAGGATCTATTCCCGGAGGAGGCTCGCAGGGATGAATAAGGTTTCATGCTCCTCCTCCAGAGAGGGTGAGAAAGTTCGCAGAACAGAAGATTGTTGCTTGATTGTCAGAGATCTCCAAATCTTGACCTGCTGACAGCTGAGAGCTGAATGTGTCGCCATGCAAGTCATGTTTAACCTTCCAGCACTTCTGCCAAGGCAGGGTGTTCATGGAATCGGGAGAGAGGTGAAGGTTCCCATCCAAGAAGTCGTCCTCTTGTCACTGCAAAAGACCATCACAAATTGGCTGAACAAAAAGCATTTTCCTCCTGTTACACTGCCTGAATTCTTTGCTGATACTCTGCACTAACAAGAGCAGGGAGGCAGGAGAGGATCACTCTTGAATTATGGATGCATTAGAGGCAGAGCCAAGTTATGAACTCTTGGAGATGGAAGTCACTGATGGATATTATAACTCAAGCCATAAGCTCAAATAAACATTCTGAGCTTTGTCCCAGTCAGCTCCCCTTGGTGCCTCCCTTGACATCCCTGCTCAGAGTTCACCTTCACTGTGAGATGACACAATTGGATTTGTGGAGATTGGGCAGCCTCAGGAGCATTCTGAGGTGTGTCTTGCCACTCACTCACTCACAGGTTCCCTGTGCTTCCCTCCCCACCTCCTTTTCAATTTATAACACACATCATCATAAACACTTTGTTATATTTTCTCTGTGCCTGCCCTGAACCCAGCTCCAGGCACTGAGGGATGCCTGTGAGAGCAGTGGTGCAACAAAGTGGAACACCCAGGTTTGGCTTGACTCCCCTGTCTCATGACAGGAAAGTAGAAAAACACATAAACTGAGAAGTTCTCTGTAGTGAGTCAATAAACTGCAGGCAATATTTTGAAATATTTCTGCAGCTGATAAGTAAGTCTGGGCTCTTGGTATGTGGTAGAACCTTTGTTGTCTCCCTGTGCAGGGGTTAACAAACTGTGCAGGAAGAGGGCTGCCTTCTCAAACTCTTTCAGTGCCCTAAGAATTTCCCTCAGTTCTGTGCACTACTCACAGTGATCCCAGAGCCATTCTTGGCACCCATAAGTGAAAAGAGGTAAAATTGATCCATCTGATTCAGAAGGGCAGAAAGTCCACAAAGGCCTCAGTGATGGAGAGTTTTGATGTGAATCCATGGGTTGTGCCTTGGGCTGTGCAAAGCTTTTGCCTGGAGCAGCTCTGCTGCTTGGAGAGACAAAACAAAGCTGGCAGAGTGGGAGAAATCTCAAAGCCCAAGTTTTAAATAGCAGCTCTGTGAAAGCTTTTCATGCCCCAGAGCAGCCAGCTCGGCGCAGGTGCATTCAGTGACCTGTTTTGTTCAGGCAGTGAAAGATGTCTTGGAAACTGCAGCTCTTTTTTTCTTTTGGTTCTGACAATTCCCTCTTGACCTGAAATTGTCTTAATGGCAGTGGAGACAAAGAGCCTCATGTTGGTTTTACTCTTCAGTGTGTGCTGGAATCCCCTGTGTGGAAGTTTCCCTGGTTAGCTGAGTACTGTTCTTGGGAACTCCTCACTGAAACACAGTTTGTGGGAGTGAACTTGTGATCCATTGTGTCCAACCAGCCTAGAGAGGTGGCAAGGGGAAAATGTGCTCCAAAGGGGCTCAGTTTGAAGAGAAACTTGACTTGTGGACTTGCTCTGAGACACCCACAATGGAATACAAAGCTGGAGAGAAATGTTTGTGCAAGAAGTGTAAGGGGCATTCATCCATGCACACACCCAGGAATGCACTGAGAAAGCAAGCAGAGCTGTTTATGTTTGTAATATAATTTTCAGTAATAATCAGATATAAGGCCTGGGCTAATATATTTTCCCAATAGTTTTTCAAGGCTGAAACTAAGGTAAAACCTGTCTCCTATTGACTGACAGCACTACCAGGCAGCTGTCAGGGACCAAGTGATACAGGACAAGAGCCTTCGGGTGAAGCTTCTATAACCTGTAAAGTGCCTTTGCCAGTCAGCACCTGGGGCCATACACCTGATGGAGCAGATGAGTGTTTAAGTCAGGTTTGAGCAGCTTTCTCTCTTTCTCTGCACCAAGGTTGGTAGAGAAAGCTGCTTGGAAATCTGGCAGGGAATATATTACCATCTGGCTGGTGTTATTTTTTTTTTTTACTCTAGATTTATTTTTTCCCCCAGCAGTGCAGAAAAAGACAGCTTTTTGCACACAGACATGCCTCAGCCATGTCCTGCCCAGCAGGTATGTGGCAGGCAGTGGGTGAAGAATCTCACTCCCAGGGTAGGATGGAGATCCTACCATGGATATTCCTGCTCCCAGGATATGTGGTGTCAGCTGCTGCCCTGCTCCTTTTCAGCAGAAGCTGCCGTGGCCCTGCAGGCAGTGATTCGTGTCCAGGGTGGGCATATTTGGCTTGCTGAGCCCTGTGCAGGGTGAGCTGAGCCTGAGCCTGGGCTGTGTGGAGCTGTGTGACCACATCCAGCCCTGCTAAGCTCAGAGCAGCTCCTCACCTGGCTCCTTTGCACCACTTTCCTCAGCTCATTAATCACAACTTATTGGGTTCTCCAGTGTCTTTCCAGCACTGTGGCCTTTCCTTGAATGTTTCCTTGAATTGTTTGGATGCTGCATGAATGGCCAGTGAGGGTCTCCAGAAGTGACCAGAGCAGGTGGTAGAGGACAGCATGTAAAGAATGGCAGCTGTAAAACCCTTTGCCTTTGTTGCTGATGCTCTTTCATGTATTTCCTTCCAAATCCTGGCTGGAAAGCTCCTTCTCCTTGTTCTTTCTCCAACGTTGCCTCATCCCTCTGTGCTGTATGGGGTAGATACCTCACATCAACCATGTGCAGAGCAGCCTCACCCATCAGTCTGGGCCTTACTGAAGTCCCTGTGCTCAGTTCTTGTGCAGGACTAATGATTACTTGTGGATTTCAGTGCTTTGTTGAACTAGAACTGGAGTTAAAAGAAAGCTGCTGTTGTAGAGAGCCTTGAGTTTCTCTGATCCTTGAGCTTATGTGCCTGGGGTGGAAGCTCTCGAGCCAGTATTTGCATTAAGCCCATTTTCTGTCTCAGTAGTTCAGTGACCAGGATTTTGATATGACTGTCAGTGACTTCTCAGAATCCATATCCTGTCCCTGTGCTGTCTCCCAAGTTGTCACCTGCTGCAGCCAGGTGTGCTGGCTGTGAGGCTGAAGGTGTCCGTGCATGTGGACAAAGGGAGCAGCAGTGGATGTCATGGAGCAAAGCCCTGGCCAGCTCAGAAGGAGACTGGGTTTGCCTGTCCACACCAACCCCTCTGTTCAGGGTACTCATTCCACTGGAAGGACAGCTGGCTTGGCTCTCCCCTGCCCCAGGGCAGCTCCTCCTGCTGCTGTTTGCCCAGGGCTGCGATTGCAGGTCAGCGTGGTCCGGCCACTGCCCCGGGTCAGGCACTGTGGGCGCTCCTTGGTCTCTGCTTCCATCTGCTGGACAAGCACTGGCTCCTGCTCACTCCTGGTTTCCCTTGGTGCCTCAGGGATTCTGCTGGCTCCTCTTGACCGTGCTCACATAATTCTAGAGATGGAAATCCCTTTCACGCACGTATGGACTGCGAGAACATTTCAGCCTGGAACCAATGCTGCTTTGGCAAGGCTGCCCTGCTTAGATTGACTGGCACTGAGCCTGGGGCTGGGCTGAGCACAGCACATTCAGTGCAGCCCTGTGGGCCTCCTGCCATGCAGGCAGCTCTGCCTGTGAGGCTGAAGCTCCTCTAGTTTATATCCCCAAGGAATTCAGATATGAGTGAATTGTTTGGATGCTGCATGAATGGCCAATGAGGGTCTCCAGAAGTGACCAGAGCAGGTGGTAGAGGATAGCATGTAAAGAAACTGGGCAGGAAGACATTGCTTTCCTTGGACATCTCCCTCAGCATCTGGCAATCAGAGTCCCAGTCAGAGTATCCCAGTCAGGAGCAGTTTGGGCTGGGGACTGCAATGAGACCATATTTAACAGTCCTGGTAAATGTGTCCTTTTTGAGCTTGTGTGAATCTCTTGGGTTTTGAACTCTGCAGCACCTTGATTCACTGAGTTCAGAAAGGTCCTGCTTTTATTTGTTTGAGACCTGCTGCCAATAACTTTCTTTGCAGGCCTAATTGTTACTGGCACTATGTGACTCCTCTACAGTTATTTCTCCCTGCATGAGAACGACAACAAAAGTGTCCCCCAGAGTTAGGAGTATTTGAGAGAGCTGGAGGAGTTGGTGAGGGTCATGAACACTCTGGTCTGCTCAAGAGTGCTCCGGTTGTTTTCATCTGACAACAGAAATTTGGCTGCTGCAAAGGCATTTCCTTAACCTTCCCTTAACCTCTGCTCAGCAGTGGGCAGACACAGGCAGAAGGTTCATTTCAAGCACAATATCCCCATCCCATTCTCAAGGCATTGTGCAATGCAGCCTGGAGACCTTCCTGTAAACCTTGCTTGATTTAAGTGTTGGCTCTGGGTCTGTGCACGTACAAGCTACACAGCACTGTCTCCTCCAGATGTGGGATGACTGATCACTCTGTGCTGTCAGGTGAAGGCCAGGACACAGCCATGACCTCTCTGTGTTGCAGTTTACAGTCCAGCATCTGGCTATTAGAATTTCTTTAGCCAAGTGACTGAATTCTTTCTGAGCTGCTCCAGTGCCTTGGCAGGGTGAGTGTTGGTGTTGCTCTGTTTGAGGACAGCAGTGTCTTGCTTCATCTAATGATCAAACATCCATGTAGCAACAGTTCATGAAGGTGTTGGGCTGAAATTCTACTTGTTTTCCATGTGAAAATCCTGTTATTAGAAGCCATATGATTAGAGTAAATTTTGCTGGGCAGATTGTTTGTTATTTTAGTAAAAATTCTGTAGTCAAATAGAAGCAAGACCTGTTTTTCTCCCCAAGTTGGGCCCAAGCCATTTCCACACATGAGACTGCCCAGGGAAGCACAGCTAGGGAGCCAGGACTCTACTCTTTTTTTCTGGGAACTTTGCATCTTGGAAGGACAGACTTTTTTTTAATTTTTGCCATTAGGTTCCCAGGCATCAGGAGGAGATGTCACCATTGTCGCTGCTCCGGAGAACACCACAGTGGTGGCTGGGGAGAGCGTGGTGATGGAGTGCATGGCAGCTGCTGATCCCACCCCCTTTGTCTCCTGGATACGACAAGGTGAGTATGAGGGACAGGACTAAACTTCTGTTATCCATAGGAACCTGTGGATGCTACATTCTAAAAATCTATTACAAGTGGAAACATCTGAGACAGGAAGGGTGCTTGTAATGTCGATACCTAATGACAGAGGCGGTGTCACAGTGTAGGGTGTCCTTGCTAAAGTGGAATTATTAATTAAATCTTGAAGGTTACAAAGCACACAATTCAATTTATAATTGTTTGACCTGTGCCTGGATACCTTTTGATCTAAATTAATCTTTCTCATGTGAACTGGGGCAGTAAAGGTCATGAGATGGGATCAGGTGCCACTCCTCCCCGGGCTCCAAGGTTACTGGGGATTCTATGGAATCTGCCATTGCACTGGAGAAATAGCTTGTATTATCTTGCAGCATTATAAAACTTGATAAGATCTGTTAATCCTTGGAGTGACTGGGACTGTTACTGGGAGGTTTTTGTTGAATGGAGGGATTGAGGAGCTGCTTAGGTCTCATCAGAGGTGTATGAATGAGCTGGGCTGGCAGATGTTACCCAGGGCTGATAGCCAAAGTCTTGAGTTGGATGCCAGTGTCACTTCACTGAGAATCACATCCATCAGATGTGTTTCAGAGGCTCTGACTGAAGACATTCTCAGCTCAGAGGCTGATTCTCCTCTAGAAAAGGCTCTCAGTCATTTTCATAAATCCAGGTCACGATTTAAGAGTCCTCTCCCCTGTAACCATTTATTGTGGTTGGTTTTCAGCCCAGATTTGTCCACAGGCAGTAATTTTAGCATATAAAAATATTTCCTCTTTCCCACAAAAAAGGAGCAAAAAAACGAGGATACAACTTTGGAAATCAAGTGAGCAAGGCTTAAATGTTATGGCAGAAATGTTTCTAGTTTATCCCATGTACTTTATAATTACAAATGCTCAGCATTCCCATGCTAGATCACTTACTGCTTTACTGAGAGTTGCTGATGCCCATGGTAAAGTAGATAATATTAGAGTTAATTATCATTAGGAGAGTTTTTCATGAGGAAGGAAGACAAGGGTGGAGGGGGAAGGGTTGGTGAACCAGTTCTTTCCATGCTTTATTTTCAAGTGTTTGCTTGGTCCCAGTCTCCTTCCTTGTGTGGACTCTTCAATTTAAAAGGATGGAGAAACAGTGCAAGTTGTTCTGAGTTACACAAGTTTATTTCCAAGCTTTCATTTAGGAGCAAAGTGGGTTACTAGACCATCAGTCACGTGGGGAATACTGAGGATGTACCTCCAGGTTGCCAGTTTGGCTCTTGCCAGCTTTGGTGGTGTCAGCTAAGTGCTACCATCTGGAGTCAGTTTTCCAACCCACTGCCCCAGTGCAAACGGGGTGTGCAGATTGTGTGCTCTGAGTGTGCAGCCACTGAACTGTGAGGCCATCTGAAGATCCCCCCAAAGTGCAGGGAGGGGGCAGAGGATCTGCTCTCAGCCACATTCCCTGCTGATGGTGCTCAGTCAGTGCAGCTGTTCACGATGGAGGTGGGGAGTTTGTTCTGTGTGAGCTCCAGGCTCGGCTGAAGCTGGAGAGGTAAAGGCAGGCAGTGCTGGAGAGGTGCTTCTGCAGGTGGAGAGAGACAAGCTCTGGTGGTGCACAGGTACTGCACAAATTGCCTGGTCCTCCCAGACTGCGGATTTGTGCCAGACCTCCCATCCAAGCCTCTCCTCAGCTTGTCCCCAGCTCTTGGCTTTGTCTCCCACACGTTCTCAGAGGTACCAATGCCATATCCCTGAGATTCTCACCTCAGAGTGATGCTGAGAAAATGCAGTGCCCAGCACCAGCCTCTGCCCTGTCTGTGATGCCAAGGATGCAGGGCTACTTGAAGTTGTAGAAGGACATCTTGGCTTCTGGCCAGTGATACGCAGCTGCCCTTTCCTCCTTCCCTACTCAGCAGTGCTGAGCACTGAGCCTGGAGAGTGGGGAGATGGCAGCTCATGGCCCATGTCTCTGACATAAGCACCAGAGTCCCAGGGAGCACCAGGTGTCTTTCTGACACCTCACAGCCAAGCTGTGAACAAGGAGTGGATCAGGAAGCTCAGTAAATTTGGGTTCACATCCAGAACACAGAGGAGGAGAGGGAGTTCCTGAGTTGTCAGTGATTCAACAGTCTTGCTGACATTGCATGAATGAGTGTCAGTGCTCATAAAGGTCAGCAGGCAGATCCAGCAGCTTTTCCAAACCATGTGTTAGCACAGCTTTCCCTTGAATGTGCTATTCCTAGGGCTCTCATTGCAGGCACACCCTAGGCATCAGAGACTGCTTTGATCCAAACCAGAACTTTTTGGATTATTACAGGCTAAACTAAACCTCGAGGCAATGTTGGCTTGAGCTGCCTGTCAAGCACTGAGGAGTGTCCCAGCAGGAATCTCCCTCTGTGCTGGGGTTTGTGATCTGAGGGTCTCTCCACTCCCCAGCTGCGATCCTGGCATTGCTTACAAGCCCTCATAAAGGGCAGCCTGGGCTCCCTCCCGCATTTGTGCACGTTTCTTCCTGCAGATGGAAAGTCCATTTCCACAGATGTGATTGTGCTGGGCCGGACAAATCTCCTCATTCCTTCCAGCCAGCCCCATCACTCCGGGGTGTACGTCTGCCGGGCCAACAAACCCCAAACCCGGCAGTTCGTTACCGCCGCAGCTGAGCTCCGCATCCTCGGTGAGTAGGGCAGGCAAATTCTCAGGCACAAATGCTGACCAGTTTGCTGTGGGTTGCATGGATCAACATCCAGGAGATCCCCAAGGCTTTGTGGTCTTTGTGGCCTGGGCTGGGTGAAGTGGGAGCCGGGTTAGAGCCAGGAGGCCCAAGCTGGGATAGTTCTTGGTGGGAGTGTCACCTCTTTAATTTGGGGTTTAGTTCCTGGTATTTACTGAACCGTTTTATGCCTGATTCTTGTTCTCCAGGGTTCCCCCTTGGAAATCTCTATCAGCAATTAACTTTCAGTATCCTAGAAGCCAGCAGGGAGAACAGCCTAGGTTCAGGGAATGCAGCACATGATTGATACAGAATTTATTTTTCCTTTTGGACAGAGTCTAAATTAAGCCTCTAGAGTCTGCCTGGCAAATCCCATCTTGTAAGCAAAGCTGCTACTGAATAAAACATAGCACCGATGGGGAGGAGAAGGGATTTGCTTTGCTATTTTTTCCTCCTCCTTCCTGCTTTAATTTTTCCTCTCTCCTCCCAGCTACTCCCAGCATCTCCCAGGCTCCTGAAACCATCTCCCGCACGCGAGCCAGCACGGCCAGGTTTGTGTGCAAGGCAGAGGGAGAGCCAGCCCCCACCATCCACTGGCTGAAGAACGGGGAGCCCATCCTCTCCAACGGGCGCGTGAAGGTGCAGAGCAGCGGCAGCCTCGTCATCAACCAGATCGGCCTGGAGGATGCTGGCTACTACCAGTGTGTGGCTGAGAACAGCCTGGGCATGGCCTGTGCCACCGCCAAGCTCTCGGTGATCGTGCGGGAGGGTTTGCCCAGCGCTCCCAAGAAGGTCTCGGCCGTGTCCCTGTCCAGCAGCACCGTCCTCGTGTCCTGGGAGCGGCCGGAGCACAACAGCGAGCAGATCATCGGCTTCTCCTTGCACTACCAGCGGGCTGTGGGTAGGTGTCACCTCCCTGGGCAGCACAGCTGTGTCAAAGGTACAAGGCACAGGTTCACCTTCTTCCCCAGCTAGTGACAAGTGTGAGGCAATTCTCTTTTCATTTCAGGTAAAGGAATTTTCTCCTGGAGTCGGTATCAGCTGTTGACAGTGCCTATGGATTAGCCAACATAGTCTAACTTCTTGATTGGCAGTAGTGTGTCCACATAGCTGAGCTGTCTGGATTCCATGAGACCAGGCACTGCTGATTTTATGCAAAGAGTGTGATTGCTAACAGTGATATCAACCACCTGCACTGTGTACAGGGGGAATCACAAAATTATCCACACCCAGAATCTGAAGTGAGGCACTGGCTCTCTTGGGGTATGCCTTCCCAAACAGCCAGCAAGCCCATGCTCCTGCTGAACTGTTGCCAGAACTCCTCTGAAAATTAAACTGGTAACTGCAGCTGCTTCACAATGGATTAAGGAGTTTGAGTCAAAATGGAGACATCAACATTGAGGCATTAGAGTTTCTGCCCAAAAAACTAATATAAGAGATGAGGCTGTGCAGGTGCTGGGGAAACTGGAGAAGATATAGTGATTTTTAAATTGGATTGAGTCTGCAGACCTTGTGAATTAAGTGATTTTTTCAGGAGTGTCTTGGCAGTTCACTGACCTGCTGATCAGTGTTTCCTTGGCTCTAGGAACAGATAATGTGGAATACCAGTTTGCTGTCAATAACGACACAACTGAGCTGCAAGTCAAGGATCTGGAACCAAACACCAACTATGTCTTCTATGTGGTTGCATATTCCCAGCTCGGAGCCAGCCGGACGTCCTCTTCCATCGTTGTCCAGACCCTGGAGGATGGTGCGTTCAGTTAGATGGTACTGGTGCCTAGGAAATGTTCTTGGCCTGGTCGATGGTGAGCACTGAATGTGCTACAGAGTGGTAGCAGCTCCTAGAAACCTAAACCTGCACCCTGGTCTCATCATCAGCTTGGGTGATGAAGGATATGAAAATACTCTTGCTGATGGTGGGGCCCATGAGAATCCTTTGGGAATTGCAGGCAGCTCCTAAAGGCTTTCACCTAACCCATGTGATATTGCTCTAAGCTTCATTCTGGGTCAGACTGGATTTCAACTCAGAAGAAACATCTATTGCAATTTGTAGGGGGGAGGAGCCTCGAGGTCGGACCCCTTAAGAGCCAGTGGTTTGTGTTGATCTAACCATTTATCACATAGCATTTTGTGAGCAGTAAAGGCAGAGTGCCAGAAGCACAGCTGCCCAACGGGAAGCCATGCACAGCTTTCAACAGGCTGCAGGACAGAGGCAAGCAGAGATGGTTTTGGCAGACCTCGTGTGCATTATGTGCTTTTAATGCTCCTGACATGGTGACCTGCGTGGTCCCATGTGTATGTCTGAAGCCTGAAAGGCTGAGTTGAAAGCATGAAATCTGCCTGCAGCCCAGAGCTGTGCTTCTCAAGGGAGTGAGGATTCCCAGGCTGCAGTTTGAATCTGTGAGCCATTTGCTTTTGTGTCTCCTTTGTGCTCCACGTACAGCACAAGCTGAGAGCTGGTGTGTGCCACCCTGCCCAGTTTGCCCTGGACACGGGTCCCTGGGAGCAGTGTGACTGTGGCCAGCAGGCTCTGGTCAGCCTGAAGTGGAGCAGCCAAGCATCTCCCCTCCCCAGACTCTCCTGAAGGGCTGTGGTTCCCGCAGGACAGACACCAAGTCACCAATGGCTGTGGTAGAGCCAAGTCAGTGGCCTCCAACCAGCTCAGAGAGCTGGCAGAGATGTGTTGAGGTGTTGCTGTGGTCTTTGCTGACTTCTCTTGGTTGTTTACCCAGTTCCCAGTGCAGCCCCTCAGCTGTCCCTGTCGAGCATGACTCCTGGTGACATCCGTGTGACGTGGCTGCCTCCTCCTCCCGAGCTGAGCAATGGCAAGATAACCAAGTACAAGATCGACTACTGCACCCTCAAGGAAGGTGAGGGAAACACCATTTGGGGGTTGTGTTGTCTGCTCCAGTGGTGTTAACAGCCTGTAATGTGAAGGGTAGGTGGTGCAAAGCTGAAAATAGGGACCCATTTTACCCAAGGGAGGAGAACCCTTTCATAGCCTGGCTCTGTCTGGTGGTTACGGCAGTGGCACTTCATACCGCCTTGAGGTGCCTTTTTGTGTGGTTGTGGACCAGCCATGTCCCCAGGAGAATGGCCTGACCCATGTTTGAGCTGTCCCAGAAATGTCTGCATGAGCAGCCCTTCACTGCTATCTGCACTGTGTTTTGGGGAAAGAGCTTTATGCTGCATGGGGAAGAGGAGTAAATGCTTTCAATTTCCTTAAAATGGAGTCTAATCAAAGTGATCCTTGTGAAAAAAAAACCCTAAATACCCTGTCCAGGTTGTATTGCTCTATTACTGAGTTTTATCTGATTTTATTTACATTGTCAGGCACACTAAGCAGGGTTCAGGAGGGATGGTAACATTTACATCTGCTGGATGTGGCTGTTCCAATTCCACGTGTGCTTGCTTTGCAAATCCTTCTGGGTATTTGCTCTTAAAACTGTCAAAGCTCTGCAGCTTCTCACTTCCCAGGGTCATGATTCTTCCTGAGAGAAGGATGGTGAGTGTGATGAGGTGCTGGACATGTTCCCATGTATTTGAACTGGCTTAGTAGTCTGTGCTGTGACTCCTGGCTCTGGTTCTTTTGCCTTGAGCCTGCACATGGCTCAGTGGCATCGTAAAACCTTGGAAACACTTGCAATCCAGGGATCACACTCAGCAGTGCGCTGTTACATAGCAGGGACAGTGCTCCTGCCCGAGTTAACGCCAAGGGAAGTTGAAATCAAGACCTCTGTGTACTCTAAACAGGCCACATGAATCTTAACAAAACCAGTTAGCTGATACAGTGAAAATCCCAGGCTAGTCTCAGTTTAAATTTCCTGTTACCTCCCTTATGAACTTGGGTGGGCTGAAGAGGGAGCAGTAAAATCTCTGTCTGGCGTGGATGAGGGTGTGAATTTTGTGGAAAGCAGGGCTGCTGGACAGTTCTGGTTCACATTAAGGTGAGGGTTTAAATACAGCAGTGAGAAGCATTGGAACATGCCATCAGCTCCCATTAGCTGTGCTCATGTTCCACCATCACATCATCAGAGCAAGGTTTCTGACAGCTCCCTCTGGGCAGGCTCTGGTGCTAAAGGCAAGCTGCAATTTGGAATGTAATGAAGGGAGTTGTCAGTCAGAATATCTGCCCAGCCTTACCATTGTTTTCTGATGGCATAAGACTGCTCTGGGCAAAGCCAAGCCAGCCCAGGGCATGCAGACCATGAGGAGGTAACGAGGCTTGTTGCTGCTCAGCTGTACTTCTCTTGGGCTGGGAAATCCCTGTTTTCAGTGGTGTCCCCTTGGTTCCAGCAGATCAGGTCACCTCCATCGAAGTGGGTGGAAATGAGACCCAGATCACCCTGTACTCACTCCATCCCAACAAAGTGTACAAAGTTCGGATCGCAGCCAGCACCAGTGTGGGATATGGGGCCCCTTCCGAGTGGACCCAGCATCGGACTCCTGACAGAGACAACCAGACACATGGTAGGAGGCTGGGGAATGCCTGGGATTTGGGACAGGGTGGGAAACTGAAGGCATTTTCAGAGATACTCGCTTTCCTTTGGGAATTACAGCCATTGGTTTGGGTCAGACCAAAGTGCTCACCTTTACCTTGCCACTCAGCAGCCCCTGTACATCTCACTGCTTGCCTGGCAGTGAGACTTTGCACCCTCTATGTGCAGCTGTGAAAGTTCTTTAAAAAAAGAAAACAAACAGAACTCCAGATCCCAATGTTAACAACATTTGGGAGTGAATAGATGGTTCTGCCAAACAGAGCTGAGCCATACCAGACTCCAGCAGTGGTTAAAGATGGTGATATCTCAGAACACACTGAGAAACCCCCACAGTGACTTTGTGACATTGTTGTTTCCTGTATCATCCAGCTGGGAAAGTCAGCGGTAAAGTGGGACTGACTCTCTACTGTCAGGGAGTGGAGAATTCCCGCTCAGGACAGCCTTTTCCTCACACTCTTCCCTCACTACTGAGGACCAGGAGGATTCAGTAGACCGGGGAAATGGAAACATGTGGCTCAATCTTTTTCTCTTGTCTTTTTCTTCTTCCAGTTCCATTTGCCCCGACAGAATTAAAGGTCCGAGCGAAGATGGAGTCTCTCCTGATAACGTGGCAGCCCCCAGCAAACCATGCCCAGATATCTGGCTACAAGCTCTACTACAGAGAGGTGGGCCAAGAGGAATCCAGTGATGAGAGCCCTTTGGATGGTGCTGAAGATGACAGCTGGGATGTAGGACCCATAAAACTAAAGAAGAAAGTGAAGCAGTACGAGCTGACTCGACTAGGTTAGCTGGCTGCATCTTCCTAGCACTTGGTGTGGAAACCCAGGGCCTGTCTCTTGCACTTTGTAACATCCCAGAATGCTCCCAAGAGGGTTTGCATGACTGGAGATACATAGGGCCAGGGCCATCTGAGGTGTTTTAAGATCATCCAAAATCCTTTCTGGAGTGGGGCTCTTTAGGCCTGTATTGAGCAGAGTTTAAAGCACAGAAATTTCTAATGCCAATTTAGCAGGGATTTTAACCAAGTTACCAATATACTTAGTATATGCTAATAAGTGGTTCTTAATTAGTGTTTTTATTGTGTCACTATAAAGAGTGCCAAGATTGAAATCTTCAGTCAGGACAATTATCTCTCCTTCCCTGTCTGTTTCTAAGGAGTTCTATAATTGCATGCTGTTTGAAATCTCTGTATTAAAATGCAAAGATGGGATAATTCACAGCATACTAATTTTAGCCCAGTATTCTGTCCCACTAAAGGAAAAGGGATGGAAGAGTGTCCATGAATGGAGAAGATCTGAGCAGCAGTGAGTCCTGCCTGCCTGGCTCACTGTGCTTGGCATTTCCCACAAGGGGTTGTGTTCCTCACATCTGATTGTATTAGTTAATTGATTTGCCCAGTGATACAGGATGGAGAGAGAAGAGAGTCATGGCAGATGCATCCTTGAAAGAGGCTTTCTGCTTCCCAGAGTTCTTCCATCTCCCACTTTGTGCTCCACCCTGTTACTGCCAGTGAGTGGAGACTGTAGGGTGCATGGCTGTTGTGCTGGTTCATCTCACACTTGCAGCATATATATTATGCACAGTGCAAAGGTCAGGCTGCAGCACCTGGAAGGACTGTTTGTGCCATCTCTAAGTGGAGTTCTCCCAGCTCTTTCACAGCCATCTTGCCATTGAGAGTGTTAACAGTGATGAGTTTCTCTGAAGAATTTAGGTCTGTAATTATTGCGCCGAGTAAACCACATGTGAACATCATCACGTGCTGCTCCAACCACGGGCAAGTCAGTCGGTGCAGGGGCTGGGAGTGGGCTGAATTGGTTCCAAATGCTCTGGCACGATGATGCTGAGAAGGTTGCTTGTTCTTCTGTAATTACTTCCTTGAATTTGGGCATCCGTCAAGCGCTGATGGTTTCCGTATGATTTGGCGGCTGTGTATTGGCTGTCGCTGTGTCAGGAGCGCAGGCTCGGCTTCCTCCCAGCCCAGGACGTTCCCTCTGCTCCCCTTGGGCTGTGGAGTGATGTGCTCCTGCACACAGAGTAAAGGCAGGGTCAGGAATCTGGCTGTGCTGAGGAAGGGAGGGGCTCTGCACATGGAACAAGGAGGAGTGGTTGGGATTTAGAGGGGTTTTGTTTTATGGCCCTGTACCACTAAGGGCTGTAGCTTGTAGGCAGAGCAGGCAGTGGTCTCAGGAAGGGCTGGCAGCCCTCATGTGATCTGGGCTGATTATGAAGTAGCTGGAGGGATTTCCTAGATCAGGGATGTCTGCCCGGAAAGCACAGCACTGGAAACCCCTCCTAAGATCCCTCTATAAAAACAAATATCCAACTGTCTCTTGGTATTATCTTCAAGAGTCATTGAGTCCAACTGCCTGGGTACCTCAGTATTAATCAAAAATGAAAGCAAATTCTGTCCAAATGTCTTTTAGACACTGACAGGCTTGGGGCACCGACCATCTCTCTAGGAAGCCTGTTCTGGTGTTTGAGGTGGTGTTAGGAGATCCCAGGTTGGGCACTGGGCGTCCCAGGCTGAGCTCAGATGTGGTGTGCTTTCATGTCAGTGCAGACAAGGTCCGGAGTGGTCACTTGGCTCCACAGCTCTGTAGTGTCACTGAAGCCAGTGCTCTGTCCCTTGCCTTGGTTTGAGGTGTGGCTTGAAATAGAAGACCTCTCCCATCTCGTGCTGATGCCTGGAGCAAACCATGTCTCTTTAGAGTGGTATCACTAATGGTACTATGTGCCTTGTCTGAGAGGTGTGTGCTGAAGTCCTGTGAGAGAGGTGGGCAGCTGGTCAAGGGCACACAGGAAATCCAGCAATTTCATCAGTCCACAAAATCAGAAGGAAGCTTTCCTGAATCACCAGGAGGGGTTTTCCCTGAGAAATTCTTAGTGACTTCCATCGATGTTCTAGCACTCACTCCCTGTACTGAGGTGCAACTACCAGGGCCATACTTTATGTGAAAAATAAATGGCAGGGATCTGATCCTGTCTTTCACATTTCCATGAAGGAAGATTGCATTCCTTTGGAAGTAGCTCTCTGGAAATAAGGGTGTTTTCCCACTTAAAGGAAAGTATGGCTTCTGGCACCTGGCCAATATGAACACCTTGAAATGCTGAGTGAAGCAACATATTTAGCATATTGGATATATTATGCAGCCATCCAGATTAGTGATTTAAAATGATCTGGACTAGATTATTCTGCTTATATTTAATGTATGATGGAATGCAGTGAAATACATCTGTTTTCATGCTGCCTACCAGCTTCTTGACAGCTTGATAGAGTTTTATGTCTGCCTGTTCTAAGAGCTTGAACATCTGGGCCTGTGTATAAAAATTGAAGCCAATCCTCTGACTGAGAAATCCAAAATACGCCTATTTTCAGGATGTAAGGTGCTCGATCTTGCAGTCGAGCTCCCCTGGCGTCACGTGTAAGCAGCTGCTGTATTGATCCTGCCCAGGGATGGAGACAGAGAACTTGTCCTTTCCTTCACTCCATTCTCCAACAGGACCTGCCCACAGCTGCCTTACATCTGTGAGCTTTTCCTCATCGTTTTGGATTGCACCATCCATGATGTGCTTGTGTCCCAGTGAAGCCCAGCCCGAGGCTCAGCCAGAAGGGGAGTGTGGTGATGGCAAGAGATGGGCTGGGCGTTCTTTGTTCCACCGAGCCTGTGGTCCCAGCCCTTTGGAGGTTGAGTGCCCTTTGGCCTTATCCCCCTTGTGTGGGCTTGAAACATTTTTCTGTGGCTGGAGAATGTGGAAATGCAGATCAGGCTGTCTTGGAGGCAGACAAAACTCTGTTTGCTTTTGGGATTCTTTGGGGGAGAAAAATGTGGCTGAACTGTTTTTATATTCTGAGCGTGAGCGTGTGTTGTGGAGCAGAGAAAGCCTTTGGTAATTGGTACCATCAGCCTTTGGGAGTGTAATCAGAGCAGTAATAATAAAATTGGCATCAATAAGAAAGGTTTCATTCTGCTTATGTTGTCTGGCAAAGAGAGCAGTGATCTGTGAGGTCAGGGAATGAAGAGGCATGTCCCAAATTAACAAACTTCATCAATGTGCTGCAGCCAAGGCAACAAAAGGCAGCGTGGACTGCTCTGGCTGAGCTCCTGAAGGGGCTGGCTGCTGCAGGGAATGTCTTCTTTGAGAACTTTTTATCTCCAAGTTGTTTCTTTGATTAAACATCTCCATTAAAAATCAAGAAGCTGATGAAAGGCTGGAAGAGAGAGGGAAGTGTTTTTTGGACCAGGGCAGCACTGCTGGGAGACAGAAATCCCTGTCCTGGAGCTCAGTTTGACATTCCCCATGGTGCGAGGCTCTCTGATGGGAAGAGCATGCAGTGAGGACCCTCAGGTTTTTGGTGTGGGTTTTCTGTGCACTGTTGCTTTTCTAATTGCGAATTGGGAAGCTCTACTCTGAAGGCAAAACAGACACCACACAACAAAGGCTGCCAGTGACTTAACAGGGCGTTTGAGGACTTGCTGGAAGGAACATCCTCACAGCAGTGAATAAATCAGAAAGGACTTCAGAAAACAGGAGGTGCATTTTGGGGGAAGAGAGAATGTCCTCACTCCTCAGGAATAAACAGTGCAGAGCAGTCACTTCTGTGGTAGAGAGGGGAGTCAGCATGTGTAGGTTTCTTTAGCAGTTTGTAAGCAAAAAGGATCTAGAGATCCTGAGTAGATTGCTAGAGGCCAGGACACTGGTCAACCCTTGAGGGCTGGGGCAAGTCCATTTCCTGCTGATAATTTCTGTCAAAAGCAAGGGGAGAACCAAAGAGCAGCTGTGCTGATAACATACACCAGCTGTGAGACAGTGTTTGTGTGTGGGAAGCCTGTAAGTGGAAGGGAGACTCCCTGCTGTAATTTAGATATTAAGTGATATTTACTTAGGTATAAGGTAACAAAAATGTATTTATTATGTCCAAGCTATTTTCTTGGATGGTGGGAAAAGCTGGCAAGATCAAAGAAAATGTGTCTGACTAGGGAGGGTGGGTGACAAAAATAACCCAAGGCAAACCCTGATGGATTTTTCCAGCTCCTGGGAAGCTGTACGAGGTGAAGCTGGTGGCATTCAATAAGCACGAGGACGGGTACGCAGCGGTCTGGAAGGGCAAAACAGAAAAGGCACCCGCGACAGCAGTAGGTGAGAAATGCCCTTCAGTTGTTGTGTCTCTTCTGCTTGACAGAGGAGGGGTGGAGGGATTACAGAGAATGAACTTCAAAAAGGATAATACCAAAATAGGAAAGGGATATATATAACATAAGGGAACTTCCTTTGACAGTCATTGCAAAATGCATAGGAGGAACTGGGAAGGACAGAAAGGAGCAAAATGTCCCCCTTCTCATTAGGGTTGTTCTTCCACTGGGTGTCAGTGGCATTATTGTACACCTCCACATCTCTCTTTGTGCTGCACCATAGATCCCCCTGTGCAGAAGGGGCCTCCATTGCCTCCAGTCCAAGTCTATGCAGAGTCCAACAGCTCAACTTCCATCTGGCTCCGCTGGAAAAAACCTGACTTCACAACAGTCAAAATTGTCAACTACACAGTGCGCTTCAGCCCCTGGGGCCTGAAAAACGCCTCTCTTGTGACCTACTACACCAGGTAAAGAGGGTTCATCTGCCATGGGTTGCTCATGTCAGGAATGAACACAGGGCAGGAGGAAGTTGCATGGAATTTACAGAACTTAGCAAAATCCTGGGTGTTCCGTGTGCTGGGAGTGTCTGCCATGGTCACAGATAGTGTTCAGGACTGCTGAGATGTGGCAGTGGGACTTGTCTTGACTTCAATACCAAGGAATAATTTACTGGTCTCTGCATCTTTTTTGCTGTGGTCGGACTTTACACACTTGTTAACAACATGGCTGGGTGCAATTATGCATTCATGATTTGTTAGATGGTCCTCACAATTTTAGTCTATAAACTGCTAGAGTTTAAGCAGTTTTAATAATTTGGGGATGTATTTTACATCTGAATACTTGTGCCCATTTTTAGCCTCTAACCAGGCTGTTTTCTACTTTTCCCTGCAAGTACATCAGAAATGGCCCTGGAGACTGGGAACTATTTTGCTCTGTCCCTGGGAGCTGAGTGTTCTTGCATTCAAATGGCTGCAAGAGATGGAAAATCAAATACTGTCAGAGTTAGGATAATCTCTTAGAGTGTTCCTGGAGGGGTGTCAGGGTGACATGGGAGAACCCTCAGGTGTTCACAGCACTGTGCTGTGTCCTCTCTCTCCAGCTCAGATGAAGACATTCTCATTAGTGGGCTGAAGCCCTACACCAGGTATGAGTTTGCTGTGCAGTCCAACGGCGTTGGCATCGATGGCCCCTTCGGCAGCGTGGTGGAGCGCTTCACCCTGCCCGACCGTGAGTGTTCATGGCAACCAAATCCTCATTTCTCCTGCCTTTCCTTGAGTCTCTGTCAGATCCCTCCCAATGTGCCCTGAGAGATGTGATCTCAGAACCCCTTGAGTCCATGCTGGGAGGCTCTCTGGGGATGAATGCCCTGCTCCTCTTCCTCTGCTCAGGCTGGCTCTTTATTTGTCTCTGCCAGGGCCCTCCACTCCTCCGTCTGACCTGCGGCTGCACCCTCTCAACCCCTACGCTGTCCAGGTGCACTGGTGCCCACCTGTGGAGCCCAATGGCATCATTGTGGAGTATCTCATCCTGTACAATGCCAACAACACGCAGCCAGATGACATGTGGACCTTGCTGACACGAGAAGGTGAGCCTCCTCCAGGGACTGTAATACCCCTCAGTCCTCCTGCCTCCTTTCCTCTCTCTGGAGCCCTGGTTGCTCAGTCCTGCTGCCCTGATTTCTGCCTCACTTTGCATACAGACAAATACTCAAGAGCTCATTCTGGCAGTTTTCTTGAAGCATATGCTGTACCTGGTGATAGCAGAGAGTCCATGGACATGGCTACTGAGAGACATGAAATCATACATGTCTGGGGCTGAAACATCCAGGATGTTATCATCCAGGAAATAACCTACAGATGCAGCCTGGCAGCCAGCAATTCCTAGAAAAATGTGTGCCAGCAGCATCACGAGTAATATTTTTGGATCTGTAAGCAGGAAGTTCATTATTACTGAAGAGGTGTATGAAATGCACAAAAATGTCACAAAATCCCTCACTTCTGAGGGTTGAGCAATTCCACAGCTGCTTTTCTGTAGCCTCTGAATACTCTTGAAGCAGAACATTTTAAATCTCTTTTGCTTTGCTTTTGGTCAGGAAACATCTTCAGCACTGAAGTGCATGGCCTGGAAAGTGATACCAGATACTTCTTCAAGATGGGAGCAAAGACAGTGGTGGGATCTGGTCCCTATTCCAACGTGAAGGATGTGCACACCCTCCGGGAGAAGCTGTCTGGTATGAATTCCTCTTAGCCCAGAGCAGGAGGGGAATTGCCTGGCTGGAGACTGATTTGTCAGCAGTGACATTTCTGTTTACCAAGCAATTGCCTGGTGTTGCTGTGGAGGATGTGAGATAGGATTCTCTGCAGGGCAGTGCAGAGGATCACAGCAGATCCTCAGATGTGCAGCCCCAGAACCCAGCCCATGGCCAAACTTCATCTCTTCCCCATCCTGGTTCCTCTGGAAGGGCAACCTGCATCTTGCTGTGGTGTGACATTAATGAATATACTTAGGTGCCAGTTTGCTTCAGATTGATCTAAATTGTCACTGCTAAGGAATTTTATTGTTTTATGTGTATAGAATCAGAACCACAGAACAGTTGGGTTAGAAGGGCTATTTAAACGTGTTTGGTTTAATACAGCTGGTGCTTCTCTGAACATGAGACACTTTGTACCCTCTTCCTGTTAGCAGTTGAAATGATGTGGCTGTCGTTCCTTCCCCTCCTAGATGTCCTGGATATCCACTCTGTGACAGGGATCATCGTGGGGGTGTGCCTGGGGCTGCTCTGCATTCTCTTCTGCATGTGTGCCAGCTTCCGCAACAGCAAGCACAGGTGGGTGCACCCCAGGTGAAGGAGGCTGCTTGGAAGGAGACAAAACCACTGTGAGCTGCATCCCTGGGCTGCTTGGGATGTGGTGTAGGGGACAGTTAATGCACAGCTTGGATCTGAGGATGGATAAGGAGTATATTTAGTATAATCTTTTCACTGACTTATTTTTTTCAGTAGTTTCTCTTCAGTTTACATTCTTAGATTAGTAGGGTTTTTTTCAGAGGAAGAAAAAGCCCCAGGAAAATGGAAGAACCAGTTTATTACCTGTGTCTGTTAATGTGGGTAGTATTTTGCTTCTGAGGTTGGACAGCTCTAAGGATGTTTGGAAATGGTTTGTTAACTTCCATCTGGGAAAATGAAAGACTTCACAGTGAGTGACGGGCTGGTTTAAGGAGGATTGGATACAGCCCAAAGCCCTCTGCTATCCCAGGGGTCTGGATCCAGCCACAAGCATTTGGAAAGACCATGAGCAGAAAAAAGCTCAGTTGTTCAGAAGAGCTTTGAGCTCACAGCACATCTCAGGGCCAGGAACAAACAGCTTCTGAAGTCTCATCCTAATGTGGCCACTAAACTTTCCTGTCCTGTTGCATCTCTAACCTGTAAAGCATAGGTGACAGGAGTGACACAGCTCCCCATGGACCAGGGTAGGTGAGCACTGAATGTGCTGGGACCTGTAGTGTCTCCTGCCCTTGGGGTGTGCTGGCAGAGGGACAGCTTTGCATCCCACAGTGGGATTGTCTGAGCTTTGGCGTTAACCAGGGTGGTGCAGAGATATATCTGCAGTGAAAGGTGTTACAGTGGGATGTGATGATAAAGGGTATCCCCAGGAGTGGCAGGGCATGGCTTGGGCCTCATCACTTGCACAGGGACCAGCTGAGATGCCAATTCTTGTTTGTTTTCCCTCAGGGAGGCCCTGCCAGGCCTGGATTCCCAGGCTGCTGGGAACCACACGTACTACCACCGGAGCAGGCAAGGGTTGGCCTCTCCCAGTGCCACCTTGGACTCACATGAGCTCGAGTCCCTCATGTCCCCGCTCCCTGAGGATGCGCCCGTGCCCCTGGGGGACATCACTGAGCTGGCAGAAGTGCACAGCCTCATCCACACGAGCCTCCCTGAGGACATCTTCCATGGGAAGAGGAAGGTAAGGGCCCATGCACATGGGGACTGGGCTCCCACCTTTGGCAAGAGCCTTTGATTGGTGTGTGGCTGCTGGGAAGCCCAGGTGGGATCCTGTCCTGGCTCTGCCGTGTCAGAAGTCTTGGCTGCAGGCTGGTGTTGGACAGTCACACATTTTCCCTCTCTATAAAACTTGACTAGCTCAGCCTTGGCTGTTGGATATAATTTGGGATCCCTGTGCATCTACCATCCCTTTTCATCTCCTGGGACAGTGACCCCTCAATCTGCAAAGCTGCTGCCAAACTTGGTGCTGCAGAAAGCTGTGGTATTCATGTTGCTGTGACATGTGGATGGTGGGAGGAAGTGTGATGTCTAGAGCAGACACGTGGCCTTCCAGGATTCTCTTTTGCTTGGATTAAAAGAAGCTGTCTCCATAAATAGTGTGTTCATTGGAACACTCTTGAAGATAAACAAGAGGTGAAATTGTAGGGTTTTTGTGAACCTTATTTTTTGAAGTAGTCTTTTCCTGCCCTTCTGCTTGGTTTGCCTGACACTGCATTGTCTTTCATTCCTCTCTGCCCATTTCCTCTTCCAAGCTTGCCTGAAACATTTCATTCCATTAGGGAACCTTTAATTGGCCTAATTTAGTTAATCTGTTTATGTCTCTCTTTGTAGCCCTGGGAGAGCATGTAAAGCAATTAGGAGGTTCAGTAAAACAAATGCATTGTGAGCACTTGGGATTTCAGGTTTGCATCAGCAATGCACTCGTGTGTCACTGGAGGCAAGGTGAGTTCAGGTGCCTGGCTGACCACGAGCCCTGTGTGCTAGGGGCAGTGCAGGTGGGGTCTTTGTGCAGGTGGATCTTTGGGACACACAAAGTCTCTGCTGGCCTCGCTGCCCCACGAGCTGAAGCCGTGCCTGTGGCCATCCCTGTGTGCTGTGGCAGATCAGTGCTCAGCTGGAGGAGAGGCTGTTTGTTTGCAGCCAAGCCACATCTATGGATTTTGGTGGAATGTGGCTGCCTGTCTGGACCCAAGCCAAAGAGTGTGAGGAATTTCCTACAACTATTTCAGTAAAATAAGGAACAAATGTTTTCAGTGATGGGGACTTACCCCTGAGAACAGGTCAGACTGGGGGAAGTTCCTTCTTTGTGAGGCCTTTCTGGGGATAGTATATCTAGATCTCTGTTCCAGTGCAGCAATCTTGCCTGCAGGGGCTTACACCAAGATCTGAATATGTGCAGAATGGGCCTGGAGAGGGCAGTGCCAAGGCCTGGCCACCTGAGGCTCAGCCTGAGAGCTTGGGGCCCTCAGAGTGGGCAGTGCCCAGCAGCAGTTACAGTCACAGACCAGAGCTTTGGGGGAGATGGACTGTTCTGGCTGTAAAATTTCCATAATTAGATGTGGAACGGCCACTGAGAGATAAATTCACTGAGGTTTGTGGGTTTTTTTGATGGATGTGGCTAGGGAAGCGAGGGTCAGTGGGAAGCAGCCACCCGGAGAGCAGCGTTGTCACCCGTGCCGACCAGGAGGGTGACCTGGCAGGTGAAGGACAGCGAGTGGTGGCCGGGAGCAACAGGCTGTTGTTGCTGGGAGCGGGCACTGGAGGGAGATGTGCTCCCACGCAGGAGACCCTGCTCCCTGCACTGCCCCATTCCTGCTGGAAGTGCCACCTGAGCACCGTGGCTTCCTTTCTGTACTCCAGTGAGTAAGTGTGAAAAGAATATGGCCAACAAATACCTTTATGCTGCAGTGGCCAAGAGGCCCCGTGGATGGTGATGAGATGTTACCTGGTTGGGCAGTCAGGGAGTTGGGTGGGTCTCAGATCCATGGCTGGAGTGGTGCACACATGCCTGGTGCCCACAGTGGATGTAAACCAAGTCAGGAGCAGTTGTGAGTGTTTGCATCTCCCTGCTTGCACACAAAATGCCTCTGGTCGAGGCTGTGGAGTGGGTGGGGGTGTCCTGTGTGCTGCAAATAGCTTCCCCTGCATCCATTAAAGCTGGAAAGCCCCAGGGACCCTGCCTGGAACAGAGTGTTGTGGGAGCTTTGCACCCTGCAGTGACCAGCTGCCTTTGTTGCCTTCTCTTTTCTTCTCTCATGCTGTGTGAAGTTGGGGCTGTGAAAATCCATGGCAAGGAATGCAAGAGAGCCACAGGAAAGAGAAAATCATTGTGGAAGGAAATTCCTGTCCAGCCTGGCAAGGGGAAGCTCCCCAGGGTATTCTAGGTTGGATACTATGACTTGCAGTTCTATTCACTGAAGAGAGGGAGTGAGAACAGCCTGAAGAATCCCTTTTGTTTGGCAGCATATCATGTCACCACAGAGCTGGGGATGTTGGCTGGGGCAGACCCTTGGGCTGAGGCTGCTGGCACTGCAGGGCAGATTTGTGTAGCTGTGACCTCCAGTTGTCTGCTTGTCCCTCTGTCCTCAGGTTATGCTCCTGAAACCTGGTTTGTGTTTGCTGGCTGGCATTTCATTGGCTGCTCTGGGCCTGCAGGCTGTTCCCAGGCTGACTCATTACTTACCATTCCATGGATTATTCTTTATTTTCTTTATTCTTGTGGCAGCCTGAGGTTCCAGCAGAGGTTGGATGCTCCATGTTAGACACAAAGAAGGGACTGTCCCCATGCCATGTGGAGTCAGAAGTGAATGAATGTCATTTTACAGGTGTGGGGACTGGAGAACAGACTGAGGGCAGGAAGTCTTAGCTGATTCCTGCAAAAAATGTGTGAGTAAGTGTGGTGAGATGTCCCTTTGGTCATTTTCAGGTCAAGATCATCAGTTCCTTCAAATGTAGGACTGTGTTTCTTCTTGAGCTGTTACACATAGTGCTGGAGGTGCAGGATAGTGCAAGTGGTGCAAGTGGAAGGTGGGACAGTCCCAAAGGAACCTCCTGGACCCCCTGTCCCTGCCTGCAGGACAGCAGGGTGCTGCTACAGTCAAGATGTCAGCATGGGACCCCTGTGGATGCTCACAGCTCCATTAGTACAGTTGGCCATTCAGTGGTTCATTTTCCTTCCTTTATGTGTTTCCAGTGGTCACAGACAAGGATTTCCAAATACACTGCCAAGTGATTTTCCTCCATTACTCTTGTCCCCTTGCAAGCACCCCCCAGACTGATGCCCTCAGTAGCCCTGTTATAAATGACACAGTCGTGCACAGGTGATGCAGCCCTGTCTCCTCTGACAGATGGACTGAGGATGATAAAATGGCTCTGCTCCAGACATCTCTGTCACTGCTGCTTGTGGGCCAAGCAATTTAAAGGGTGGGGGAGAATGTTAAAAAGCATCTGCTTTCCATGGAAGGCTTCAGCTTTTCATTGAATGAAGCCAAACCCAAGCATTTTGGTTTGGAAATGTTTGCTGTTGTTGTTCTTGTGAGCTGGAGCCTTCCTTGCTTGCAGCCTTTCTCCTTCCCTGTGGGCCTCCTTCCCACAGGACTTTGTTTCCCACAAAGCATCCCCATGACTGGGAGAGCAGAAGCTGTAACACATCAGGGAACTTGGATCTACCCGGCTTGTTTGTCATTTTCATGTTGAAATTTTTCTGCATGGAAAAGAAGTCCCAACGTTTTCTGAGAAGCTTCAGACGAGGGCTGTGCTCCTGGTGACAGCGAGCACAGACTCCTTTATCTGCTGGCAGAGCTCTGGGTGTGTTGCATCCCAGATGCAGGCAGGGCTGTCGCTGTGTTTGCGTGACACGGAGCTTTCCCACTCCCACCCACTGCTGTTCAGCAATGAGCCCTTCCTCTCTGCTGCACCACTCTCCAAAGCTGGGCCCATTGAAACATCCCCAGCCTCGTTTTGCACAGGGCTTCAAGCTACTTTAAATAACCATCCTAAAAAAACAGAGAAGGTTTTGAGTTGAACTTTTGCTGTGTGTTCATTCTCAGCTCATATATTTGCATGAAATCATGACTTGTCACTGAGAAGGTAACACGATCTAGGCACATTTTTACCAGTTGGAGTTTCTATAAAAAGGCTAAAATGAAAAGGCTTGTTTGCTTTGATAAGGATTTAGCTGTAATGGAAATGTCTTTTATTGGAAGATGTTTTTATTAGTTTTCATTCTTGTGTTTGCAGTGAACTGACAAAGAGATTCTTCCCTCTTTATATTAGTATTAGACTGACACTCCTTGCTCCTTGCCTTCATTACTGTGTTGTAAAAACCAAGACAATATTTCCTTTCTTAAGCCACCCACTAGCTCCCCTTGAGTAAAAAGAAATAGTATCATTTATTACACCAAAAAATGCTGCTTAAAAAAGCAGTGAAGCTTTCAGGCACACAACATTTCTTCAGGTCTGTGATGAAAACAGTCCTAGAGTAAATTGCTGCTGCCCAATCTTAGAGGCTGAGGCCCAAGAGAGATTTGTCTTTTGCTGGTTTTTTTCCCCCTCTCAAACATAATGTGCTCGAACAACATGTGGGACACAGGCCATGTTGTGTGGCTGATGGTTTTTTCTGTTTGTTGAAAGTTGCAAACTGGTACAAAACAAGTTTGTTCTTCATTGCAGCCAATTTCAGCCAGAGCTGAACAGGCTGTTCCCAGAGTCATCAAAACCTATGTAAACATGGCAGATTGACATTTCCGCTAACAGATGGTCCATGGGGGATTGCAGTAGAGCTGCCTGTTTCTCTCCACGTTTTTTGGTATTCACAAGATGCCTGCAAGAAGGTTTTCGAGCTTGCTCTGTGTGTGTGTCTGCGTATGATGCTCAGATCTCTCTGATGGCAAATATGCATGCAGGCATCTCTAACAGGACACACATTTGGTGCATGTGTGCAGATTTGTGTAGGTTCAGTGCTGAAATTTCCAGGCACTATTTGCTCAGTAACGTATGTTCCTTGGAAGAGGCACAGAAGCCATCAGTCAGGGATGTAGCTGCAGAAAGCCTTTCAGATGGCAGCAGAAGCAAATTGAACACGCTCCTTGAGCACTGGCATGTGGAGATATTCCTTATTGTGAGCTCTCTGTGATCGCTTGGTTGATTCTCGCTATTAAAGCGTAGTTTAATGATTGTCCACTTAGAAACAGAGCAATTAGGGAAGGCTTTTGGCTCAGAATATATTGTTGAGGATTGCAGAGAGAGAAATAGAAAAGATGCTGCCTCAAGCAGCCACATCTAAATTAGCAAATGTTTGATAACCACAGTGCAGAGCTTGGACATCACTGTTCTGCAGGGTGTTGGCACATCAATGAGGCCTTTCACTATTTGTTTGCTAAAAATTTGCTCCTGAGGCAGCAGCAAAGCTCCTGTGACTTGGGGGTGGTGCTGGGATGTAGCATGGCTCTGCCTCCCACAAGGTGTTGAGCCATTTGGGGGCCTGAGTGAGGATGGACAGAGGGCTTGGGAGCAGCTCTGGCCGCCCTTCAGCGCATACACAAATGTCCTTCTGCCAGCCCTGGCAGCACGAGGTAGCATTTGCTTCTTGCTAAATAGCTGACTTAGGAATGCCTGGCTCACATACAACATCTGGTGGTGTATTTCTACCTAATTTTCAGCCAGATGGACCGAGGCACAAGGAGGTCAAATGACTCACCCAAGGTCAGGCTGATGTCAGAAATCTCCTCGCTGTCTCAGCTGGACTCAGGCTACGCTGGTGGTTGTTGGAATAGATTTGGCCTAAGGAGCAGCCACAAATGCAGAGCAGGAGCCTGGGCTTTTGCTGGCAGTGAGCAATAGAGGGTCAGTGGGTTTCAATAGATGTATAGATGTGCAGGGTATCTTCACCCTACACAGCCATCATGCTCACATCACCAGTATTCTGTGTGCATGTGTGCAGTCGCTGTTGTCAGGTCAGGATTTTCTCCTCTGCATCAGCCTCTCTTGTACCCACACATTAATGTAGCATCTGTGGAACAAGGCCAGAGATAATGGGCCTGTGTGGTCCTTAAATCTGAGTTGTGTGTTTACGTGTATATGTATGTGAGTACTAGCAAGGCTCAGCTCAGGTACATGCAGGACAGCCCAATAAAATCCAAACCTGGAAAGAAAATACTTTTCTGCCTATGAACTAATAGTCTGAGCTGTTAAATAACTTCAGCTCTTAAAGACCCACATTTCCCATACACAGAGGTGTGCATTCAACAGTTTATTGCGAGGGGAAGCTGAAAGAACCCAGAACAAATTGCGTTCAGCCCATATAATTTAATTAGATCTACAAACAAGGTAACACTGGTTGCCCAGGGGATTTAAAGCTGAGCAAAAAATTGCTTGGTGGTCTGTTGTAAAAAAAAAAAAAAATTAAAAAAAATTAAAGCCCCCAATTTTGTACCTCTGTGTTGGTGAGGATTGGCAGAGTGTTTTCCCAAGTCCTGGCTTGGAGCAGGACTCTTGGCTGTGCTGCAGAGTGAGTGGTTTAGCAGAATGTCCAGCAGAATGTCCAGCCCCTACTGGAGCACACAGGGCACTGCCCACGGGTCAGGATCCTCCTCTGTGCTGTGGAGCATGGCTCCTGCCAAAGCGAGGACTGTGGGCACTCAGCTCCAGACTTCCCTGTCCCTTTCCAGCTCTGTGGTATTTCTCAGTAGGCTTGTTCTGCTCTGGGCTGTTGCAGCTTTGCAGGGAGTTGATTTTAGTGGACCTCTAAATGATGTCTGTGCCATGATTTACCCGCTGGCCTCTCAATTTGAGAATCAGTGGAAAGCCCCTTATGCAACCAGTTGTGAACCATCTGGCATCTTTTATCCCTGTGCTCTGCATCAGCCCATGTAACAGCAGTAAAGCCAGTTCTAAGGCAGGGAGTGTGTGAGTCCATTGCAGAGCATTTTTATTTTGATGCTATCAGAAGTGTCCCCCACATTTATGGTATTTTCACAACTTGCACTTTCCTTTTTCAAGCTGCTTCTCATTTCACATGTATGAGGATAAGAATCCATGTCTGTGATAACTGCATCTTTTCTCCTGCCACTTTTCTCCTGCAGTCTTCATGGAATAAATCAACCAACCAGGCCTGGACAAACAGCATCACCAGATATGGGGACACCATCACCAAAGAGCCTCTCTCTGCTGTCAATGGGTCACTGAAGCTCCCCTCCAGTGCAGGCCAGAAGCTTCTCTTACAAGCCCTGGTTTATGATGCTGTGATGGTGGGTATCTTGGCTGCTTTGTTCACTTGTGTGTTCTCATGTGGGTTTCCTATTTATGTTCTCCATCTTCCTTTCTCCTTTTTGCAGCCCCTTTCTGTGGGCTTGTTGGTCTGGTGATGGCCAGGTGGGGTCAGAAGCTTGGTTGTCAGCAGGGTTGTGGCAGTTCTGGCTCCTGAGGACCTGGTGCCAGGCACCAGCAATCTGCTTGGAGTCTTTGCTGTGGCTGTGCAGCAATCAGCCTGAGTGAGTTAGGAGCTGCAGTGCTCAGCACAGTCATTAAGATCTACAGCATGCTTTCCTGACAGAGGGATTGGATTTTTGGCTGTAAAAGGAGTCAAAGATCAAGGGTTGATTTAAGCTCCCTTCTCCAGATAGGGCAGAGCAATTTTCACTGCACTTGTGTTCTGGGAGGAAATCCTATTTCTGATATTGCATCACTGGAATAAATATGCACTCCTGTGTTTGGGAGAGTGTACATCTGTGTAACTGCCTTAGCAAAGCAAGCTGACACCTGCTCAGACTGACTCTGTACCAGAAGATTTCTTTGGTGATTCTTTGAAAAAGTTCATTCCTCCTCCCCAGCAAATACTTCTAAAGTAGCCTACCTATGTTTCCTTCCTAGGCAGTGGTGTGAAAATCAATTATACACAGGATGTAATTAACATTGTGGATAGAGTTAAGACAATGTTTTACAGCCCAATTACAGGGCAGCATTTACAGCACAGCTTACCCATCAGAGTTTGTCAACAAAAGAGAAAAGTGTTAAAATATGTAAATGATGCTCAAAGTTGGCTTCAACAGAAAGCGCAAATTACACGTGGGATATCACTTCCATACTCTGAATTGTCTTCTTGCTGCTACATCACACTCAGCCCAGAATCCGAGCGTTGATTGCCTAGAGACCTCTTTGTGAGCTTCTACAATAATTTGTCTGGTAAATTATTGAGTGATAATCTCACAGAATGACCTGCTTGTCAGCCAGATTTGTGGAGATCTGTAGCCTGAACTCCACTTAAGCACTGCAGAGCAGAACTTATTGTTTTCTTTCTGAATTTAAAATGCTTGAATTTACACAGACTTTTGTAGGCTGTGACCAGGGCTTTAACAAACACACACTTTGTGATATGTAGCCAAAATTAAATGAGGAAAGTAAAGGGAGCCCCTTGATCCATCTCACAAGCCAGTTTCCTACAGTGCTGCCCGCTCAGCCTCTAGCAATCTGGCCCTTAATATGGAAACAGACTGGTGAGATTTGAAAATTGTGGTCTTTGACAGAGGCTTGGAGAAATGGTTGCTCCAGCCTGCCAAGAAACTCTGAGCAAATCACTTCTCTCCTTAGGGACTTGCTTTCTCAAATGTAAAATAGAAATAATGATCCTGAGGTGATTTGAGTTGCTTCTTAAGACCTAAGCTCTGAGAAACATATAAAGGTAATGCTTAATAGAGGCATATGTACATCCCATTGCACTCAGTGGGATTAAAAATAAATAAATTTTAGTGCTTGGTTTGACCACAGCCTCAATTATATGAATTTCACTTACTTTACCTTTTTTTTTTAAATTTCTCTCCTGTTTGATAACAGAATGAAGCAAAGAAAAGCCACCTGCCTGCTAGCCTCCACCAAGTAGAAGCAGAGGTCATTGTCCATTCTGATTTTTCAGCCTCTGACAGAGACTACAGCTCCCAGCTGCACACCCTGGAGAGTGAAGAGACAGAAACGGAGGAGCGGGAGCCAGAGGAGCTCCCCCCAGCAGAGCTGGCTAATCCCAGCTCCCAGCAGGACACTGGCCAAGTGCTGGTGGGCTGCATGGACAATCTGGAGGCTCAGGCCCAGGCTGAGCTGCTCTGTACCGACACAAAGACTGACAAACCTGAGGCTGTGTGCATCCATGGGCTCACCAATGGCTTCCACAGGCATGGAGAAAGTCTGGGTTCGGAGGAGAGTGGAGATTCAGATTGCACCCAGGAAGGCAGGGGTGACGGGCAGCCACTCAAGTGCCAGCTGCTTTCCCCGGGGCCTGAGGAGGCCCTGCTCTGTAGTAACTCTGGTTTAACCAGTCCCTCCTCAGCATCTGAGAACATGGCACATGTCCACAATCACAAAGAATGAACTGGTCTGATTTTGATCACAGCAGAGCTGAAGAGAGGAGAGCCTGTCGCTATGAGGTGCTGCCCGCCCTCGGCTGGCTGAGTCCAGCAGGAGCTGGGCAGGTGCAGCATCTCACCAGAGCAGGGCTTGGACCTGTCAGCCCTACAGAGGCCTTCGGGAAGCCAGGTGGGTTGGTGAGGGCCCATCTTCCTCCTGCTGGAGCCAGTGAGGAACTGGATGTTGGTGGGAGCAGGACTGAGCCATCTGCCAAGGTGTGAGTGGAACCACGATGGAACACAGCCTTCTGCACCAGGCTGGGGCTGGCACTTCACCATAGCCCTCGAGGGGACTGGCAGGATGTCCTTTAACACTGGGAAGTGGCAGAGTGCACCGAGGGATCCTTCTCAGCTGCCTCTTCTCCAGGGAGTGCCTGGGCAGTGCTGACTGCCTGGCAGCGTGGGATGAATTCAGGCACAGCAGTCCCAGGAGCGGGTGGAAGCCCCAGAAACAAAGGCAGTGAGCTGTAAGCACCAGCCTTTTCTGCCCTCCCGTGGTTAGAAGGATTACCAGGCTCTCTGTGTGTGCTACCACAGTAACTACTACTAGCAGGCTGATGTAGTGGCCTTTTATTACACACTCTACGAGTGCCTCTAACAACTTGTACTATATAGAACCTTCTGCAGTGTCTGGGTCTTTTCACCAGCCTGGGCTTTGTTTTATGTAGGTTCTTGTACCTAATGTTTTAGGTACACATCTGTCCTTTTAATGTACAACATGTATTTTTATTTCCTTGGAACATCTTTATATTATTTAATTTTATAAAGTGGAATAGTGTGTGGTATAGAGTAGCATTTTTACTACTTCTCTCTTTCTTTATTTTTTCTCCCTAACAACACAACTACCTCATGTCTGTTGGAGAAAAAAAAAAGCAGTAGATCTACTCATTTGTTATAGTCCATTATAGGTTTTAACTTATTCTTATACTGCCTTTTTCTAAAGAATATGTTTGCACTGATTGTTGACTCTTCTTTAACACGTAGTGCTGCAGATCTGATGTCTCTTGCTTTGTTTCTTGACACCTTCCCTACAGCCAGAGAGTTGGGCTGTGTCTCTCTGTAGGACTGTGTTTTGCAGCAGCTGCCAAAGGAGACTGCTTTAGCTGGCAGGATGTCGATCCATCTTTCCTCAACAAGCTTATACTAACAAATAGAAAGAAGAACCAGCAATTGCAAAAGTAACTTGTGATACTGGGGCCATGTATTTATTTTCTCTTTTTTTGGGTGCCCGTGTGGAGACATCTCAGATGGTTTTGATTTACAGAGAGCAGCACTCAGCCTTCTGTAAGCAGTGGACTTGCTGAAAGCTTTGGATGACCAAGTGAAATTTTACAGTCACTTCTGATAGTCCTGGCCAAAGTGCATTTGGGTGGGTTTTTTTTGAAGAGCAGAGCACCACTAGAGCTTTAAAATGAAATCTTTGGTCTCATACCAGTCAGTCTGGCTTGAAAATCATCCAGTGACTCTTCCTGCTGATGCTGTTTGCTTACTGCTGACATGTCTCTCAGCCTGGCCCTGCTGGGGGTGGACTTTTCTCTACTTTTTTTTAGCTGGTCTCTGTCCTGCTCCAGGCTTGAGGGGTTTGACTGCGAATGCTACAAGATTGGACCAGCTGCTCGGAGTTAGCAAGGATCAGTAATTCTGTTCATGGGTGCTTGGTGAATGTTCTGCCTTCCTGGAGGATTCAGATATCTCACCATTTGTTTAAAAAGTGAAGGAAAAGATGCCCACCTTCCTCTTTTCTTACTAAAATTTTCCCCAGGGTTGTGTGCCAACTTGAGATTCCTGTAAAAGACATCTTTTGTAAAAGGATTTTGTTTTTCCTGGTGATGACTGGATGGAGGTACCACTGTTTGCAGCATGGAGAACCTCACTTCACCAGCACTCTGCAAGCCTTTTACCTCCAGCTTTTCAGCAAATGAGAACCTCCAAGCCTCCCTGTACTCTCATGGGAAGGATATTGGAGCTTCCACTTCTCCCCAGATGGCAGCATCTCCTCCCAGTATGACACACTGTTCTGGTAACCAGCTGTATTTCCAGTCTTTGTGATTGCTCTGTTTCTCCAGCTTGGTGTCTTGAGGAGTCTCATAAATGCTGTTCCGTGCTGTGACTAGCCATGGCTCTGGAATGCTGTGGGACAGAGACTGGAGATGAAGGAAGGAGTTTGTGTGTGTGCTACTGGAGCGAGGAAAAGGCAAGGAAACATAACTGGGCAGAGGAAGTGTGTAAATAACCTCCAGAACCCACTGTCACAAGCCTTTGAAACTCATGCCTTAGCAGGGTTACAGAAAAGCAGTGCAGTGTTACTGCAGGCAGTCAGGGCAGTTGGCATTCCCTGGGGGCGGATGCAGCCGCAGAGGTACAGGCCCCCAGCTGGGCAGGGCCGGGCGCTCGCTGCGGAGAGCGGGGCACCTTGTGCAGGTGCCCTCAGGTCCAGTTCCATGAAGAGCCCTTGCCCTTCCTCAGTGACAGAACAGGCCCTGCACAAGCCCCACTGCCATTGCCACTTTCCATCCAGAGGGATGGAGCTGATGTAGGAGTGTGCCACAGTTTTGGGGGCACTGCCTTGTACATGCACCCCCTGCTTTGCCTGTAGAGCTTCAGCAGCCCTGAGCGGCCTGAGAGCTGTCCCTGCCTGTCACTGCAGCCACACAGCAGGGGCACCATTCCCCTGGATCACTTTGGGCCAACCACCAAACCACCACAACAGTTACAGAGAGCTTCAGGAGATGCAGCAGACCACAAACAATTTTGTTTATGTGTCCCCAAAGCACTTTTGTCACCTTATGCTGAGGCTTGTTCTGATCTCATTACACTTCACCAAACTGTACCAGGGTGTGAAGCTGGCAGTGTTTGGCTGTCCAAGAACTGTGGTGGCCATAGGCTGTAGGCCAGACCTGAGTTGCAGAAATCCAGATAGTTTCCTTGGAGCCAAGAGGTCAGCACTGCCCAGCAGCACCAAAGCTGTCCCTGGATGAACACACATCCACACAGAGTGCTGGGTGTCCTTGTCCAGCTCAGCTGTGCCCCAGGTCCCCCCTGCCCTGAACGTGCAGGGACCTTTCAGTCTCAGCTGGAAGTGAATCGAAGAAGACACAAAATACACATTTGATGTGTAAAGCTGAAACAACCAGTGCATATATTTTTTTAACATGAAATAAGTAGCTTTCGTGCAGATTTCTCACAGGCACACAAACTGTTGATACCTTTAATTACCCATCGTGCTTAATATCTCTTCCTGTACCCCAGGCTCCTTTCTCCATTTTCTTCCTTTCAGTAACACTAAAGATTATTGCTGTTCAAATTTTTTGCTGGTGTATATTGTTTTACATTGTTAAAATATCAGGTTTGTCTCACTGGCATAATTTTCTAGTATTAATGTTACTGTTTGGCTACACAACTGTATATTCCCCCTGCTGCTGTGAGAGTCACAATTCTCATCCTTTTATTTCTTTTCATTTCTTGTTATGTGAAACGTGCAACTGAGATAAAAACATCAATCAGCTTTTTGTTGACTTGATTTCTTACTTAACAGGCAGCAAAGTTCTGGTTTAAATAGTTCTAATGAGATAACTTCTAATTTAGAGTTTGAGAATTCTTTTTCATTACTAGATAACAATCAGCCCATGAAATATTGCTGTGTAAGAAAACAACCATTTTACCAGAACACTGTTTATGGTTTTGATCTCATTAGTAACAGGTGTTTTGAAGGAATCATTGTGTCTTTTCTAATCAATACTTTTGTTAGAAAGGAAGTGTTTAACCAGCAGAAATCTACCATCTACTTCTGTTACTGTATTCCCTTGCTTGTATTTTCAAGTTAAATTTCATTTTCTGCATTGTGCATAAAGATGTGTAACCAGAACTTGATCTTGTTTGAAGGTTGTGTCTGTGTTTGGTTCCATACTGTACTTTATTATAACTTTCTTTCTTCAGAGACTGTTCTTACTCCACAAATACTCTTTAGTGTTAAAGTGTAAGACATTGTCCTTATATTCCTTAACTAATGGGTTATTAATAAAATGTTTTTTAAAAAGAGTGGAATTTTACTCACAATTAAGTCTGTTCCAGCTGAGTGAGGCTGTACCTCGCTGGCAGAAGCAGTGTGGGAGCAGAATGCAGGATTCATGCTCACACCACTTCAGGACAGAGCTCATCACTGTGAAGGTTGGTATTGTGAGATGATTGTGGTACCTTAGGGATTCTTCTGGAATTTCAGACATGAGCAGAGTTTGGATTCATTCAGCATTTCTGGATGCTTGCTCCTTCCTCAGGTTTGAACTGATTCCTATAGGAAAAAATATTTGTCCAGTTTCATGCTTCATCTTGCTGGGATTTTTTTTAATGGTGAAAATAAGCAGGGGCATCGAGCAATGAGTGATGAGAGTTCTCTTGGGTGGCACAATGGGCTGAGCACTTGGTGGCTTGTGTCCAGCAGGATTGGTGAGAGGATACCTGCCAGTGCCCAAGGACACACTTTAACCTCCTGTGCATCTCCCTTCTTCCGGGGATGCATTCCCTACTTCAGTACATAGTTTCCATTATTACTTTATGCTGCCACGACTACAGAGCCATAAAATCTCATTTTATCTGCATTACAGAGGTAATAAATCTGCACTTAGCACAGTGTTCTCTGATAGTGGTTAAAGGCAACTCTGTCAGACTGTGTAACTCTGATGAGTCTTTCTCCTAATGATAGGTAACCCCACAAATGAGCAAGGAAGGACCTTGGAGGGGTGATGGGTGACTGCAAATCACTCTTCCAGCTCCCAGTTCACAGGATGCTGATTGGAGGCTGCTGAGAGGAGCCACGGTGGGATGGAATGGGGGACAGAGATGGACGGACACGGCAGTTACAGGAGAGAAGTGAAAAGTGTCAGGTTTCCTTTCTTTCTCTTCCCAACCTTTGTCACCCTGACACACTGTGTAAGGATGCAGCTGGAAATACACTGCAATGGGCCTGGGTTTCTCCTGGTCTCAGGTAATTCAGGGAGTTACAATTGCCAGTGCAGTGTGTGGCCCAGCTCAGCCCTCTGGAACATGGCACAGCCCAAGACAATGGGCTGTGTGATGCAGTGAGGTGGCCAGGATTGCTTCACAGATTCTCAACAGACACAGAGAAAACAGTTTTTGGTGCTTCCAGAAGCAGGACTCGGGGTGGTTCCACCACTGCTGGCATGGCTCTGGGCTCAGTGCCTCAAGGTGGGTGCCACAATTTTAGCTCCCACTCCTCTTTGCTCACTGACCGTGAAGTAGATGCTAAAACCTGCATGTACGTACATAAGGGAAAAGCTCCCAGACTGTTAGCAGGCAGGGTAACCACAATTACACATAGAATAATAAATGGAGTGAATTCAGACAAGTTAATCTCCCACTTCATCCACTGAAACTACTAATGGTGTCTTGGGGACCTCAGTTTGCAGTTAATTGGTGTAAATCAGGAGCACGATTGGAGCTGATGGAAATTTGCTGTGCAGGGAGTGAGGGGTGAGTGATGCCCTCAGAGGGCATTGTGGAGAGGGAGGGCAGATGGACAGACAGATTCTGTGCCCCTCAGCAGCAGGGGGGACAGAGGAAACCCTTTGGCTGCTCTGCAGGAAAGGGTTTGGAGCCTCAGTTTGGGCAGGACACTGTCACTCCTGCAGCCCTGCTGCTTTTCCAAAGGCTCCGATTTCTGCTCGCAGTGTGATAAGCAAATTCCTGCCTCCAGTACAAAGCAACTTTTCTAATCCCTCATGCTTACAGAGCGTAGAAAAACGTGAGTGCTCTGAATTCCTGCTCTTAGGTGGCTCCAAAAGCTCCAAACCTGCCTATTCCCTAAAAGATCTCATGGTTTTATATAAGTCCTATTGTTTGGAGTAGTGGATAATTTCTGAATGTGCCACCAGGGCTGTCACCAGTGTCATTTGCAAGGTGTGAGGGTGAAGCTGGTGATACCCTAAACATGTACCTACATCCCCCAGCCCCTGGGTCCTGCCAGGGCATTTGGCAGCAAAAGCACACAAAATCTCTGGTTCACAGGGGAAGCAGCCCTGTCAAGCACATTGTGCTCAGCTTTGCTTGGAATTATTAATTCCCACAAGCCATCCTCAGTAATAGCTGCCACAAGTCCATGATGGCTTCAAGCGTTACATAAATGCTGATGGGGCCCCATGGCAGGAGCCAGGGAGTCGGAGCAAGAGCATGGCTGGTGCCAAAAGGTCAGGGACAGCACAGAAATTCAGATGTTACCGAGAGGCTGCCGGAGCCAGAGCAAATTCTTCCCCAGCGAAAGGAACCTCGTACAGCTCAACCCTCTGCTAAACGAAGGAAGCTTTAATGTGGAGCAGATGTAGTGACGTCTTCGTTCCTTGTTAGCCGACTCCGACACATTCAGGGTGTACCATCCAGGGGAGCCTCACATTGCCCCTCTTCACAAAGAGAAGGATTTCTAGGAATGGTTACAGGGTTTAGTAACCCAGTCCACAAAATCTGGTTTTAGTCTGAAGAAAGAAATTAGTTAGAATTGATTTTTATTTCGTTTTAGTTCCTTTTTGCCAAGCAAACACCACAAAACACTGAACTGTCCTTGCAGAGATGGCTTTTGCTGCTAAAAGTCATTATTTAAGTTATGTTTGTGCAGAACATGAGCCAAGGGACAGGATAGGATCAGTTGGAAGGCAGAAAATACCGGGTGGGCACAGGGACTGAGAGCCATTTAAGAACATGTTATTCTTATTTCATACCAGGAGGGCAGACAAATTATCCTGCTGTGGCAGGATTTAGGAGCAGACTCATCCCTTACTGGGTCCTTCCTCACTGGGGCGCCTTCCAGGGTGAGCAGGCTGCTCCAACACCTGCATTACTGACTCAGGTAAGTCACTTAGGATAGCGTTAAAATCAGGAGCACAGAGGTGGGACAAGCCAGGCTGTTCTGCGTTCCTGCGAGGTTGCCCCAGTGAGGGGAGGCAGGTGAGGGGAAGGCCCCTGATGCGTCCCTGAAATCCCTGGAGCTCCGTGAAGGGAGCCCTGGGAAGTGAAGGCGGCGAGGGGAGATGCGTGAGGGGCCTCTGGTGACAGGGAGCGGACACCCTTGAGGGGTCTCTGGTGAGGGAGACGCATGAGGGGAGAGCGGTGACGGGAGACTCCTGAAGCAGCTCTGGTGAGGGGAGACCTGTGGGGCTGCCTCAGTGACAGGAGAGCTGTGAGGGGGCACCGGTGGCGGGGCTTCGGTGTGAGGGAGCTCCGTGAGGTGGCACTGGTGAGAGCAGCCCTGTGAAGGGAGCCCGTGAAGCGGCACCAGTGAGGGAGAGCCGCGAGTGGGTTCTGAAAGAGAGAGCTCCTGTGAAGGGAGAAACGCGAAGGGGCTCTGGTGAGCGAAACACATGAGGGGAGATCTGTGAGGCTCGACCCGTGAGTAGGTTTTGAGACGTGCTCTGTGACGGGAGCGCCGTGAGGGGGCTCCGGTGAAGGCAGACCCACGAGGCTCCCTGCACACTCCCCGCGGGTCCCGGGCGCGGACTGGCCCCTCACGGAGCCGCCCCCACCCCTCAGCCCGGCCAGCGCTGCCGGCGCCCCGGCGAATGCGCAAGATGGCGCAAGGCGCTGCCCGCCCGCCCCCCGCCCGCCGGCGGCCCCGCTCCCTCAGCGCCGCCCCCCGCCCGCCCGGCGCGGCGGCGTGTTCGCGCCGAGGGCAGCACCGCTGAGAGCCGCTTTTCCCCTTTTTTCCCTTTCCTTTTTTTCCCCCCCTCTCCCGCCCGCCCCACAGCTGGGGGTGGTTCTCGCCTGGCCGCACTCCCTCCTCCCCTCCCTCCCTCTCTGCCGGCGGGCTGCTCCCTCCCCGTGGGGCGCAGGGAGGCGAGCCCGCCCGCCCGGGATGCCATGGCTCCGCCGGGCTCCGCGCTGCCCGCCTGCCTGCTGGGGCTGCTGCTGCTTGTCTGCCGCGGAGGTAAGAGCCGGGCTGGGCTGGGGGAGCGGGCGGGAGCGCGGACATGGACCTGCCGCCGCCGCGCCCGGCACCGGCGCCGTTCCCCGCGGCCGTTCCGTCCGCCTTCACAGCACTTCGCGTCCCCTCATCACCCCCGAGATGGCCAGGGGCATTGCTCGTCCCCTTGTCCCTCGCCATCCCTGCCGCCGGTCCCGTTTCCCCTCGCTCGTCCGCGGTCACTCGCAGTCCCGCACTCTGCCCTTCCCCGTGGCTCGGGGCCGCCGCGGGGGCTGACCGGGGCCGAGCAGCTCCGCGTGTGCCGCCGGTGCGGCATGGGGGTCCCCGCGGGTCAGCGTCCCTCCGCGGGAACGGGGCGCGTTCCTCCGGGAGGGCGAGCAGGGGTCGTGGCTTGGGGCTGCGGAGTCCCGCACGCGCCCATCCAGCGCCTTCATCCCCAGCCCATCCCGAAGTGCTCCCCAGGAGCTGTGCTTCCAGTTGGAAGCCCCTTGTGCGGGGGGCTCTGGGGAGGGACGGTGGTGTTTGTGGAGCCCGAGCCCCCGCCGCTGGCGCTGGGGAGGGGTGTGGTGGCTACCGGGGCAGTGGCGTGGCTGGCCATCCACCCGTGCCCGGATCGTGAGAGCCGCCGGGATCGGCAGCGGGTGGGAGCGGGAGGCAGCGCCCGACGGACGCGTCGCGTTCGGACAGCAAAAGCTGTGATAGCGAGAGATGTTGGGAGACAAGTTGCAGGGATGAGGGCGAGCAACTTCAGACCTACAAGTATATTGTGCTCTCCTGTAACGCCAGCTCTGTCCGCATTGGTTGTAGCACGGTCCACCTGGCCGGACTACAAAAAGAGCTTTCCCTGGACCTACTGTGCACATGTCCTGCGGATAAATGACAGTGTTTTTCTTCTGCTGGTGATGCATGGGTCTAATCTGACAAAGATGCTGTTCTGCAGCAAAACACCCGTGTGCGTCCTGTTCTAGTCTCTCTTTAACAGCCTTCTAGATAAGGAAAAGTAGGAACTGAGCAACCTGGGCTAGTGTAAGGTGTCCCTGCTCATATCGGGGGGTTGAAACGAGATGGTCTTTAAAGTCTCTTGCAATCCAAACCGTTCTGTGCTTATTCTATTAATTATTTTTAAAAAGCCCTGTAAGCAGCCCAGCATGGTTAGAGGGAGAAAAGTGTGTCTTAGATTTATCAAAGATTAGCTGCTAGGGTGTTTAGAAAGCAAAGCTGTGGGTTAGTCGTATCATAAATCTCGCCACGTGGTCCGTAGCAACCGCGCGAGGAGGAGAAGCCAGTGGAACTCGCGGAAAATAGAAATGATCTGTGAAGTGGATGTAATGAAGCAGGTCTTGTTATTGTGTTAAGATTCCTGAGTAGTACAATGAGGATGATTTAAAAAGTTTGTTTTGTTTTGTATGGTTTTTTTCGTTTTTTTTTTTTTTTTTCTGACGGAGGAAAGCGAAAGAAGTGAATGCTTGAAAGCAGAACTTTAGCAACTTGAATTTGCGGCTGGGTTATCGCCTGCTGCTGTCCAAATTGCCCCGTGTGTTTGTTTATGCTGCGCCTCGGCGGGTCAGTGGCTCCTGACTTCGGGGTGTGTTTTGCTGGCCTTGCTGAGGAGTGTTTGGCTGCACTTCCAAAGTTTTTTGGTTCTGACGGTGTTTCCCCCCCTCCGGTGGGTTTGTGTGCTCTCGGCGCGGTTTACAGCGAGGTACGGTGTTTGTGCGCCCTGCTGAGTTCAGTAAACGCTCCCGCGTCAGTGTCAGCGGCGGAGCAGCCTCGCCGGGGATGCTGTGTGGGAGCAGTGCCGCGCTCTGCGGGACACGATGCTCCGCTCCCAGCCCTGTGCTTTTCGAGCTCCCCAAAATGCTGCTCTGGCGACTGTGCACCAGGCACTGGGAGCTGCTGGTCAGCCCGCGGGAGTGGGCTCAGCAGCGAGACAGTATTTTCTTTTTTTTTTTTTTTTCTCTTTTTTTCTTTTTTTTTAATTTCCTGGAGCTCTTTGTTCTGGGTGGTGGACAGCTTTTGTCTGTTATTGCTGAGCCCGGCATTCAAAGGCAGGCATAGGATACGAGAGGCTCCCCGGCTCTGCTCAGTAACAGCCTTGGAATTAAGCGTCGTCATTTATGTTTAAGTAGGCTTAACTTCTAAATTATTGAAGCTATAAGCTTTCACTAATTTCTACTCTGTATGGCTTTGTTGTCTTTTTTTCAGACGAAAAAAAAGGATTGCTTTCTACTAAATTGGTGTAATACCCTGTCTTTTTTCTTAATATACATAGAGAGTATCAGGTATCATTTCCCCAGTAACGCTCAGAGACTCGGTATGAAATTCAAGCCCACGTTTGGGCTTCGTCTCTCTCGGGAGTTCAACAGGAGAATCTCAGGATGTGGTTTTCCCGCGTGGAGGCAGCAGGCAGCCCATGAAAGGGGGCAGGCATTGCACAGCTGTGTCAGTGTGCACCACCTTTGGGACCTGTGCTCAGGGCAAGGCTGGCACAGGGGTGTGAGTGTGCAGCCACCCGTGCTCGTGGCACTCAGGCACCTGCTGGGGCCAGCAGGGTGCCCAGAGTGAACTTTGGAAGTGTATGAAGCCAGGTGAGAGAGGGGGCAACAGGACAGGTTTCTCCCCTTCTAATCTGCCCCACCACCCCCTGAGAATGGAGTTAGAATTATTAAGCTGTTGTAATTGTGCTTCTTGTGACCTGTCAGGCTCTGGATCTGGCCCAGAACAAGTTCCCATGCTCGCTTAGGAGCTTGCAGAGGGTTCCAGGGGAGAGGATCTGGGCAGAGAGTCCCAGATGCAGGATTACAGCCTGGCTCCCCATCCTCTCCATCCTGTTCAATCCCAGGTTTGGCCCATGTGCTGTCAGCTTGGCACGGGCCAGCATGGTTGAGCTCAGCAGCAGCTCTGCCTCACAGAGAGCTGCAAAACTGCTCTCATTTTATCTGTGCAAACAAGAAGGTCTTTCTCCCTCTTTCTGTCTGCCTGAACTTTTTTAGTTATGATTTCCTTATTTCTCAAGGGTCCTGTGTCACAGTGTGTGAAGTGCCAAGCAGTGACCCCATGCAATGCCAGCCCTTGCTTCATAGACCCTTACACTATGCTCCAAAGCCATGTACTTAATTTTGCAGCCTGCAGCAGATCTGGGACAGAAGATGCTTTTTTCTTGGTTCCTTTTCCCCTACAATATTTCATGCTTTACACTCCTGGCCCATGATATTGTCCTTTTATTTAACTAACAAAACAATGCAAGAATCTACCTCTGCAGATTAAGAATTCCCATTTGAATCAATTGTGTAACATTAGTCAGAAACAGGAACAGTCCATTCAAAATTATTTTGAAATCACAAACTTATTTGAACTTTAGTGGAGCTTTTAGTTTTACAGAGTTTAGAAACTAATAAATTATGTAGCAGAGCTCATGAAAATCTACCCGAGTCTGCTTATCCAAAAGAATATCCAACATTTTGGTTTTGCAAGAAAATAAAAATAATTGTTTACACATGTTCAGGAGTCATTGGCAAGCTTATAAAACTGATGGTTAAGAAGGCGAACATGTCAATAATTGCACTTTAAGAGACGAGAGAGGCAAATAGGCGAGTGCAGGAGGAAAGCACAGAGCACACTGATCTGGCCCTGCTGTTGTATCAGATGTCACCGTGGTATCGCACCCTCCACTCGAGAGCAGCCCAGTCACTTAACAACCCAGACCTGCTCCGTGTTGGTAATTTAAAACCAGAGTTTCAGAGCAGAGTCAAGGATTTGCTGCCTGGTTGGTTTTTTTTTGTTGTTGTTGTTCTTGCACATGAGATTGTGTTGATGAAGCTGATGGCAAGTCAGGGGATGTGGGTCGTGGTGAATGGTTCTGCTGAGCTGTGAAGATGCTTTTGCAGAAGGGTCGTTGCTGCTGAAACCTGAGAGCAGTGAAAAGAGAGAGAAGAGCTCGTGTTTCAAGGTGCTGGTTTTGGAGCGAGCAGGGATCCGTGCAGTGCTCAGCTCCTTGAGAACAGCAAGATGCTTTCCTCCATCCTGAATTTCAGGGTGGGAGGTGATAAGGCAAAAGGGATGGCAGGGAGGAGAGAGTGCTGAGTTTGCTTTCTGTAATTGTATTGATACTAATTGTATCCCCTGGATACAATTAAGAGTTTCAAAGTTTGTCGTGTGCACACTAACTTTGCTGCAGAAAGACCTTTCCTTCTCTTCCCTTCCCTTTCCTTGTATGCCATCCCAGCCTGCCAGAACTCAAGCTGAAATTCAAGGGCTGTGTTGGCTGGTGGAGTTTGGCACTGTGATGCCAAGGCACCTGTGGCTCCTTTGGCAGCCTTGTGCCATCCTGCCAGCCACCATCTCTGATCCGTGGGCACTGTCACTCACTGAGTGGCCAGTCCATTCCCTGCTGGCTCAGTGCAAGGGCCCGGCTGTGGGGACAGCCCCTCCCTGATGCTTTCCTGCAGGGTCAGGGAATGAACCAGCTGTTCCCCTGTTCTGTGTTAGAGCAGCCTTGGGAGCTGAAGCCTGCGGGACTCTGGCTCTGGCACAGCATTTCCCATCTTGGCCGTGCCTTTGCTCTCTATTTGTGCATGGTTGTTCCCTGCTCTGTGTTTGTGCCGCTGTTGCCCTCTGTGGTGAGGCTGTGATCTGGTCAGGGCTGTGAAATACGTGGGGAATGCAAATAACAGTGCATCCTACCCATGGCGTGCTGCCATGCTCTCAGGATGCCTGGCTGGATGGAGCTGCTGTGGGTAATTAGCTCAGGAAAGGTCTTTGCCCTTTCCAGCTATACCAACAGGTTTTATCCCGCCTTCTTTAGATATGGGGGAGCCCACAAGGATTGGGGCTTGTCCTAGAAAGGCTCTTTGTGCTGTGAGTGCTTCCAGAGTGTTCAACAAGCGACCTCCTGGGAATTGCTCAGTCTGGTCTCAAACATCTGAAAATTATTTGGGGCAACTTCTTTGGCTCTTCATGCTCCTTGCCTTCCTCAGCTAAACTCGGTGTCCCCAGTGAGGGCAGCAATGCTGGGTGTTTTTGGGTTCTCTGTCAGGTGGCTGAGAAGTTGTGTTATCCCTCTCTGTTAGGAGGTCAGGGACCTCCTGCAATCGTTTAACGAGTGGATGTGGTTTATGCTCCCTGATGGAAAAATCGCTTTATATAACCTCCTGTCCAAAAGGAAAGGGAATAAAAAATTCTGAGCTAATAAACTTTACTGCCAGCAAGATGTGGGGCCTGTTACAGCCTATTCTCCTCTTCTTTAAATGTAAATTTTCTGGATGCCCTAAAGAGCCAATTTGCACTTTACTGCAGTGCAGTGCTTTTCTCCTTAGGGTCTGGGTCAGGCTCAAGGAGATTTAAGAGGGCACCAGCTGGATTTTTAGGCTGCCAATTTCATCAGCCTGAAGCTTGTTATAATCTGTTGGAGAACATCTTTCAGGTCCATATATCTCTTCCTTCCATATCCTTCCATTTGCAGAAGGATTTGAATGAAAAACAACCCACCACTGGAAAAACAGGAGCTATTTTTCATGTTCATGGCCCAACCTGCATCCAGGTTTTTGGTCCAGATACTGACCTATAAAATCCCACTAAAAGCCTCTGGTCATGCCCATCTTCTTTTGACTTTATTGGAGCAGCACTGGAGTGGTTCTCCTTGGTGGTGGTTATGCTGCTGATTAAGGCTGTGTTATGCTGGGAATAAACACAATAAATCAGAGGGGGCAAATTTGTGCTGATGTGAGGCAATTTGCAGGTGGATGGCATGCTGTTGGTGAGATGAGGAAGGAGCTGGTGCTACCTCAGTCTCCCCAGCAGTGCTCGCAGTGATGCTGCACCAGGAGAAGCGGGGTGGACCCAACTACTCCCACAATATCTCGCCTTGCCACAAGCTCAGAGCGGGCTGTTGGCAGCTTATTTCATCCCTCTGTGATTAATGTTCCCTGTCTAGAACAGGAGTAATAATACAGGCTTCATCTGTCAGGACCACGTGCTCCCGGGGCAGGGATGGCCCTGCTGGCTGCGGCTCTGGATGGGCTCCAGGAGGATGAGCCAGGGTGTGACTGAGGTCCTTGGCCATGGATGGCACCGCTAATTAGAGCAGTCACATTAGTCACTGAAGCACAGGAGGGGAAGCCAAAATCATGTTTCCCAAATGGAAAAGGACAATACAGGGGTATAAGCAAGTTCTTTTGAAACCCTGAATGTGCATTACAGTGTCAAGTAAAAAAATAATTAAACTTAATTTTATTTTAAATGTACTTCAAAGTGTCTTTTAAGCTTCCCATTAATTTGAAGTTCTTTCTCTCATTGCTAAATAAATCTCTTGGTTCAAAAGCACAAGTGCTAATTGGTTTCTCTGAGTATGCCTGGCTTGCTTGATCAATAGGGGAAGTAGTTTTTGTTAAATATTTGCACATATAGTCACATATTATATTGCTCAGGGAGATGGTAAATGTTTCTCAAAAGGAGACTTGTAGAATGAGGATTCCAGTAATTTTCTTGTGGCCTTTATGTCAGAGCTAATCACGCTTCCTCCCTCCATCCCTTTGCAGAAGCAAAGCAGTTTTCCCTCACGCGCTGCCGGCGTCGAGACACGCGGGCTGTTCAGCTGCCTGCCCGACGCCCCGGCTCCAACTGCAAACTCGAGCTGCCACCAGCAGAGCTGTACAGTTCCTGCCTCGAGCAGGGACTGCCTGGGAGCCATGCTGCCTTGCAGTCTGTTTTGGGAGGTACCTGGGATGTTGTGTGCGATTAGAGGGGTTTGGATACACAGCCAGCTGTTGGAGAGGGATGGGACTTTCAGACTCCCTGAGTGAATGTGCACAGCCTCAGCAATTTCCTTGCTGTCTCTCAATTAATTGCACTTTTACTATTTCCATGTGCCTTTGGAGTATCATTTACTTCCAACTTTGCAGCATCATTTCTGTGCCTCACTGGTAACTGCAATCAGTTCTTTATGCTGATGGAATTGGGTGGGTTCATCTCTCCCACCATTATCCCATTCCTTATCCTGTCTGTGCTCTCCCTCTGGCTCCTCTGAGCTGATCTCTAGAGCAAACACCAGGAATCTTCTTGTCCCACTATGGAGATTCCTCTGGGAGCATCTGTCCCTTTGTCTCTCATCCTGAGCGTCCTGGGAAAAAAGGGCTCTGTGTTCAGAGTCTGCCTTTGAGACAGAGAATAAACAAAGTTTGGCTTCTCCCAGATCTCCAGGTGGGGTGATCTAGCTTCCCCCCATGCATCTGGTTAGTTGGTCACCTGGCCCTGAAACTCCAGGAAGGAGGCAGCAAGATTTCTTCAAGGTCTGATAAGCATCCCATGAGAAAAACCCAAGTTAAGTTGAAATTTGGGTGCTTCTGGACACTGCAAGGTGTCTACAGGTAACAAACCAGTTGCACAGTGCCACGCCTCAAGGCACAGTCCTGCTCCTGAGTGCAGCCCAAGGAGACCCAGGAGCAGTGCCTGTCCCCACTCCAGCAAGTGTCTGAGGAGCCCAGTCCTAATCAGGAGCATCATCACTCCTGCAGCTCGAGCAGCCTGGAGTGAGGATGCAGACCGAATGTTTATGGAGGCAAACATGATTATCTCCAATCACAGGCCTTAATGATGGTTGTTATAATGACAGCAATTGTGGGAAGGGCATGTAATTATGTTGATTCTTCCTTTTATTGTACATATAATAATAAGCTGTTTTATCTAAGAGTACAGGGGTGCTGGGGGAAGATGGGGCATTTATTTAATTATGGATTTTTTTCTGATTGCACATTAGGCTAAATCCTGAAATCTTCAATTTTCTGGAGTCACAAGTCCCTCTTGGCTCAGCATCAGGATGGAAGGGTCTTTATCCTACCTAACTCGCCAGAGGACTCACACAGGGAATGGGGCCCCAGCGTGGTGTTGAGACTCTGGCCACTTTGCAGAAAAATGCAGAGCATTCATCTAATTCCTTAATTTTCACAAAAAAAAGTAATTGATGGGTTTGTGCTGGCTGCAGTCTGACTTGCTGAGAGGACCCCAGGGCTATCTCATAAAAAAGGAGTCACAGTGAGCGATAGATCACTGAGATGGCTGGAGCTAGCCTGACATTTTAAGACTTAATGGGTTAATAAAGTGTGTGTTTTAGGTGCCTGTCACTAAGTGGGGTTTGTCCATTCCTTGCACACACTCATACCTCGTTGGCAGTACCTTTGGCCTGGCCCTGCAGTACCACTGCTGTCTTTGTCTGCTCCGTCCATCTGCCTCGGCTCAGGTTGCACTCAATGTTTATCCCCCGTAATCCAATTTAAGTTGCCGTAGAAAGCAGTGGGGATTTACAGAAAGAAAGAAAAAAAAAATCTCACTGGGTTTGCAGAGCAGAAAAGACAGGCTTTTTTTCTTCTTTTTCTTTAGTGTAACTGCCTCTTCTCATCTCTGTTATTCTTACTATGCATTAACAGTCTGCCCTCCACCCTGCTTTTGAGCCTCGTGTGGGGGGATCCTGTCCTTGGTGGGGTCTCTATGAGGGACAGGTATCACAAAGCCTGTGCTGTGGCTGGTGTTTGGCAAGAGATATTGCTTGTGTGCATCCCAGTTCTGTGAGTATCTGTGGAGTTGGTTCCTCTGGGCCTGTGAAAGAGGAAAGAAGCTCTATGACAGGTTGGGAAACCCCCACCTTGAAGGGCCAGAGGTGAAGTGAACTGTTGGAAAGGCTCTCTCCGTATTTGGATGAAACTGTAGTTTTCTTACTCTGTTGTAATTTCTTCACCATTGCTCCTCTTTAAAAAAACCCAGTTCACCTCCATCCCTTCATTTACAGCCTTCAAATATCTATGTAACTCTCCTTTCTTGGTCTCTTTTTGTCTTTCATGTCTACATGTATTTTGGCCAATCTTTAAGCAATAGTTCTATTTCTGTCATCTTCTGTAGTGTCTGATCATGGCTACAGGGCAAATCGTACCCTCAAAAGGTGTGCTGTGACCAAGTGAAGCATAACGTGCCAAAGACACAGCGTTTAAATGCTCTTGTGGCAAAAGAAGTAAATTAGGACGTATCTGTGTCATGGGAAGTGAGGGTTTGCCTATTGTTGGTACAAATTCTGCAATAACTTATCTCTCGTGGACATCGTTTAGCGTAATTGCTTTGCAAGAAACCTTTTGTGTGGCTGAGCCGGAACATTGTGCATTTGTATTTTGGTGCTTAACTTGCTCTTCATTAAGGGCTGAATAGCACCATGCATTGCCTGTTACAGCGTGAGGGAGACCAAGGCGACAGAAGGGCGCGGTGTTGCGTGCGAGAGGCAAACAGCCTCCTGCTCTGCCAAGCGCGAGAAGTGTCGGGAAGATGCCGGTGGCAATATGGTCTGGATCGGGAGCTGCTGATCCCCCCCTCACCCCGCCGGCTGTGCTGCAAACGGGTCTGGGGCACGGCACAGCCCCTCTGCCTGGCTCTGTGGGGAGAGGAATGGCTTTCCAGCACTGCGTGCACTTCTGGGCTGGGAAGGGATGGTGCCCTATGTTTGTGCAAGTTTTAATTGTTGAATGCTGCACACCTGCAATGGGAGGTGAAAGGCAATTCTCAGGGCAGTATGGAGTGGAGCTAGGGTTTGGCAAGCTGCTGCAGGGATGTGCCTGCCTGTCCCCTGCACTGGAGCCTCCAAAGGCAGCCTCGAAGGACTTTGCCTGTGGTTGTGCTTTAAGAAATTGCACCTCGAGGTTCAGAGCCTCTTGGGAGGCAAAGCGTGCCTGTGGGTTTTGTGTTTCTCAGAAACACTTGCACTTTGTAGCACATTCCAAATGTTTCCATCATCCTAATACCTGCCATAGCAGTTGACTCTTGCTGCTGCTCCTGGACGTGCTGCTGACTCTGCCCTACTCTCTTCATTTTAGATTTTGGCCGTTCCTCCGAGCTGGCGTTCGTTGTGGAGCCTAGTGATGACATAGCTGTGCAGGAGCAACCCTTGATCCTCTACTGCCAGGTGGAGGGCATCCAGCCCATCACCATCACGTGGCGGAAGAATGGCGTGATGATCGTGGACAGTGAGAACGCCTTTATGTTGGCCAACGGGTCTCTCTACGTCTCCCGCTTCCAGAGGCTGCGGGGAGATGGGTCCTCGGATGAAGGCGAGTACGACTGCATGGCACAGAACCACTACGGGCTGCTGGTGAGCCGCAAGGCAAAGATTCAGGCAGCAAGTGAGTACAGACAGCGTCCCACCCCCACCTCACAGGGCAATCCCACAAGGGGCACTGGCTGTGTTGGGAAACAGGAGGGCAGCATGGTGGGTGCTGGGTTTTCATGGAGCGGGGGTTAAAGAGAGGGAAGAGAGAAAAACCCTGGAGATGGTGTCAAAATCTGGCTGGCATCTAATCTGTGTAGCTGTCCAAATGTGAAAGAAGAGCTCATGAGCTTTCTTGGGTAGAAAACTAAAAGCCACCTTCCAACAGCGAATTCTCTGTGTTGGAGGTGTAAGTTACATTAAAATCATGTGGTGAAGTAGTCTGTGGTTTGTGTATCTGCTGCAGTGAGTTTGGAAGCCTCTTTGCTGTGCAGCACAGCTGGGCTCTGCTCGGCAGGCAGCACTTCCCAAACCATAGGCAAAGACCTCCTGAAGGTCATGGTATCTTTCATTTTGTTATTTAATGCTGGCAGTGTAGAGGCAGCAAGGTCTTATTTACTACCTGGTGTGGCAGTGCCTTTGGGGGCAAGGCTAACAACACCAGACAGATTGTCTAATGGGGGAGCCTGGAGGAGGAGAGAGATGAAAATGCCAGTGAGGGAATGAAATTTAAAGGTGGGGGAGGAAGAACTCCAGGGCAGGCTGTGACTCCAGCTCTGCACGCTACCTGACATTAGCCCGTTGCTTTGCCTGGGCCAGAGCAGTTGGGTCCTGTTGGATCTCCTGGTTCTCCCTTCTCAGCTCTGGTTGCTGGTTGGTGTTTGTCCCAGGACTGACACCCAGCAGAGCTGGGGGGTCTGTAGTGGCTTCCCTGTTGTGTTGGTGGCTTTCTTTGCCCACAGACTGTCTGGGGGCTCTGGGAGTGCAGCCACTGATCCTTTTTGCATTTAACCGGAAGCTGCTGCTGGATGTAATTTCTATGTGAGTGTGAGGATGGGTGTGTGGTACAGCTGCGAGACCTGACAGAACGCTGGTTTGTTAAGTTTTGCTGAAGGGTTCTCCAGCTTGTTTGGCTACTGCTCTTCCTTCTGTGCAAGCAACTTACTAATGCTTCTGTTGCAATTGCTAATATCACCATGATTTTTTTGGTGCAAAGCAGGAAAAGTCTAAGGCAAAGTCTGGGGCTGAGGTCTTGTCTGCCTTTCCCAACCTGGGGGCCTTTTGGAACGCTGCCGCCCGCTTCCCGCAGTGCCAGGGCCGGCTGGCAGCCCACCAAGGGAACACTCCAGCCCTTGTGTATAACAATTCCCGAGTACATGAAGTGGCCATCTGCAAACCTAGCTTTTCAGGAGTGTAAGAAGTGACATTGTCCAGGAGCCAAGGGCTTTGGGGCCTTGCCAGATTAGCAGCTGGATCTCAGACTTGTCAGTCTTGTGGTGCTAAACCTTGGAGCACTTTTGGTGAATGGCTCTGGCATTTATGAGCTGGAAGCCGACTCATGCACAAGCACAATGCCAAACTTCTTGGACCTGTAAACTGGAGACATGAGAGCCAGAGGAATTACCTTTGAGATTGTGGATTGTCAATAAACACTGTTATCTTGGCTCCTGCATCAATATGTATGTGATGTGCTGTGTGTCCCTGAATAGCGTTTCCTTTTGTAGCCGTAGTTTCACATGAATCAAAATGAAAAAGGGATCGTGTTGAAAATGCTCTGGACTCTATTCTAGCTTCAGGCTTGGTTTGTTGCCAGCCCTGAGAAGAGGTCTGGGTGAAGCCAGCACAAACAGGCCCCCCCCCCACAAGCCTTGATGCCACAGGTGCGTGCAGATAATGGGAATCAAACAGGATGTTGTGGGTAAATGTAACCTGCTGCTCAGGGCAAGCTCCCCTGCTGTGCCTGAGCCGCAGGAACACACACTTGCACTTAGGAGTCTGCTTAATCGTAGATAAAATCTCCTGAGAATGAATCACAGTTGTACCCTGGGCCCCCAAGTCTCAGGGTGGTTATACACAAGAGACAGTGATTTTCCTTGCTCCAAGTCCCAATCAGCAAGTCGAAGGAGAAGGGTAATTATCCCCATTTTAGGGACTTTTGCATCGAAGGAATGGGTGCTGGCTGCCTGGAAGGGAAAGGGAAAAAAAACCCAAGTGCTAAGCAGACCTTTGCAGAGCAGAGTAAATACTGCCAGTGGGTAAAACCTCATCCCAGTGCTGATCTCTTCTTCCCTCTGAGCCTGACATCTGAACACAAAAGCAAAGGAGAAATAAAAACCTTTCACAAACAAAAATCTTGAAAGTTGATCAAGGCCATGCTACAGAGGAATAAAAGAGATCTGACAGAGCGGAGCCCCTCGAGAGCTCTGTTGCACTTTTCGCTGTCTTCAAAGGCAGGCTGTTAGTCTCGTATCACCGTTACAGACCCCGGCTTTGTATTATTGCTTGGAATATAATCTTCTTGGCTTGGAGGAATGTACATATTTGCATTCAGGAAATGTGGGCTCGATATCATATTTTTATGTTTCAAATTTACTTCAACACTTGGCATTGAGTAAAATTTAACTGGAAGAATATGCTGCTCTCAGCCACTGCGCGTGAGCCCTTGATGAGCTCAAGGTGCTAGCAGTTTCCTCACCAAGAGGGCACATCTTAAACCCTTCCTCCTAAAAATTAACTCATTAAATTGATTTCATTAAATTCTGGGGTATTTCTGTATGTCACCATTGTTAATCAAAGATACTCAGTGGAAGGAAGCAGACCTTGGGTGGTTTGTGGACTGGCTGGTCAAGTGCTAAAAACACTGATAATATTTTTGTAGTGTAACTTTTTTTTGAACAAGCACAAGTGTGCAAGAAGCCTACGTGTGACTGAGCTGAGCAGGGAGGCCCTCAGCATTTCTACCCTCTGCCTAACACCCCAGTTGGAATTCTTTCAGTTGCTGTTTCTGTGTCTGCTCAAACCCTGGTGTGTTAGTTTAAAAGGTTGTGGAATGCAACATGTTTTTATAATCTGATCAGGTTATTGAATACAGATCCTTTCTGTCTCTCAATGACAGTTCTGTAGTTTCGCATGACTCCGAGCTGTCTTAATTAAAATCAGTTTCATATCAGAGTGTTCTCTGGAGGCACGGCTTGGCTGGGTTTTCACAGGTCTCTGAGGAGCTGGATTTCCCCTATGCATGCCAGAAGCTGAGCATGGTTTGGCTCTCTGTGGATGAAGATACCCTCTGAGCAATTTTAACATCCAGAGTCCACTCCTCAGGAAGGTGGGCTCCCGAGAACACACCCACCTTTCTTCCCATCAGCACCCTTTGCTTAACTTGGCCTCACTTGCTCTGATTCTGTCATCTCGTGGCATTTCCAGCTCTTTTTGCCAATGCTGTAATTTGATGGACCTGGCTCCACATCATCATAAATCACAGCCCAGCCAGTGGAGTAAGACCCATTGATTATATCACTCAATAACAAGCAGTTACCACTAATTGGAAATCACCATCAAACTGGGTATCGGATCAGGCTCTGCACGTATCCAGCCTGACAGTAAAAATTTTCCCTGTTTCATCTGATGCTATAATCCCCCCACCCCAAAAATAAAACAACAAACAAACAAACAAAAAACACACCAAAAAAATGAACAATTGGTGCAATTTACACCCAATTTCCTGAAGTTTGGTGCATTGGACCTGCCCTGTATTTGAGGTACTGCAGGACCTGATAATAACTCTGGACAGATCTGAGCTTGTAAAGGCATTTTCTTCCCTATGTCTTGCTGCAGGGTGACTGGTTTGTAGTTAAGCATAGCAGCACACATCCCTGTGCCCTTCTCTTCTCCCTGACCCCCTTTCCTTCTGCATCCTGTCCCAAATTCTGCTCCTGCATCCCACTGTGTGTGGCTGTCCGTGGCACTTACCCTGCCAGCAGGAGGGCAGGATTGATAGCTTGGGCAAGGCAGATGCTGTGACTCCTCTCTGCATTGATCCCTGCACGCAGCAGCAGCAGCAGCTCCCTCACCCAGCCTGGGACAAGCATGCTGTCCCACAAACACACTGGCCACCATCTTCAGGTCATCAGCAAGATACAGAAGTGGGGAGGGCTGGTGCATATGCAAACTTGCAGGTTGGTTTCCCTGCCAAGCTGTGTAGCTAGGGGAGGAGGTTGGGAACCCAACAGGGATTTTAAAGCAGCAAAGATCTTCCCATCATTTCAGCTCCTCTGCACAGAATATATTCAGGGTTTAACCTGCAGCCCCCTTTCCAGGCTCTGGGGTGGTGGGAAGAGCTGCTGAGCCCAAATAATGGCAGCATTTATAAGAGTGTAGAGACAAGAAGGAAGTCTAAAAGGATTAGGGAGAGACAAAGGGGGCTGATTATTTTATGGGTCACAATACAAGGCATTAGAGTGAGATCACAAAGGGATGTAATTACAAAAGAAGGCCATACTGGGGGGGATCAATCCAGGATTAGAGTGGGAAATGTTTTTACACAGTTTTGTTCCACTCATTATGAAGTTAGCATTTTAAATTAAGGTTTAAATAAGGTGGCACCAAAGTTGTCACCAAGGTATTTCCTGGGCAATGCCACTGTTGGGATGCAGATTGTGAGTCTCAGCTCAAAACGTCAAGGCAGACCTTAAACACGTGGGTTTGCTGTTGGTTTCTCTTGTGCCTGTGCAGTATCTGTGTTGTCAGCAGAGCCCTACCTATGGCTTGTGCTTAGGACTAATTAACCTGTTTTTGCTGTTGGAGGTGGAATGCTTTTGTGACTCCTTGTTTTACTGGTGCAAAATGTGCTGGAGGTAAAGGTCTGCCCTGGTGTCAGTTACAGCTCTGGAGACGTCTTCCTTTTACTCCCAGGAACTTTTTTGCTAATGGTTATTTGAATTTTCTTGCAGTTTAACTCTTGGTGTTGTGTGCCAAGTTTCCTCCATCCATAAACTAGATTTTTTTCCCCTTTCCCCCCCTGTTGTGGCTCTGCTCATATTTATTGCCCTTTCTTCTCCAATGCTTAGCAGAAGGGCTCAGCCCTAATGCCAGTGATGTTTCTATATTGTCTGTGCTTTGAGTGCTTATGGCAAGCCCAGAGCAAATTCCTGGCTTGCAGCAGTGGGTCTCAGAGGGGAAAAATACCCATGAGGAATTACTAAAGGAAAAAAATGAGAGCAAAAGAAATTAAGTAAAGCAGAAACACTGTGAGAGGTTTCCAGGAGATGGATATGATGGGTGAGTGGGTTATTTCCCTCCATCAGCTCTTTTGGCTGCCCCTAGGACATGCTGGTTCACGTGATGCTGCCTCTCACATCTATACTGTTGCAGTACAGTTGGCCCTGTGTGTGCTGCAAAACAAATGTGCAAATATAGGAGTCACCAGGGGAAAATTGGAGATTTGACTGGGAATTTTAGTAGATTTGCAGGATTAAAAGAGTTTGTCACTTACCACCCACTGCATTTCAGCGTCTGCATGTAACAGCCAGGATTCATCCTGAGACTTGAGCATATTATAAGACCATATTTCTTTTGGCTGCTCATTTCTTAGCAGTGTGATAGTTATTTAAATATCATCTTGCACTTCTTTCCAAGGCTTCTAACGTGGATGCACCAACCTTAGCTCCGGCAGCGTTATCTCTCATATAGGGGCTTTGCACTGCAGGCAGTAATGTCACTTAGTCATTTATAGAAAGCTCAGGGGAAATATATCAGAAGAATTTCATTAATGGCAGCACTGTTGAGTTATTTGTCTCAATTAACTCTTGGAGCACAGCTGAGGAAGTTCTGACATCTCTGCAGCCTGCACCTGCAGTATGAGGCAGCTCTCTGCTTCTTTTTTAAGGTGGGTTGAAGCTCTGTGATACCTGCAAGGGCAGTCCTGTGGGGACAGCACAGTGCCCAGCCCTGTGTGCCTGTACCCTGCTCATCCCTCTGCCTGCTGCTCTGCTCCAGCCTCTCCTCAAAGTATTGGGCCACTCTCCTGAATTATTTTCGTCAGGAGGGCGGGTCTCTGGTTATATGGCTTGCATTCTCATTTTGCCCTACAAGGGTCCCAGCTGGCTATGGTGTGGCCAGTGACATCCATGTACCTGCTGTGCCTCAGTTTCCCTTCTCTGAGGCCAGAATGCGTTTACAGTCAGTGCCGTGATTTGCACACTCCTGTGAACACCTGGGGGGCCAAACTGCTGCTTTGTGTTTGTCAGGGACCCAGGTTAGCTGGCCATGGTGTTTCACCTGCACTGTTGCTTCTTTCTGAGGGGTGCACAGTGCTGGGGCCAGACTGGGGCCCAGGTGAGAGAGGAGCTGCTTTTCTGCCATTGTTCATTGCCAAGACTGTGAGTAGGAATCAATTTTGGGGAGCATTTCACCAGAGCAATCCATGCTTTTGATCTAGTGAGTAACCTTTGAATGTTTGGGGTCTTTGGGTGCAGTGTGATATGAGTGAGGTCAGACTTCACAAATCCCTTCTTATGGGTGAGTCCCTGCACAGGTGCCAAAGCTGCTTTCCCAGAGCTGGCAGGATGGGACCTGGGAGGGTCATCAGCCAGAGCTTCCTGACATCAGGGGATGCTGGATCTGACTATGCACCTCCTCTTCCACTCTGGTTTTAGCTTTAGCCACCATGGCAGCCCTGTTGCTGGGAAGGGAGTCTGCTCCACTCCTCCTAGGCACAGCATATGGTTTTCAGAGAGGTTCTTGCTTTAAACCCAATTTTACAGTTGGGTTGACTGAGGCAAAAGGAGGTCAAACGATTCGCCTGAGGTCACCCAATAAGTGGCTGGGATTAAATCTCAGCCCAGGACGCTGCCCGTTCCCAGCGCTGGCTGTGCTGGCCGGACCAGATGGCCTCTGAATGCGGCGTCAAGATCCTCAGCTTTTCCCCCACCTCATTGTTCTCCATTGTGGGCTTCTGAATGCAGGACCTTGAAAGTGAGAGTCATTTGGATTTGCTGAGTCCAAGTTATTCTGTTTAATGACATGGATTTGCAGGAGAGGGTTTAAACACACTGTTTGCTACTGAGGTTGGAATTTTGAGAGATTTGCTCTTTGCTTTGGTTTTCTGATGTTAAAACTCTGTCTGCCAGACCAGCTAAAATTGGTCCCTTACCGTTTCAGCTGCCCTGCTGCTGGTTCAGTGACTGCAGGGCTGGCCTATCTTTGTACCTGGGCAGGTTTCTCCATAGGTCTCTTGGGTCCTGATCCCTGGTGTAATTCTCCAGCACCACAGCTCTCTGGTCTGTTTGTGCAGTTTGTGTCTTCCCCCTTAGCTTGGTTCTGGGATCACAGAAAGGGGTCCGTGCAAGGTGCTGCTGGATGGACAGTGTCATGTGTTTACCTGTGTGAATCTGCAGACACTTGTGTTAGCTCTGGAAAAGCAGATGCTGACATCTCTCTCCTGATCTGGTGTCTGTCCCATATGCCACTCCTGACAGAGGCCACAGATGAGCTTAAAGCAGAGCTTTAAAGAGCATTTTAAAGATGAGCTCCATTCCTGCTCTCCCAGCTAAGGAGCAGCCTGGAAAAGTGCATCTCTATTGGACAGCAGGTGTACAAATGCCTGGGACTGGGACATAGAGACCAGAGACCATCTGCCCATGAAGCAGCAGTGCCTGGGTGTGTGGGGCAGACTGCAGCTCTTGGGGCAGGGGGGTTCTGCTGCACCCACACATCCCTCTGCATTCCCTCTGCATTCCCTGTGCATTCCCTGAGCATTCTGCCTTCCCAGGGAGGGCCGCACTCCTGCGCCACTCACATGCCTAAGTAAGCTGGCACCTCTTGAGCATGCCTTGATTAATGGTGGTTTTTTGTCAGTCCTAAGAGGCCCCATTATGTCCCTTTGATGCTGCATTTTGCACTTACCACTGTCACTGAGCTCAATGACTAATTTTCACAGGTCAAGGGAGAGGGACAATGGATCAGGCCACATTTGGAAGAAACAAATGAAATTTTACTGCAACTGAGAGCACTAATTAAGAGTGAGGATCAATTTGGGTGTACAAAAGAGATAGTTTTAGGCTGCTGATGTGTAAATGAGTGGTGGTGTTGCAGTAGCAGAGAAGTTCAGTGTGTGCATACTTCAGCTGTAGCATTGTACTCAGCTGCATTTGATCGATTCTTCTGTGCTTATTCATCAAGGAAAAACCAAGTGTTTTCCTGCCTGCTGTGCCTGGGAAGGGCAGGGACAGCAAACCTGCCAGATCAAGTCATGGCTGATCCCTGTGAGATGTTTTTGACCAGGAGCAGGAGCTTGTGTTTCTTCAGTCGCCTTGCTCATCTTGGAGCATGGCACTGCAGGTTGCCAGGTGGCTTTTGGGTGCAGTGCATGGCATTCCCTGCCCAGCTCTGTGGGCAGGATGATGCCCATTTTCATCCCAAGCCATAGCTCCCCCTCCCAAGGATTGCACTGTTTGCTGAGACTCAGAGGAACGCTGATTTGGAGGTGTCAGAGAGGGAAGGGACACGGGGAACTTTCATTCATCAAGGAGAATGTCATGGATTCAAAAAGGAGGAGAAGGAAAACCAAGACTGCACAAGCTGGACTCATGGCTTCACTAAGCATTGCAAAAGTGTGATTCCAGTTTTCCTAAGCTTTCGCATAAAACAAAAAGTCAGGGCTAATGTGTATTTGGGATGGGCTGGTTGCAAATGTCCAGGTGCACAGGCTGTGCCAGTTAAAATTAGCTTGCAGATGGCTTTGGTAAAATTGTGAGTATTTTTGATTGGATGTGCCTTGGGTAGAAAAGTAGGAACATCAGCTGCAGCATTCTTTTGCCAAGAAGTTCTTCAGGGCCTTTGGGGTTCCCATGAAGTAAATCCTAAATGAATTTGAATCCAAACAGGTTTATGGTACTGATCAAATCTCCAAAATGATCAGGTGGAAGGAAGCAGCAGTCCATCTAATTTTCCCTTGTTATTTGGTGATGTTCGCCCACAAACATATTTTTCTCTGCAGCTCAGCATCTTCCCCAGAGGGCAGTGGGACATTCAGCCTCAGTCCTGAGGTTTGCTCTTGTCCTGGGCTCTTGTGACATTGTCTGAATGGCCAAGCAGTGCAGCCACATCCCTTTGTGCCCCAGCATGGCAGCTCTGGCTGAGGTGAGGGTGCTTGCCAGGGCACTTCATTTCCTCAGAGCAGCAGCCGTGTCCAGCTCACCATAGTTTCCCACGGCAACGTGTAAAGGGGCGGGAGGGAAAGTCCTGACTGCATCTTTCATTAGTGATCCTAATGCTCAGGAGAAGAGACAGGGCCCCAAGGGGGTCAGCTTGAACTGTCTCTCAAAAAAAAAGGGAGGGGAATGAGAAGTGTCTTCACATGGCATTGGAAAGATGACAGCAGAAGTAATCCTTTCTTTAAAGCTCTTTTGCATTACCAAAGAGAAAATAGCTTTCTTGTCCCTTGGGACACTCATGGGTGCTGTAGACCTTCACAAGGGCTCAAGCACTGCAGGCACCCACCACCTCTAAGTGACAGGGGCTGGTCAAAATCCTAAATACAGAGTCTGGTGCTACACTTAAAGGAGCCAGACTTGACTGTTTACCGAAGCAGTGTGCTGGCTGGTGCCTTGGGAAACCTGGCTGTTGCTACTGATCTCAGACAACTGTGTTTCTCTAGGAATTAGAGACTGTGGCATTGGTCCCCCCAGATCTCCCATCCCCACTGGGTTTGGGGGCCCATTGCCTGCTCAGTGTCCTTGCCCAGCTGCTGTTGGGCACCCTCACCCCACTTGAAGCTGTCAGAGCTCGTTACCAGCACAGGCAGCTCCTTCCCACCGCAGTGGGGCCGGGGAGGCCGGGTGCCTCCGGGCGGCTGCTCCGTGCTGATTGCTCTGTGCCTAATCAGGGCTGAGGAGTTGGGGCACTGCTGCACCTCGCGCTGCTGCCAGCTGTCGATTTTCATGAGCCTCCTGGCTCTGACTTTTCTGAGACCTTTGAGCTTGCGCCTAACCACCCGGGTACCAGCCAGAGGGGTCACAAGTTCTTGCATGGGAAAACAGAAGTCCCTGCACCATATATATCCATATGTAAAAGCCTCTTGGAGAAGGAGTTTTAAAAGCTGGCATGGTGTAGGTGCACGGGAAGTGTTTGTGTTGTGCTGGGGAACATGTATGAGCCTTTCTGCTTTAGACAGTGGTTTGCATGTGTTTGAAGCACCTCAATGATTCACACTGCTGCATCCCATGGGGAAAATGGATTTGTTCTCCTACAGCTCTCTGCCCAAGGGGAGCCTGCTTAATTTTTCTTTTACTAACTAGGTTCTCCCAAGAATGAGAGATTACCTGAACTTCCAAAAGCATTTCCAATGTGTGGAGAAGTCTGGATGACTCACAACTTTTAATTAGCTCTCCTGACAGAGGCAAGGATCCCTCCCTTTCTCCCTCCTTCCCTAACAGAGAGGTGGTGATTAGAATTACAATGAAGATAATCCAAACTGTATGTGTAGGGTTTTCAGTAAGCGGAGAACAAAGCAGGACATCCATCTGGTGAGTGTGAGCCCATAATACCTTTCTGCTCATTTCTCCAGTGCAACAGGAGCTGCTTGGGACGGAAGCAAGCTCATTATTTTGGAAAGGCTTGCTGACACGCAGAGCGGGGCTGGCTTGTAATCTCTGAGGCACTGAAACCACTGCTCAGGAAGGAGCATTGCTTTTAATTTTAAGCCTACCTTTGTATTTCTTCTTGTTAAAATCTGCAGCAATGAGGGATACCGGCCTCTTCTGAGCCTGTCCTTAATTAGTGTGTGAAAGAGAGATGCCCTTAGTTTTAGCAAGGCTAATCAAAGCTGTAAGGGAGTTTTAAAAGGCAGCCAAGCTAAGCCTGTCCTGTGCAAACATTCCAGCAGCAGTGAGGAAATGCATTAGCTGGGGACAGCCTCCTTTTAGAGTGATGCTATCTCCCCTCTCCTGAAATCTCTGTCTGCCAGAGCTCCTGCCTCAAAACTTCGGCTTCCCTTTATGTCCTGTCTTTGCAGTGGGACGCTCGCCTGTGCCATGGGATTGGCTTTCCCATGCTGTGCCCTGCAGCAGGCAGGGAAGAGGCAGAGTTTGCAGCAGAGAAAAGCACTGTTGGGCCCTCAGCCACGGTGCTTCTGTGCTTTGTAGTCAGCTGGGTTTTGCCAGGCTGCTCCAGCACGGAGAGGGGACGGGTGCACTGTGAGAAAGGAACAACAAAAAGCCGTTGTGGCGGAGCAGCCGGCGCTCCGAGCTGCCGCTCGCCGCCATGCCGGCAGCGCAACGCATGCCTCGACTCCTGCCATGGCAACAAGTTCATCCTTAGGCCAGGACAACGCTTGGCTGCAGCGGGGCAAAGCGGCCAGGAGCTGGTCCAGCCTGCGGCATCCGCAGCAGAACTCAGGGAGACAGGAGGGATGGGGTAAGGTTTCATGCCTGCAAGGTGCTTTGCCATTTCAAAATTCAAAGCTGGTGGTTTCCCTGCCCCAAAAGCACAGGAGAGCTGCAGGGAGATCCTTCTGAGGTCATGAGCTGGGCAGCACCCATGTGTGTCGTGATGGCTCTTGCCCTCCAAAACAAAGAGCTCAGGAAAGGAAATGGAGATGGAGAGCCCCAACCCAAGGAATTGTTGGCCAAACACGAGGAATCCCTTCCTCTTATTAGCGTTTCAAGCGCTAAAAAAATCCCCACTGTGTACCAGAGCTCGGCACAGCCTTTGCTTGGAAGGAAATGTCTTTTCAAGCCGGGATGCCAAACTTGCCGCGGGCAGCCCCGCGCGAGCCAGGCGTGCCGGTGGAGTGCAGCTGGTGCGGCTCAAAGGGAAAATATGATCAGCTGTTGAATGGCAGAGATTTGAGACGTCACGCCAAGGCTTCGCCTTTTGATTTTGTGAGGCATACTGTGAAATTCATAGGTGGAATATTTCTAGGGAGCTGCTTTGCTTCCTGCAGGAGAAGCAAGGTGAAAGAGTGGAAAGTAAATGATGTTCTGTATTGGCAGCTTCCAGCGTTAAAAACCTGGTCTGAGCTGTCTCTTCACTCCCAAAATCGTAGCACTTGCTCTGGGTTCTTGATATTAAAAAATAAGGAATTATTATTTCCTTTAGGACCCCTATTGATTTTTAGCTGATGCACTTAAAAGTTCCCAGCGTTTGTGATTCGTGAGAAAAAAAGAAGCTTGAAAACATTTTGCTTTTAGCATAACGAGAGCTAAGGTTGACAGAACTGTGAAATCCTGGAAGTTGGGGCTTCACGGCATTGCCAGACATCAGAAGGTCCTTGATGACATGATGAGAGCTGGGAAAGCTGAATAAACTGATGAGCTTCTTCCATTCTGGTCCCTTGTCATGTAAATAGGCTCCAATCTGCATGTCAGATCCCTTGGGGAAAGGAGTGTAATAACATTAAAAATAAGGCAGCAAAACCCCCAAGGTGTGTGTGTGTTAGCAATCTTTAAACAGGCAAAAAATGTGCTTGGAGGAGTTTGGATGGGGTGAGAGGGCTCCTCGTTACTGCTCTGCTTTGAATGCAAAAAGGTGACTGCCGTGGCTTTAAAGAAAGTACTTTAATGCTACATAAATATAATTGCTTCGATGAAATGTCTTTAGCCTCCTGAGGGAAGTTGTAGTCTGTAAGCCTTTAGATATGAATGGACGACTCTGTAATTGCTATTGTTTCGCAGACACATTAGGAAGGCCTAATGCTGATCGCTCCTGGCATGTTGTGGGAGCGGAGTAATGGCAGTCCCGGGCAGCAGGCAGGGACAGGGGATTAGTGTGCATTTTGCAGGATGAAAAACTGACAAACGCTTCAGGACTGGAAGTTTTTCTCCTAATTAGATTGTGGGCTTGTAAATTGTATTTGATTTTTTTTTTTCCTTCCCCCTTTTCCTACTGATATGCAGAGTGAAGGTATCTAATTCCTGGCAATTTAGGCTTTGGATAATGAGCTTGAAGGCAACATCTCAGAGGAGTGCAGAATTGATGGGTTAGTACATCAGCTCTGGTTAATGCAAGCTCCTGATTCTGACACGGTCCAAAACAGCTGGTTCAGAGAAAAGAGTAACACAGGGGAATTGAGAATAGGTATTTGTAATTTTTTAGCATTTATTAGTTAAACATGGGGTATTCTGGTAGATGGGTTGTGCGTCCATCTCTGGACTGGGAGCAGCTATGTTTAAAAAATCAGAACCTTGGCTTAAGAGATGACTCCTGAGAGATAATTTAGGTTGTGTCCTGGTTTTGAGACTGTAAACATCCTGTTTTCTAGCTCTTCTTCCCAATATAGGGCCAGGAAGACTAGCAGACTGTTCTGGCATGGTAAGCAACTAGGCAGGAGCTGAAGAACCTTACCCTATCACAGCAATTCTGGCATTGGTGGTATTTTTCCTGAGGACAAGTGAAACCAGGATCCTGAGAGGCAGCAGGATGTTTCTTACTGCAGGAATATCTGTCAGGTAGCAGCCAAAAAAGAGGTGAATTTCTGCCCTTAGGTTGTGTGAGTGTCTTCTCTACAATGCTGGTGTCACACCATCCCATGTGCATCTCTGACTTGCCTTCTGAAGTTGGTTCTAAAATGTTTGGGAGCTGCTACCCAAAAGATCTTGAGAGAAAGCCTGGAAAGAACTCTTCTGGGAACACACACCAGAAGAAATGGGGTTAGCTTCTTCATCATTGCCCTGTCCTTGTGTAGGGACTGATGCAAATATCCTCATGTCCAGTGTACCAGGAGCATCCTGTTACAGAACAGAAAGTAATAATTTAGTGATGATTTCCCTTGAATGCTGAGCCTCAAGTGGTAAATCTTGGTCCTACTTAGGATTTATTTTCATTCTGGAGATTTCTACTGCCTTCAGAAACTTCATGTACAAGAGTGGGATTTTATGGCTCTAAACTGTTTGATTTTAGAGAATTGGTTTTTATCCCCGGGGGCTTTTTTTTTAAAATGAAGATGAGAGGAATCCTGTAATCCTTGACGTACATTAGATTGTCCCAGATTAATAACACACTATTTTTCACAGTGAAGATGATCCTGTCCTGCTGTAATTTACTTTCCATCCTGGCATGCTGTTAATTAGGATGAATAGTTACATGAAAAGTAAGTATTCTTTTAGCCAGTGCCAGCTTCCATAATAAGTTGCCCCAAAACCATGAGGAACGAGCAGGAGTGAGTCAATGAAAATCCCAACATAAATTGACTTTTTGTGTCCTGGCAGTGCTTGGCTGAAAGCCAACAACAATAAGAGCCTGGCGTGCCAGAATTCACAGGCAAATAACACTTTTCCACTAGAGCATCCTTCCGAGACACCCTCCCAGCAGCCGTCCTTCCTTCCTGCCACTCATTCCCTTGTGTCCAAGGAGGCTGTCGAGGCGGTGAGCGAAACATCTCGCTGTTGTGACGGGCTGTGATGAAAACATGAGTGACAGAGTGACATTTTGACAGCCTGACTTCAGGTTCCTACTGCAAATGTAAATACGTTCATTTGAATCCAATTTACACGACCAGGAGTTTTTAATGGAAAATAAAGAAGGGGAGTGCTTAAAGGTGACTTTTTTGGGATTTTTATCCAGGGTATTTGTGAACTTCTTAATGGGTTCAGCTGCAAATTTCCATGGTGTTGTACAGGTCAAAGCAGTCTCCATCCTACTTTGCTCCAGTCATGTGTTTTTATATCAAATTGCTTTGTTTTCTCCCAGTTTAATGCTAATTCCTGTCTGAGTTGAGAAATGTGGTTCACTAAATGTACCTATTGAGCAGCTGATAAAATTGAACTGCAATCCCATCCTCAAATCAAGGACTCTTTAACAATAGTCCATTTAATCTTTTTCCTAAGGGGTCTAATCTGTTGCTCTTTCTGAATCAGAGACTTGCTGTGTTTTCACTGGAGAAAGTCACTGAGTGTCTTGTCAGGTGGGAACAAGAATGGCTGAATTGCTCTTCAAAAGGTGATTTATTTAGACAGTCTTGGTACCTTGGGGATTTCTAATTCCTTCTTAGTGCTTCTTGTAGTAATTCCTTCCTGAGATTTGGGTGAGTAGTACTGGAAGATGCAAGTTCCCAGGGAGACTCATGAGTGTGTTAAATCCAAGTTGTCTTTGCAGGATTGAAAGAGACTGAAGCTTTCCATTCGTTGCATACACATCATTTGTTGTTTGGGTTCTGTGGTTTGTGTCAGAGTCACCTTGTAGCTGCTGGTCTTAAAAAGAGAGGTTTAAACCCTTGGTATTTAACAAGTATTGAAAACAGATTTTGGGGAGTTTGGTGGGGGGGTTTTGTTTATTTATTTATTTGTTTGTTTGGGTTATTTTTCCTTCACATTTGTTAGTGTACGGAGATTTTTGTCTGTACAGTACTCCATTCCTGGGTCTGTAACTGGAGTGGATGAGTTATCTCGGCTAAGAACCAGCAAATCTTTAATTTTACCCACAGCTACAGAGACCACACAGACCTTGTAGCTGTAAGTGTTTGACTTGGGCTGCCTTGGGACAGGGAGGTGAGAGATGGATTCCTAACAAAGCCCAGGTTTCACACCTGGAGCTTTTGTTCTCCAGGGACTTCAGCAGTGTGCATTGCTGTCGGTGCATGGAGAATGTCACCCAGGATTCTGAAGAAGTAGCAGATTGCTTCCTCCTTACACTGAGACCTGTGAACACCCATGAGGGATGCTAATTAAGCATCTGCTTCCTTCTCAGCTTTAAGTGAAAGGGTGGCAAGTTAAAGTGACAGTCAGACCTCATTTATCTTAATGAGGAGGGTCAGGAGTTTAATGGAGTTTTGCTTAGTGAGGGTGTTTCAGCCTACTTGGTGTTTGTTTGGGAGATGTCTCTGCATTTTAGGTCTACAGGGCTTTTTAGCTTGGCTTGGGTGGTTTGCTGCATGGGATTCAAGGGCCTCTGCAGTCTTAGAATAAATCCAGGAGGCTTTCTGGTGTGTCTGCTGTGATTTTGTAAGTGATTGGGATAATGGTACAGCAGATTTTGCAGGTGACTTCCCTGGCCAGTGTGGGCTGTGTTGCATCCACCTCAGATGTGCTGTGCTGAGCGACAGTCCCTTTGAAGCCCTTGCCTGTAACAGTTTAGACATTTAGCCAATGTACTTAGCAGGCACCAGCAAAAAAGGGGGATTGTTTTTACATTCCAGAGTCTCACCTTGTACTTACCACTTCTGAGGTCTGTTTGACACCACGCTGACATATTTACAGTGTAGCCTTACTGTATATAGATGGAGTAATCAGGCAGTCACTCAGGGCTGCAGCAGCTAGGCAGAAGTAAAGCTCTTTTTACTAGTTCACGTGCAGCACCACGCTGTGTGCATAACCTCATTTCTCAAGCCTGTTTCCTAGGTATTGAGCATAGACCCCAGCAACACCTACCCCTTAATGGAGCAGAGCTCCAGCTGGCCTGTGTCAGCACAGCTCCAGCCCAGAGCAGCTCCATCTACAAAGGACTATGCCAAGATTAGCGAGGGGATTCGTGCAGGGCCAGCAGAGCAGGTGAACGGTATCACTGTCATTTTTCAGAGGGGACAGGAAGGAGCAGGAGGGGTGGGATGCTGCTGAGACAGTCCAGAGCTGTGCTGCAGAGCTGATGTGGAGCTGAAAGCCTGCAGTCTCCTGATGAGGCTGCGTGCCCTGCCTGGGGAGGAATTCAAACCTGCTCTGCTGGAGTCATTCGTGCTCATTCAAAGCCAACATCAAAAGGTCCCATTCTAATTCGATGCTTTTTAACACACAAATGGCAGTAAGGTCATTAATTATTGCACTTAAGCAGCTTCAGTGATTTAACACTTTGTGAGTGTCACAGAGCTGGTGAAATCTTTCTGGTGCTGTAAGTGAAGAGCAGGGTGTTGCCAGCTGTTGAGGTTGGATGGTGTTGGAAGCAGACAACAACTACCTGCTCTCCAAAGAGCTACATGTGTGCTGGGGTACACACTCCATTTGGCCCAGAATATTTTCATGTCATGGCTTGATGGTCTGTGAGAGCTCTCTGCTCCTGCCTTGCTGCCCAGGTAGGCAGGATCATGTCTTTTGGAACAGAATTTTGTGCTGTGGGAGTGTGGAGCACTTTGTCTCATCAAGACAAATGCCTCTGAGGTCTCCTGTAGATAAACCTCTGTCGGATTCTCAGTTTGTGAGGTGTTCAGGAGCTCTAACAGTGTTATTTTTCCTCAACCAAGCACAATGCAGAAGGACTGGAGTAAGGAGCACTCCTAGGAAAGGTCTCCCTCCACCTTGGGAGATATTGGCTTGAGGCAGAGGTGCTTGGCTTGAGCCCTTTCAAAGCTGAGGAATTCTGCAGGCAGCTTGCAGCTGGTTTTGCAGAACATGGCTGGTGGGCAGCAGGAGGGCCAGGCAGTTATTTTCCATCCAGCCAGGTTTTGTCACCTACCACTAACCATGAGGGGGGAATTTCCCCCTCCTCCAGAGTTCGAGATCTCATTGTTCCCAGCACCTGAGGCATGCAAAATCCCCCTGCCATCCTGGAGGAAGGTCCAAGGGTAACCATGGCTGATTAGTGAGCCCTGAGCAAAATCCAGGCCAGAAAGCTCACACACTTACTGTGCAGGGAGAGAAAGTGGACCCTGAAAAGGGGGTGCAGCTCCTGGCCCAGACATCAGTGGCTGTGACAGCCTTGCTTCCATGGACTGTGACCACCCAGCAGAGCAGGGCTCGAACTGGGAGGCTCAAATTGGACCTGGGATAATCACACTCTGCATCTGGGTTTGTGTTTGGCACGCCAGGGGGGTACACATCCCTTGCTGGACTAATGAGACTAGGCATATGTGACATTTTTATGACTCCATCCCAAGCTATTTCCTCCAAGTTTTTAGTGTTAAATTGGATTGCTTCCCCCAGCCCCCCGATGCTGTTGGAAAAGCCATCTGCAGACAGAGGACTGATGCAGAGATAATGCTCCTGGGGTGGGTCTGTCTTGACTTTATAGCTCTTATATCTTTCCTTTAGGGTTTCTCTGACTTTTTGCCAGGCACAGACACATTTCTATGGGCATTTCTCTTGGTCCTGCCCAGCCCAGCACATCATGGATCACACTCTCCCCACAGCCCTCCCAAGGCTTTGTTGCAAGAGGTGTTTTGGAGCAGATGTCCCAAAAGAGCATTTCCCAAGTTCTCACCCCACTAGAGATATTCTCAAGAGAAACATGCTTCAGTTTTATAATGCAGATGAGCCTCTCTTTTTCCTTTCTCTTTATTTTTTTCCCCTCCAGTTTCCAGCCCCAAAAGTAGGCGGTGAATTCTAAGGCTTGAGGGAAGCAACCACACAAAAGCTTATTACAATCCAGGCACATTGTGCAAGGTGAGGATTTGCAATTTTAAGCAGAGGGAGAGGGAATCGTCATGATAATGACATATAATACCTAAAGTACCTATAAATACAGATGTATATTTATATAAAGCCTCTCCCAGCACACGAGTTCCCTGTCTGGCCCGGGTTGCCAGACCACCCTGTCCTGCACAAACAAATGAGTTAGAAAGTCCGAAATTCCATCCCTGCCTTTCGGGGCTCGTCTGGGGAATTCCTGAGTAATGGAGGTTGAATTGGGTCACAAGGGCAGCGGGGAATAAATCTTCAAAGGTTAGCTCTGGCATGAAGTCTCCTTTTTTAGGCATGTGAGGGATTCTTTTGTTTTGCTTTGTTTTCCAAAGGCCCCCCCGGCAGGGGAACAATACCTCACTGGGGCCAAGCCTGGCCGGGCACAGCCCCGCAGCATTGTCCGGGGGGCCGGGGAGGGGGCCGGGGGGAGAAATGACATCTTAAAGAATGGTGCTTCTTCTTATGGACACTTAGTAGATCAGTGTGCATTCAATTAACCCTATAAACCGTGCAAGGTCCAGGGAAAGAGCCTTTCAGGCATTATGGATTGAAAGTATTAAGGGGGATGGGGGCAGAGCTGTTGGTGAGTCCAGTTTAAATAAAGCCCATTAGGCAGGGGCAGGGTGGTGGGGGTGGAGAAAGGGGATGTTTTTCTTCTGAAAATGAAATTCATGCACAGTCTCATGTACTGGTCTGGATTTTCTTTCTAAAGTTAGGAAATCCTTGTGCAGCTCTGGCTGGGTGTCCTGGTTAGACATTTGGTCTTACTGTCTTTGGGTTTGCTGGCTGGGGAGTGAAGGGATCCTACCACTAGAGACTGTCTTGGGTGGAGAAAAAGATGTTACATTAGTATTTTCTTCCTCCTCAAATTTTAGCTCAACCCTGCATTGTGTCCTAAGGCCTCAGCTGTAACAGCCTGTGGGACATCCCTGACCTTCCTGAGTGCATGTTTGATGGTCCCCAGGGTATGAAAACATCTAAATGCTTCTGTGAAGGACCAAAACACCTTGGTTTTTCCAGTTGTGCCTCTGACATCTTGCAGGGTCACTACAAGGCACTGATGTGTTTAGAAAGCACACTGTTTATTCCTATGAATGTCTGGAGGACAGTCAAATTTTGAAACTTTTATGTGCCACATCATTCACCCCAAGCCCCAGTGCCAGTCAGGGTTGATTAGCCCCTCCAGGATGAGAGCAATATTGTGAGCAGAGATATGGAAACAGCCAAATTTCTTTCAGTGCATATGGCTAATATTCACCTGGAGAAATCCAACCCATTTGTAGATATTAAACCAGACACAGTAATAAGTTCAGTATGTTTTTCAATTTACTTTGCTGCAAATAGATTTAATTTACCAACTGCAGAGTTTTAGATGGAACTGTCTATATTCCTGCTATTTTATGCTATGTTCTGAATATATTATATGTAAAGTTGTAAATTAATAGGCCTGTTTATGATTTGTTGCACATATGACATGGACCTGCAACTAAATAACAGTGAAGTCTTAGTGTTGCAGAGTTTAATCATATTTGCAGATGAATTAGCATCTAATTCCTCTGTCCCTTCCTTAGTGTGAAGTGCACTGGAAATGTTTTTTTCCCCAAAGAGGAGAGTATTTTGTATTGTTCTGAGAACTGATCTGTGAGATCAGCTTATCTTGGACAACACGGTGTTGTGGGCTGCAGAAGCTGTAACTGCAGGCTGAGCCTGTTGGTTGGCTGTTCTCAGGTTGGATGTTTCCTGAAGGGGCCGGGTCAGGCAGTGTCAGCTGGGCTGATGTGGGTCAGGTGGGAGCGAACCCCTGATTGCTGGAGGTGCCATCATATCGGTGAGCCAGGAATGTGGACTTCTGGAGTAAAAGCAAAGTAAAGCAGTCTGAGTTTTGGACAAAACAATGCTATAAAGTAGCTGGGGCATTGCCTGCTGGTGCCAAATAAGGAGGTTATCCTCCCTTTCTCCCTCTGCTCTGTATTGGTTTCCTCAAGATACAGCACCTATGTAGCTCCTTTATCTTGGTGCTCTGTGCCACGTGCTCCTGAAGATCTGCTCAAGTGTTGGGCTTCTTGGAGGAAAAGAGATGTTTTAGGGCTCAAAGACCTGCCACAAATACTTCCCTAAATGTGTGGTTCCCTCAAGGAACAGGTACATGCAGAGCTGGCAGCTCTTTGAGATGATGTGTCTGTGGAGAGTGGCGTCTGTGTGGGCTCCTGCCAGCACCCTGGGGCTTTTCAGCAGCTGCAGTACCCATCTCCTTGGAGTCTCCAGAAGTGTTAACTTTTCTGGGATCACAGCCACAAAGTCAACACTTGGTGGCATTACTCTCAGCTGTAAATTGTGTAGGTGCTTTGCTGCTCCGCTGCATTGAGGGCTCTTTGCACAACACCTTTGGAAGCTGCCTCCATCCTTGGCGTGTTAGGAGCATCTGTTGATGTTTTTTGAGCAGCTGGAATGAGATAATGAAGTCTTGCTTTATTAGTTCTTTTTAAAATTATTCTGACCAAACTAATGGTTTGCTTTCTCCCTGCATTGCACTGCTTCACTTTTAAATTGCACTGAGCCCTTCCCTTAATTTAAAAGTAGCTTCTAACTGCATCACAGTGCAGATCACATCCTAGAAATAAATATTTCTTCTTTCCTGAACAAATATAGACAGAGTCAGCAAATATGAAGCATCTCTTTTTCTTGTTGTCACAAAACTGTGGCGTTCCTGAGACTGATCTGTGCTTGCTTGAGGGTGTGCTTTAACAGGAGCACATTTGGGATATAAAGTGGGGAAGGCTCTCAACAGCTTTTAATTGGAGTTGTTGCTTTTGATGGGGCTGCACTAATTTCCAGTGGCTTCAAAGCTGGCGGGGAGTGAGGAAGGCTGGTGAAATCCCAGCTCTATCCAGCAGGTTTGCTGCTGCCTCAAAGGGACGTGGTGAGATGCTGCTGCACTTTGGGGAAAAACAGGAATTAATCCAAACGACACTGATCCATGCACCGAGGCTGTGTGTAGGAGCTGGAATTTAAATTTGTGTCTGTCACTGCCTAAGAAAGAAATCTGGGCCGTGATGAGAGTTTGTAAGGGGAAACCGAGCTATTCCCCCTCAGAGCCACTTTCCTAAGCAATGCCTGGTTGCCAGTAGCTTCCTGTCTGTTGTTAGTTTTTCTTTTCAAATACAATTTAGTTTCTGCAGGCCAGTGGCTTTTAATGATTTCCTTTGAGCCCATGCATCCTCTGGAGCAGCCCTCTTCTCCCTTGACATTTGATGTGGGAATGTGTACATCAGTATTGTTACTTAAACAATACCCTTCAGGCAACGATGCTGGGCCCTCAGATAAATCACAGATTAAAATGAAGCAGAATTGCTTGATAAAAAAGTCTGCAGTGTGCTGGCATGCAGGGAAAAACTGCACAGAGTCCAGGTAATGGGAAATTCGGTGTGTTATCTGAAGACCCATGTAATTAATGAATAAGAAACCTGTTTACTCTGAAAATAGATGGCAGAGTTGCTATAATGCCTTTCTGCTTTGAATGCTGAACAAGTATCTCCAGAGGAATAAAAGCTTTAGCAGCTCAAAGTCACATCTCAACCAGAAAGGCGGGTTGGAGATGGCACTGAGCATCTGAACTGTTTTGCTTTTATGAAGAATATGAAATCAGCCTTCCTTCTAATAAACACCTCATTTATTTTCTTTTGGCTCCTAAGCGATCTCGTTTGCAAATCGTGGTGCAGACGGAACAATTAGTGGATTCGATTCAGTGCACATGCCATTGCCAAGCAGGAAACGAGCACGCCGGGCATGAATAGCATCAATCTGATTTTCAGGCATGTGCAAGTATCTGGCACTTCAGAGAGCTTTGCAAACAGGCTGTACTTCTGCTTTTCCCCTCTCTTTCCCTCCCAGTCATGCTGCTGCTGTATTTGTGTATTACAAAAGGCTCATGGCTTCCCCGTTAGGGCTGCTGGAGGCTTGGTGGGCTTTTACTGTGCTCAGTATTTTATCCCAGCTATTTCCCACGTGTGGAAAAACGCACCCGTGCAGGTCTTGGCATTGCAGCGTGTGCTGGGAAGGGGAGAGCTGTCCCTTTAACCATGAAGAGCATGGGGCTGTTTTTAGTTAGAGCTCTTTTAGCGAGTTGTCTCAGCACATCAGGGCCCCACTTTCATCATGCCTGGCTTTTTTTTTTCCCTTCTCTTTGAGCCCTAGAAGTCAGAGGCCACAGGGGGGGTGACAGAAAGCAGTGACCTCTGCATAAGCGAGGGACCAGATGGCCACTCCTCTTCCTCTGAGCCTCTCTCCCCTGGCCCCAGGGCACAGATCTGTGACCTTCGCTTTAACTGAATGCCCAGACTCTGTGACTGGGGCTTTGACATGCTCTTTAATAGGCATACATTATCCCTCTATTGCTAAAAGCCCAGAAAACTGGGTTCATTTAGATGGAATTTAAGTAAAACTGTTTGGATTGGTCTTGCTATCCCCTAGCTGCCTCCTGCTAAATTGTTGATCTTAGTGCTAATGAAGGGAAATGCACTTATAGACAGTCTGGGAAGCATTTGATTTGCAAAGTTTAGGAAAAGCCAGTGTTTTCTGACAAATGAGGTGTGCACTCGTGGTGTGAGCTCACTTGTGTGCCCACCAGCAGCACAAGCAGCACTCTGGTACTCTGACCACATCAAGCCCTTGCCCTCTGCTGCTGGGCTGGGTTCAGTTTTGCTCTAAGGTCTGTCTCTCCCAGTTAAAGAAAACTTCGGATGTTAAACAGTGGCAGAACATGGGTTTGTAGCCTCTTGCAGCATTTGCAGGCACAAGGGGGAGATGTAATCACTAATACTTAATAATTCTCAGTTGCAGCCTTACACACTGATCTGATTCCAAGTGTGAGCCAAGCTAGAGCATTACAGTGTGGTAACATCCCATGGCACTGAGCACAGGATGGCTGAGAATAGGGAAAAATACCCCAATGAGGAGAGGTTGTACTGAACCCACTGAAAATGGAGAAAAGACTTTATTCTCTGAATTTGAAATCCCTGTGTTTGTCCTAACTACCCCAGTAACTGAGAAGTTCATCTGATATTTCTGTCTGGTCCCGTAGGTATTATTAGAGGAGGCCAGGCTCTCGTTAAATCAATTTGCATAATGGTAGCTGTGCTCTTCGGGAATGTCCTCGGGAGAGACTGGAAATACACTTTTCCAGCACAATGGACATTCAGAGTTATGTTTTTTTGCTAATGACCTGCAAACATCGCTGCTGATCAGGCGTGGATGGCCTCCAACCTCTGCCAGGCAAGCGGATGCTGAGGAGGGCTTTTATTAATGCCTACCATTTCCGAAGGGTTAAGCACATGAAAGTTATTCCAGGAATTTCCTTTCCAGGGCAGACCTAGGGAGGTAGGTATAAGCAAAGGCCAGTTCAGCCCTGCTGAAAGTGATGGATGCAATTCTCTTTGAAGTTCCTGGGAGCTGCACTTCCTTGCTGCGTGGCTGAATTGAATCCAGAGATCTTTAGCTGTGAATCTGTAGCCACAAAACACGGGTTTGTGACATCTGGTGTGGTTCATCAGCTACTGAAGGTGGGAAGGGGAGAGCAAAAAATTTTCCAGGAACACTGGTGCGGATGATACCCAGGGTTTGCCTGCTCACAGCTCATGTTCCTGTTTTCAATTAAATTAGAAAGTATTTGTGGATGAAGTGACCCATTAGTTGGGTAATAACACTACCTTATCACGCCTGCTTATCAGTATTAGTTATGCACTATAAAACCCATCCCAAAGCCCTTGGGGGAATCAATTGAAGTGGAGGGGGCAGCTTTGTGCACATGTGTGATGGAGCTGCCGTGAGATGCGTGGGGGGAAATTTGTGCACCAAACTGTTGCACTTTTGGGGCAGAGAGTGTTTGTGAGCTAGCACACCAGCCCTGCCTGTAAGCTGTCAGCATCACACATCTTTGTAGCCTCTACCAATTCCTCTCTGAGCAGAAGAAACAGGCCATAAATTTGCTGATTATGTGCATTTAGGCAGAGTAGCTCCCTTAATGGCCTTTACGATGGCTGCAGCCGCCAGTGATGGAGTTTTTGCATCCCCAGCTTCTAATAGTAGAAGGTTGCTTGTTCATGCTGTACATCCTGTTAAATAAATCTGAGCCAGTGCTAACTGATTGCTGATATTAAACTGCAGAGGGAGAGATTGAAAATATTTTCCCTGTCTGCTTGGAAAGCTTTGGAGAGCTTTGTTCAAGTTTAGAGGTTTGTTGTGGTTTTTTTAAAGAGGAGGTAGGAAATACTGTAAGAAAAAGTCTTGCCTGTTTTTGCCAGTGTATGAGCTGAGCAGCAAGTAAGGGAAACCTGATTTAATGACATATCAAATAGAGAGCTGCTCATCTGATCCCTCTTTGAAATGCTGCTGAGGAGTGATCAGTGCCTGTCTGCATCAATAATTAGACCTTATAAAGAATTTAGGCTGTGGTGGCTGATCACCTGGAAAGGGCTTGATTTCCAGGTAAAATCTCTCAGTGTAGTGATTGAATCTGCTGAGGTTTCAGCTGACCAAAAGGAGCCAGAGAAAATCAACCATCTCTGGAGCCTTTCAGGGCTGCAGTGGAAGGAGAAACATGGTGGTTTGCCATGTCCATTAGGTCTGTCACCTCTGGGGCTGCAAAATGGCCGTGTCCCTCCAGCAGCGAGGAGAGGTCGGAGGGGAGAGCCGAAGTGTGGGCTGATGTGGGGCTCCTCACCACAACCCCTTCATCCCCCTCAGCCTCCCCTGAGGCTCACTCTGAGCATCCTCTCCCTGCTTTGAACCTGAGGAGCCGTCACACCTTAGGGTCAGGCGAGGGGCCCCGTTAGTGGGCAGGGGGAGGTGGAGGGAGCAGGATGTCATTTTGTCATTAGCCAGGCTTCAAAGGCAGGCAGGCACCGGGGAGGGGGGAGAGGAGCTGCGGGGTCAGGGGGGCTGTGAGCCCCTTGCCCAGCCAGCTCACCTGGTGCACAGCTGCTCCGGGAGGAGGGAGCCCAGGGAAAGCAGAGGGATGGAGGAGGGAGGCAGTGTGGAGGAAGCCTTTTACCCCATAGCCTGCCAAATTTGGTGTGCAGGTTTCAGGCTGGGCAGATCTTTCATGGTGCTGGGATGGTGGAGCCGTGCCTGTGTGAGTGGCTGCTCAAAGCCCCCTTGGAGCACTGCTGCCCAGAATGATTTAGTGGGGTCCTGAACCTCTCTTGGAGACTCTGGAACGTGATTTAGGCTTGCTGGGGATGCTTATATTGGAGGCTGGTCATAAGGCTCCATGTCCTTGTGTTCATACATCCTGCTTTGGATAGCCTTAAGCTTTCCCGAGTCACATCCAACCCCAAAAAATCAGCAGAGTGGGTTAAAAATTACAAGATTGTCAAAGGATAAGAAAATTACCCTCATTTTGGTGTTCTGTGAATTTGTGCTATGGATGTTTTGGGAATACTTTGGGGTCGCCTCTCAAGGCTTTCCTCTGCAGCCGCCAGGGATGGGTTTGTTTATTCCAATAAGCCAAGATCCTCCTGCCAGTCCCCACAAGTGTGGCTGGGGAGGAACTCTGGCCACTGCAAGGCTGGGGATCAAAGCACATGTGTGGGCAATTCTGGGAGGCTTCTGGGATCAGATGGTCTTTGACCTGTCCCTGCCAAGTCTGAGGGTGCTGGTGCACAGGGCACATCAGGAGCTGCTGGGATGAGGGGCTGCAGCTTCAGGAGCAGCTGGGCAGCATGGAGCAGCCAGAGCCAGCAGAAACATGGCACAGCTCTCAAGCTCCTTCCATCCCACGCCTGATCAGCCTTGTGTGCTGGTAATTAGGATGTTTGCTGTCATTTCTGTGGGTGCGACAATGCATATTCATCAAATATGTAAATTAACACATTAAGCTATTTGCATAAATCTGGATCCAACAGGATGGTGGAAATGAATTGCTGTGAGAGCAGCTCTGTAAATGATTCCCTGATACACACTGGAGTTCTGCACACTCTCTGTGGGTGCTTTGGTGATGCAGAGCAGGGTCCTGCACACTCTCCATGGGTGATGCAGAGCAGGAACTTGCTTGGGTTAATTAGTGCAAGAAGTCCAGGCATCCCTCCCTCTGGAGCAGGACTGCAGCTGCATTGCCACTGGCAGCCCTCAGGTGGCCTCTCCTCCTGAGCAAGGCTGGGTTGGAGGGGTGGACAGGCAGGTGAAAATTTATCTCTGGAAACAGCAAAGCTGGCTGTGCACTAAATGTGCCAGTGGTCTCCAGTGAACAGGAGCACACACACAAAATTTGCTTGGCCTTGCTCTGAGCTTTGAGATTCCCAACAAACCCTCGGCACAGCCGCTGCCTCCAACACATCTGGTACTACCAAAAGGAAAATACATAGGACCTGTAACCCTTGCCTGCAGTAGCTTAACAATACCTCTGAGTATTGCTTCAAATACATATAATAAGTCTGAACTAATAAAGTAACGAGTTTATGAGCTTTTTAAAGATTTTACTAGATGAACAGTGAGCCTAATAACATGATTCAATTTCTTAGTATAAACAATGTATTTGCTGTAACCTCTTAAAATATTCCTAACTTTAACTGCAGAAAATCCAGTGCATGATTTATATTTCTGACTGCTGGAAGCTCTGGCTTCCATTATCTGTGTACGCCGCAAATCCAATTATGTAATATCACTGAGATAAGGCGTGTAATGTTTCACATCTAATTGTTCTAACATGCAAATTTTTTCCAAGGCTGGTGTATGTTGGATTAAGAGGAAGGCAAGGGCTGTGTTTCATGGGTGCAGGGTGTGTGGGTGGAATGGGGCTCTCTGCAGGCAGGTGGATGTGTTCACCTGCATGTGTTGCGTGCAAGGTCTCTGAGAAGCTTTCTGGGAGCCACAGCAGTGATCTCATTTGTGTGAATGAAGTGTTGGTTAAATGCAACCAAACAGCAGCCCCTTGCCTGAATGGGGAGAACTGTGTATGGCTGCAGAATATTTCACTGGTCCAAGCATTGGGACTCATTTTTTTCCCTACCTAAGACCCATGCCACGGGGTTTGACTATCCCTGTGCTTCAGAATGAACAGAACAGCTTGTCTGCAGCCTCCTTGCCCTCGCCAGGGAGCAGCTGTGAAGTCAGGGTGTGGGCTGGATGTCCCCCTGTGCCTGCTGACAGTCATGGGAACCTGGTGATTCACTATACGAGATCCAAATTTCACACCCATTTTCTAGGTGGTTTCCATCCATAGGTAGGAAAGAGACCCCAGACCTAAGTTCTGGTACATCTTGTTAAACAGCAGCTTGTGTGCTTTGCCCCTTAGGTATTACCATCACTGTCTGAACATCCTTGGACATGTGTGCTCATCCAAGACTGTGTAGACTTAACTTCAGAGGTGGCTGTGTCCTTGTCCCCTCCCATGATGGGGTCCCATCCAGCCTGCACACCCAGGCTGAAGCCACTCAGGACTAGACAACACTCAGATCTCCCCTGTTACTTTCTCAGCATGCAACCAAGGGGCATGTCCTGACATGGGAAGAGGGAAATGGATGTCATCTGGGAGACCCAAATTTTTATCCTTGGGACCAGAACAGACACTTACACAAACATTTGCCCACATTTGCAGGAGGGCAGGCTTTGATGGCCTTGCTTGTTGACCACGGCACTAAGAAACATGGAGATGTGTCTAAAAACGAGGGTTTTTTAGTAGGATTTGTCTTGTCCATGGTGGAGCTGGCTGGGAGAATTTAAGGGAATCATTTTAAACAAAACATTGGGGTCATTTGGCCCAATGCACTTGAACACATGAACTTGTCTTACACATTGATTGGGAAGTACAGGCAGAACTTCTCAGCCTCTGCTCTTCCTTTTGGCCCCTCACACTGTCCCTGCCAGGTTGTGGTGCTGCTGTGCTGTTGGTGACACTGTCCAGATGCTGGTTCTGGTCCTGGTATTTGGCTCTTCTGAGGAAGTTTTCCACTCACTATCTTACAGCCACTGAGCATTGTGCTCTGGACATGAATAGGTCCCTTTCAACCTTGTTTTATTCATCATCAGCAAAGCATGAAATTACAGTGGAAATGCTAATAGATTTCCTAACAACTTGGTATCTACTTGGGTGAAACAGTTATTTGTTGACTAATTAGTAAGTTAATTGTTTTATATTTTATTGAGGTCAGGTTGCTGTTTTAATGTAGAGGGAGGAGGTGTGAGCTCTTCTAAACAAGATGCTGCTTTAATGAGCAGTTACTAAAGAGTGGGCTAAAGAAGTGTAGGGAAATGGTAATGGTGTCTCCAAAGGAGATCTGTGAAGCCAAAGGGATGAGATTTGGGAGCTGGGACAAATCTTGCTGGTGTGCTTGGCTTTCTCTGAGACCATTAGCAGAGCAGGCTTCTCAGCTTTGGGCACACTAATTAAAACCATTCCTGACCAAAAAAAAAAAAAAGTATTTTGCAGAAGGAAAGGAATGACCTCTCCTTCCTGGAGTTTATGATTGAATGTATGAGTAACCTGGCCTTGGGTTTCTGGGGCATGAAGTCTTTTCCCTGGCTTGATTTATGGGATTAAAAAAAAAAAAAGTTTCCTGTTCTCTTTATTAGTAGTTTGCTTTCTCCTTTCTTCCCTCTCCTGACCCTGTGCTCGTGGCCAGGAAAAGTTTCCTGGAGCCTATCCCCAATGAGCTGCAAGTGCCTCCATCCACATATAGGTTATCTTTTAAGGTTGTTTCTAAATCCATTTGTGATTGTTTATAAAGTATTATTCTGTGTTGAGCAGCATCACAGGGAAGACCATGAGAAATACTATTGTTTGCAGCCAGCCAGCCTGTTTTCTGCTTGCCCTTCCTCCTTCCAGCTGGAAATGCTGTGTGGAAATACTGCTACTTGTTGATGTATTTGTGTGCTGATAATCCTGTTCTTTTTTAAAAAATTAACTTAAAGTATCTCCAGCCTACTCTGTAGTCTCATCTGTTTTGGCCATACACCTGTAGCAGTTTGGCAGTCCTGCAAATGCAGAGTTACAAGTGAGAGGTCTGGGTCCAGAGGGATGTGCAGGTAAACCTACCCTGTGCCCAAATTCACCCAGTTTTCTTCTCCTCTCCTACTCTAAAATTAAACTGAAAAAGGCAGGATAGATGCCAGTAGATAAAGCTGGTGCCAGCTCATTGCAAAAAAGTAACCTATACAACACACCCCATCTTAGTTGCCTTTGTTTTTTTAGTTGCTTTATTTTTCAGTTGCCTGTTTTTGTTTTTTTCTCAGATGACCCGGTAGCTTTTAAGTTTTGGTGACGGTAGTTTTCCTGTGCTGTATCCAATAACCCTCTGCATGGATTACCTGGCAAGAACAACCCCTGGGCAGCCAGGGAAAAGGAATATTTTTACTGCCTGCATCCAGGCATGACTCCAGTGTTTCATGCCACCACCTGAGCTAGGATGGGCTGTGAATACAGATCACACCTCTCCTTTCCCTATTTTTCCCAGGCTTCTCATTGGGAAAAGGGCCTTTGCTTAGAAGCCACCAGGGAAGTGGGTTATAAAAGTTTTATTGGTGAGGCAGAAAGATGTTTCCACTCTTGCTGTTCCTTGGGAAATAAGAGCAGGAAAGACAGATAATGTTTTGTCTCTTTATTAGATTGGGAAATCATCTATAAAGCAGAGGTGTATTTCAAAGCAAGCCCCCCACGTCTCTTGTTAATGCCAGCTCAGCAGCATCCAGCTGGGTGGATGAAGGGTTTGGATGATGTAGGACTTGGAAGGGATCCTGTTTTAGTGGATGAGAGCCCAGAGGAGTCAGATATGTGGTGAGAAGGCCAGAGGCACCAGCCTGGGTGCCCTGCACTCAGCCCTTGCAGTTCCTTGCAGCAATGCCACCAAATGGTAATATTCACCTGTGACAATCTGCAGGCTGGAAAAACTCATCCTTGGGGGAAGCTACCTGCCTGGTGTGTCGAGGAGAGCTTGTGCATGCTCAGGGGCTGTTGGTAGGACACTGAGGGATAGCAGTGAACCGTGAAACGGCCTTAAAAGTGGCAAGTCCAAGTGAAGCTATGCGGCTTAAAATGTTTTATCATGTCGCATGCCAGGGCTATTAGTCCCCTTCTGTGCTTCTGTCAGGCAGCGTGGCAACCAGCAGTGAAGTTTTATCAGATATTAAAACCTGCTTTTGAAATTTCTCCTAGAGCAGAATGCTAAATCAACCTCTTCACAGTGATATTTCTTTTTTTTTTTCTTTCTTGTGCTGTTTCCTGCCTGGCAGCTTTACCTTTACTTCCATTTCTCTCTCTCATTTTCCATCAGCTCTATCTGTAACCATTTTGTGTTTTATTGAGCATGAATGAATAGTGATGCCTTTTAGATGAGTGATATTTTCATCTGAAGATGCTTGTTTAATATAGGCTTCCAGTCAGCTGTTACCCCAATGGTGCTTTGTGTTTACCAACAGATTATTTCAACTAGCTTGAATTTGGATGCAAATTTTGCATGGGGAGGTTTCCTCCCCTTCTCCTACCCCAGCAAAAATTCTGCCTCTCTTCTGGTGGGATATTACAGACCTGGAACGTGCTCCAGAGGCACTGTGAGCTGTGTAAGGGCTGCAGCTTTGCTCCTGGGGCTGAGTGTAACCCACGCTTACCATATGCTACCACCCTCCCCTGTAGGTAAAATGAGGGGGTTTCTGCCTCCCTGCAAATGATAGCAGAGACTGTAATCACTCAAGCTGCTGCCATGTGGGTCTCAGTGCATTTGGGAATAAAATTTTCTGTCTGTGGGGAATAGGTCATGAATCCAAAGTCATTAGAAAGGGTCTGGGTTTACCCTTGGTGCTGTAAGCGGGATCTCAGCTGTCAGTGACAGTGATGGATCCCCAAATACCTGCTTGTTGCAAGGCATCACTGCCACCCCCAGAGGTTCACTGGGCTGTGCAACAGCAGCTGGACCTGGGGAGGCTGAAATGGGCCTCTGTTGTCAAAAGTTTAGGTTTTACATGGTCTGAGGTTTGTCACAGCAATTCCCAGAAGGTCTCTGCTGGTTGAGCTCACTCTGGGGAGGTATGTGGTGGTTTTTTGGCACTGATGATAAGTGGCACTTACAGGAACTGGGTTCCCATCAGTTCCATGAAGCCAGTGATGGAGAGCAGAAACAAAACTCCTTCCTGAAGGTTGGTTTTTCTGTTTGCACCCAGATGGAGGGGGCAGATCTTTGTTCATTGCTCCAACCAGAGCTGAGTCCCTTCAGAGAGCTCTGACCTGCATCAGATATGGATCAGCATTCAGATGTTCCCAGGGTAGCACCTGGGAGCTTTGGGAGGCACAGTTGTGTTAGGTGCAGGGGAAAAGGAGGGGTTGTGTGTCCCCCTGGGCTGAAGATACCCTCTACAGCACCACTTCCATGCCTTGAGAGCACTGTGCATCTTTAACCCTCAGTGGTTTGTTCTCTTGATCCTCATGCTTGAGAAGGTGCTCAGGCAGCCCTCTGCTGCACCAACACTGACTTTTCCCTTGTGATTCATTGCCAGGCTCTGCACCCTTGTCCAGTACCATTGTGCTTAGGGAATTCAGACACTCATGGCTGCAAATGTTCCTTTAGGACCTGTGTCCTCTGGGCTCCACCCTGCCAAAACCATCGGGGCTGCTCCCAGGGAGAAGCACTGCTGCCAAACCTGGCCCAGAGCGCTCACATCGATGCCTCCATGCCCTGCTTTGCCTGGACCCCATGCACGGTAATCTCCCAGCCAGTCTGCTCCTTAGGGCATTACAGGGACATTAGTTAATGAGGCTGCTTCGGAGGGTGTGTTCTGAGTTAATCTGGGCTGTCCCCGCTGCTGCAGAATTTGCATCTGGCCGGGGTTGTGCATCTCTCAGCCGAGCTGCCAGCACTGCATGAAAAGGGCAGCGCTCCCAGAAAGCCTCGCCAGCAATTTGTGTTGCAGATGAGCCGGGTTGGCTCGCACCGGGCCGGCCGTGCTGAAGCCAGCCCCGGGCTGCGGCTCCCGGGCTCGGGGCACGCTGCAGCTGCCTCGCCCCGCTCCCCTCGCCGCCGCTCACCAGCCGAATTTCTCGCGAGCGGACCACGCATCTGCATTAATTTAGATGGCTTAATGTGGGGAGATCATCAGCTTGATTTCCCCTGTGGCTCTGGGAGTCAGCTGGGGCTCCGGGGCCTCCCATTAGCGGCCCAGCCCGCTGCCAGATGGCGGGTGATGGCTTGCGGAGGCTCCGGAGCTGACGTGCCCCATTGTGCGAGAACACAAAAGCGAGCCGGGCTGGTTGTTGTTTTTTTCTTACCCCCCTTTCTGCTTTCATTTTCCTTCAGTGCTGTCACCCTCACAGCTAATTCCTGCAGCTCTCTTTATTTATTTATTTGCTTGGTGGTGGCGAGGGCTGTGAAGTTGCTGACAGTGTTTTCCATGCGGATGCTCCTGCCTTGCACCACGCAAGTACCTCAAGGACTTTGCTTCTCCTGTCTTTTATTCTCTGCCTGCATATGCATGGGGCTCACAGTCCCATGTGCATGCACACCCTCGTGGAACATCCTCTTGGACATTTGGGTCACATAAACAAGTTATTAGGGTATTACAGTGGGTCTCCTGGGGGGCCATTATATGCCATGAGGTTTTGTTAAAATAGATTTAATTGCCTTCCTGAATATTTCAGGTGTTCCAGCAGTTTTTCAGGTCTCTTAACAGTCTGTGCTACAATCACGTGTTTGTTATGGAGTTTTCATCTCTTTTGTTAATACTGGAGAGGAATCTGTTTTGGGCTGCTGTGTTTTTTTCTGACGAAGATGCACATTTAGTGGGGAGACGACTGATACCTCAGGTTTGGTACAGGACACACTGAGCATCCCTGCAAGGGCCCCCTGAAGATCAGGCTTGCAGGGCTTTGGCTCTGATTCCCCCAGTGTGCTGCGAACACAGGGGCAAAGCTCAAGTTCAGAGCTCTAAGTCACTAAAAATGCCCCTCTGCAATCCCTCCTTCCAGGTGCAGTGTTTGACCTCTGCCTGCTCCCTAAAACCCACATCACTTTTGCAGTGCTGATGCTCCTTGGCATTTATCATCACTCCAGCCCACGCAGCTTTCCACATTCATGTGGGTATCCCAAACTTAAGCTTTAATTAAAATGAAATTTCCTGCTGACAGAGAGCTTAGGTGGCTAAATGATGTTAACCTTGGCACCTGGATGGGGAATGAGTCTGGGAAGCAAATGAGAACAGCAAGTGCGTGAGCAGGGATGGGGACAGAGGAGTCCCAGGCAGTTGCAGGTCTGTCTGGCTGTCCCTTCACTGACAGTCTTTGAAGGTTAATGCTGGTATTTAAATTTGAATTGTGTGGCTGCCTGAATATCCAGCATGCCTTCTAACTCTTCCTCCTTTGGCAGGAGCTGCAATGTCAATGTTCAGCTCTTCTCCAGGCACTGTGTGCTGGGTTTCTTTTTCAGCACCTCCTCTTGTCTGTCGTCCATGATGCTGAATTTTGTTGCCAGGGGTTGTTTGGTAGGATGGGTGGAGATCAGCGGAGGGTGTAGGGACTTGATGCAGTTGCAGAGGGCTTAGGTGTGGTAGTCACAGGGGAGTGTGTGACTCCTAGTCAGGAACCACTGCTCAGGGAGTCTGGCTGCCTTCTTCCCTCAGCCTGCCCAAGTGAGTTTCAGGGTGCACAAACACAGGAAGAAGCAGAAAGATTTGGGTAAAATATTTGCAAATTTTACAATAGGAAATAACACAGGCTCTTCCAACTTCTTCTCTTCCCAACAAATTGATAAAACCCCTCCTTGTAGCCCTTCAAGCTGATAGTTATCCCATCCAGGAGCATCCCGTGGGAATGCTCTTCAAAGGCTTCCTGAGCCTCACTGCCCTCTCCTCCTGTTACCCAGGGCTTCTTGTTGTATCCTGTGCCCACAAACAGTACCAAAGGTCCTTGCAAAAAGAGAAGAGGCACCACCCGAGGTGACCTGTGTTTGTTTAATCAAGGATAAAAAAGCAAAGCAAATTAGAAGCATCTGAAGTATATATCTGAATGCCTTAGCAAAGTGCTCAAAGCTGAAATTTATTTTCACTTGACTGCTCACTTTAAAAATTCCTCACAGAAAGGACTTGGTTATTTCTCTGTGGCAGTAAGAGATGCATATGCAAAGTTCTGTATGTGGTTGTGACATAACTTGTTTATGTGACAGTACGGAGGTTGGGTGATGGCAGATCACAGTTGTGGCTCTCCCGTGTGCACAGCCAGATTATTTTCCTGCTCTTGTAAACCAGGAACCTCGCCCAGCGAGCAAAGCCCTGCGTGGTGTAGGTGCAAGAAACCAGAGAGCCGTGTGATGGCCTGGCAGGAAATCAGTGTGTCCCCTTTTCTGTCACTTTGCTCCCTTGATGTGATGCTCTGGGATGGTTTGGTGCTGGTGCTGCTTTCCCAGGCAGTGCTGTCCCACCGGCCGTGCTGGAAAGGACGCGCTGATCCCGGAGCGGCACCGCGGGCCGATGGCAGCGCCGCCTCCTTGACCCACGACTTTCCTCCTGCCACCTCTTTTCAATGAGTCCTCAAAGGTAATGAGTTTAATTTGATAAACTGGGCCCAGGGTGAGGTGTCACAGTGGGTTTAGAAGATAAGCCTCCCTGCTTCTTATCAACAAGAAGCCAGTCCTCCCTGGAGAACTGTGTTTTCTGGAATGCATCACTGCTCCTCGGGTTCAGTGATGGTCTGATGATAGCGAGGAAGATAAAGATGGTGAGATTGGTGGTTTGTAACTCTGCTATCATTTTCTTCCTCTGTGTCACCATCTTCCACATCCTTATCTTTAACCATTCTCTTGTATCCTTACTGCCAGGATGGTGATGTGTCTCCCAGTCATATTTAGGGTGCACAGGGAGGAGAAAAGGTTCGCTGTGGGGGCAGAGGTGCTTTGAGATAGAGTGGCTTCTTCACATTGACCTGGCATGAAATGGAAGTTGCCACCTTGTCGTGAGAGTGGGTGTCTGGAGGGACCCTGGCTCACAGACCTGTGTTGCCACCCCCACACTGTATCATAAAATCATTGAACCCTAGACTGAGTTGCGTTGGACCTTAAAGATCATCTACTTCCATCCTCCTGCCATGGTCAGGAACACCTTCCACCAGGCCAGATTGCTTCAAGTCCTGTCCAAGCTGGCCTTGAACACTTCCAGGGATGGGGCATCCACAGCTTCTCTGGGCAACCTGTGCCAGGGCCTCCCCACCCTCACGGGGAGCAATTTATTCCTGTCATATATCATATGTCCACATACATGCACATATGTGCATGCACACTGCTGTGTCTGCTCTGACCAGCAGCGCTGGGTACAGCCCAGGTGCACCCATCCCAGCGGAGGCGCAGGAAAGGAGTTAACACTCGCTGGCTCGTGCACAGAAATACAATCCCCATCTCCTCTGAGCTCCCAGAGAGAAATCGGTGCAAACATCAAACCGCACGTCCTGGACCGTGGGGCCGATCCGCCGCAGCTCTGAACTTTCTCTTTGAGGTGGTAATGGTTTGGCTGGCAGCCAGGAGCGGCAGCCGTGAGCGGAAGGGGGGACTTCCAGAGATAAGCTATTTTCAGCCAACGGGGCTTCTCGCCGCGAAATAAATAGAAAAAAGGACGAGCTCTACGTCTGCGGTCATGTGTCCTGCTTTCGTGGATTTGGCCTATTTTCTGAAGAATGGCTGTAATTCAGCTTGAATTTCCCCTGGATTGCTGCCAGCAAAATAGGAAGCTGTTGCTATTGCCAAGGAGCGAACAGGAATTTATATAGTAACTCAGCCACAGGGATGAGATGACAGCTAACGGCTTAGCTGCTGCTAGGAGGAAAAGCAGACCTGGGAGGAACCTGGATCTTCTCAGGATCACAACAGTTCAGTCCTTTCTACAGCTTTGACATTATCCCCTTCAATCTGGACTGGGCAACATCGAAGCACAATATCTGTGCTCAACACCAAGGGATGGGAGCAGAGCAGCTTTCAGCATTTAGAAAAATCACCTGTGTTTGAGTGAAATTCAGAGTTAAAATGAACAGAAAGGAGCTTTAGAGCAGTTCTTTGCAATGCTAACCCTGTGCCCCGCTTGCTCTGGCTCAGTGCTGAGATTCTGTGGTCTCTCCTCTCCCTGTGCACAGGGGATGCTGAGTATTTCCCTTGCTGTGATGTAAGGCAGCTCCTCTGTGGGAATCCAGCCTTTTGTGATTATTTTTCTATTTAAATAACTTATTTAGTTATCGTGTGCACCATTTCCACTTCTGTTTCATTCCTTAATAAAGAAGGGGAGTAGTTTATCATGCTCGGCAGAGTATGGACGTGGTGAAAGACACACTGTTCTGAAGGATTTAAAGTTAATTTCCGTCGGACAGAGGGACCCTTGTTTGGGGTACTTCCACAGCCGCCTTTCCCCCCTGCTCTGGCTGCCTTGGGTCCACAGGGAGCCTTTGCCTTATGTCTTTGGGAAGCTCTTCCCCCTGCTGGACCCCATGTGCTGGGAGGTTTGCAAGTCTGCAGTGCTTTGGAGTCTGAGGGGTACAGCTTGCACTCAGGCCTGCTGTGTGATGGGACACACAGAGAGGTGCTCTGGGTGCCACAGAGCCCATCACCTCTGACTGCCCACTCCATCATGAGAGCCAGAGTCCCCATGCTGTGCTTGGGTTTTTGCCAAGGCCTATGAGATACTTTGTATGCACTGCCACCCCTTGGACCACCAGATTTGGGAAAGGGATCATCTCAGAGGCAGTTTCACCTCTTCCAGGCACTCCCCAGCAGCTGCCCAAGGGAATATCTCAATCTGTGCAGCAGGCAGAACGGGCTGTATCTCAATTTGCCATGGGCTTGGCCATCCCAGCCCAGCCAGAGCAGTGTGATGCCCGTGGCCCAGCAGCACTGAACACTCACTGAGCTCCCTTGCCCAGGCAAAGCTCCCACCTGACCCTGCTGCAGCAGAAGGAAAATGAAGAGGGAATTGCCAGCAATGGTGCTGTTTGCTGTCGGCCCAATAAAAATGGCACCTTGCCCAAGTCTTCTATAAATCACAGGTTCCATTTGGAAAGGAGATTTCTGTGGTAATTAATGAGCCAGTATAAAGACATTAAATGGAGAATGTGTAGTGATAGAAAGGCTTGTCATTCACTGAGCCATCTTCCCCCATGTGAATAACCACGGGGGAACAAAGGCCAAACTCCTTATAGACTGAAGTGCACTATCTCTGATAGCTGGGAATGAAGTAATTCTCTGAAAATAACAAAGGCACAGTGAAATACATTAGTAAACTAATTACAGGAGAGCTGGTAAAAACAGATGCTGAAAATTTAAAGCTATTACTGGAATGATTGCTGGCAGAAAAATGGGGGCTGACAACAAAAAATTAAAAAATGCATCTCATTTAAAATTCATTAGCCCGTAAATCAGGGCAGCTCCCTGTCTGAAAGCGAGGCTGATGGCATTTCCGTGGGCAGTGGTGATGAAAAGCTTCCTCGCCTTCACCTTTACGGATTCCACCAGTGCCTCCGGAGATGCCAAAACAGTGTGCGCTCCTCTGGGAGCACAAAAAGCAGGGAAGCTGCTGCCTTTGCTCAGGGAGTCTGAGCAGGGATGTTTGTACTCAGAGGTGTTGTGAGGGCTGCTGAGGATAGCACCTCGTGCTTGCTTGGCTCGCTGCCTCTCCGAGCTGATGAAAAGCAGGATTGCTCGTCCATCCGCGCTCGATATTGGAAGGAGTTGGCTGCAAACAAAGTGGTCCAGGGCCAAAACCAGCTGTGTGGGAGCTTCCTCTTTTGCTATCTCCATCAATATTTGGGAGAGGGATGGAAAACATCAGTATTGTGCAACAAATCAAAATGGTAACTATGTAATTTGTCTTAATTGCGTGTGTCAGAGTAGGAAAAACACGAGGAGCTCTGGATGGGAATCTGGCATGAGAGACCTGCCTGCTGGCAGCATACTGCATGCTTTGCTCTGCCCTTGTCGAGCCAACCTTTCCCAGAGGCTTGTGGACAGCTTGCCTTTCATTTTCTCATTACTTCAGGGGTCTGCAGGGGCACTTGAGTGGGATAAATCATTGCTATTTTGCAAATAGAACAAATGTGTGCTTCAGAGGAAAGTCCTGAAGAAGGCATTGCTGTGAATGCAACAGGAGGGGACATCTTCTGTGATGCTGAAGGGGAGCCCTGCTTTGTGGTGGAGGAGCCTTGTGTGATGCTGAGGTTCCTTAAGTCACCCCACAAAAATACAGGAGCCTTTTGTGGTGTGTTGTACCTCTGGGCAGGTGTCACAGCAGCCAGTGTTGCCTGGCCAACATCACCCTTGGTGCTGGGGCCCTGTGCAGTTGGCAGATAACCCCTTCCTGCACTGCAGAATCACCAGCCCCATGTGCAGTCCACCCAGGCAAATTAAGAGTTGTTTATGACATTTAATACCCCCCCTTCCCTCCAGCAGCAGGGCAGCAGGACCACAGGTTTGGCTTCACAAATGGTCGCCTCAGGATACACTAAATGCTGTCATGAGCTGGAGAGCAATTTCATCTTGAAAAATTACTGCAATAGAGCTCCCTGATAAAGGTCTCTCCCAGCAATGCCTCCCTCTTCGCCAGCAACTTCTGCTCTCCCTGAAACCAATTTGAGAGCGCTAAAGGGGCTGTTTATTAGTGATCCCCTGCAAAGCAAGAGGGTGCTGGAAGATGGATAACCACCCTGGGCCGTCTGCTGTGCTGCTTGTGTAGCAGGTAACATGATGGGAGGCTGCCATGTGCTCTGAGCATGGAGGGAAGTGAGAAATTTGATCCACGGGATTGCCAAGATGCATCTTTCAAAGTGGTTTATAAGGAAGAGCATTGCCTCATGGGTAGAGTGTGCTATTGGTATTCAGGGGAGGGATGATGTTGGATTTTGGTTGTGACCACGTGTGGCACTTAGTGCCTGTCCCTAAAATAACCAGTGACTTTTATAGGAAAGGTGTGAGGGTGCTCAGACTGCCCTGGTTTCTCTCTGCACCTCAGAGAGGATGTTAGTGCCGATGCACAGGGACTCCCTGCTCTTGCTTCCAGGCTGGGATGATTTCTGGCTGCAGCCACATTCTAGCAGGTCTTGGTTGTCAGGAGGCAGCATTTGGGCAGTGCTGCTGCATGAGGGAGAGCAGGGCAAATGCCAGATGCTCTCAAGGGTTTCCTCTGGCATCGGCAGCTCCCCGGTGCTCTCTGCTCCCCTACGTTCAGACAACAGGGGTGGTGGGCTGTTGAATGCTGGGGACACTCCCTCACGTGCTTCACTGGAACAGTGTGAGGACAGTCTCTCTAGAGGTGCAGCATTTTGTGAGTTTTATAGAAATTGTGAGATACTGCAGTATAAAACAGTCCTTGGGCCATAGGGCCCCTGTTCATTTCTATGTGTGGTGCAGAGGCTGCATTTATCCAGTCAAAAATCTTTCCTGCTCAGAGGAGAGTACCCCTACATCAACAGCTGATGGTGATATGGTTAATAATAAATACCATGACTATAGTAAATTCTGTAGGACTAAAATATGGGTTTAGAGACACTGTAATTCTGCAGGAGAGACTGGGCGTGCTGACAATGAGCAGCACATTCAGTCAAGCTCAGGAAGAGGAGTGGAGCTGCAGTGCAGGCATTCAAAGGGTTTCCAGGTGCCACCCTACAGGGACCTTTTCAGGAAGAACCCATCATCCTCCTCACAGCTTGGTTCCCTCACTCGTGCAGGGCGGGTAGAGCAACCAGGGGCTCCTGAGGATGTTCCCTCTGACCCCTGCTCTGCATGCAGTGAAGATGTGTTCATTACTTTCACAGGATATTTATCATCCCTAAGCGGAAGCAGCCCCTACAGGCCTCTGTGCTTTTTTCTGCTTCTGAAAGCAGCAAACCCAACAATAAGTCATGGGTCAGTAGCGTCCGCCAGGGCTGTTCATTGCGATGCAGCGGGGAGGTGACCTGAGCTGGCTTTGGCTCACAGTCATTTAATCTGTTATGCAAAAAGTTGAGAAGCCACAGTCCCAGACCAGACAAAAATTTGCCTCCTGGTTGACTTGAGTAGCCTCCTGCTATTTGAGTAGCAGATTTCCCCCCTACTCTTCTTGTAAAATATCTGTTGCATGTTCCCTCCCAGCAGTGGGCAGCTGCTGTGTCCCACTGTGAGGCATTATCTCTGTTGTCTCCCTTTCATCCCTGTCCCAGGAGCTTGGGACAGGAGAAGAAAACAGGCCAGGTGGAGACTTTGTTGCTCAGCTAGAGTGGTCTGTATCATGTGCTGTCTTCTCAGCCTATTTTAAATTCTTCCAGTCAGGTTTGATTGTGGGTGAAAACAAGAGACATGAGGATGCAAAATGCAGAGAGAACAGCGCCTTCACTGTCCTCTGTTCATGCTCTGAGCCATCCTGTTAGCTCCAGGGGAAGAAAACAACAGCCAAAGCAAAAGAGGAATAAGCACTTGTTTGCAAATATTCCAAATAAAAAGTGTTCAGGACTGACCATTTCCCTGTACTTCTGAGCAGACCAAGGTGGGTCATCCTCCCTCTTTTATCTCACCTGGTATTTTAGTTCCTCTTAACCAAACTACATTCCTCTAAAATGTCTTCCTTGCCTCAAACTCTCCTGAGTCTTGCAGCTCGTATTCTTTTGAGATCTGAGGCTCAGCGTGGACAATGGAGATTTGGGATCTTCCCTGCTATGATTAGTGGACAGGGACAGAGAGGATTTTCCTCTGTGCTGGGAGAGGCACGGCTGCTCTTTAATATTTCCCTCTCTTTCCAAAGCTGAGAGAAAGGCGATTTTTCTTCCCTTTAGATGTGAGCGAAGGGCCCTGCTCCTGCTACTCCTGGAGAATTAAATAGATAAATGGGCGGCGCTGTTGTTCACGCTTCACTATGCACAAAGCAACTTGCATTCAAAATTGGGCTCATGGCAGTTCAGCAACAGCCTCGCACAAAAGCGTCATTAGACACGCAGGGCCGGCTCGCAGGCGCAGAGGCTGCTCTGCAGCTGGAGTAGCCACCGGGCTGGCCTGCCGTGGCCTTGGTTTTAGCTTTATAAAAATGCATCTTTAAAAAGTACTGAAAGAAGATTCAGTGTCTTTTTCTTAAAGGCTTGGGCAGGCGTTGCTGTTTGAAGGAAGGGGAAGAGAGGAGAGGATGGGATTTGTGGTGTCCACACGCCCTCCGTCTTTTGTGCCGACTCCTTCTCATTGGCAAATCCTCAATTTCCAGAGTATGGAGAGGACAAATAAGACCTGGGTCTGCAGAGCCTTCCCCTGTTGACTTCTTTGAGAATGTTCCCTGGCAGGTTGCTGACTTAGTGGTAAAGGTCTCTTAAGCCAAGAGGGAATTGAAAATTTAATCCCTCTGCTTGCCTTAGTAGTGGTGGCTTTCAGGAAAAGGAGTTGGGTGCTCTGTGAGTCTCATAGGTATTGAAGGTTGGTTCTGTTGGTCCTGCTGGAGCTCTCAGCCTGATCTGAGAGTGGTTCATGTTTGGCATTAATTGGCATGGTGTTCATTGCATTTTAAAAAACAACCCTGGCTTCTGCTGACCTGAGGAGGAATTCAATTTTATTAGTACATAGAGAAATTCAGTATATATCAGCAGCTCACTGTATATTCAGTATCAGCAGTCACTGGAATGGAGCCAGTCTTGGAAGGGGTCAGTTTGCCTATGGCTTGTTCTCTGCTCTGAGCAAATAATTTGCCTCCCAGATTCACCTTCCTCAGCTGTAACTGAGATAATGAAGCTTGCACTCTTTGGTAGGAGCATCTGGAAGCCCAGGTACTGGAGGCACACCCCCATAACACTCTTGTTCCTTATACTGTGTTAACTGAGAGGCATTTTAACCACATGCCTCCATTGGAAAAGGTCTGAATTTAACAGGTTGGTGGCAGAAATGTGAAGAAAGGATCTTCACTTGTGTGCTGCTATTTGTGGACTGTGTGGCATCTGTGATGGTGTGGGTGCTCACTCCTCCCCAGCATCATCTTGTGTCAGAGCCAGCCTGGGTCTCTGTTTCCCCATAAGTAATTTAAAATCAAGAGACAATTTGATTGCAGAACTAGCTGGCCTTCCCAAATGCTCTCCTAACACCATGTTTGGCACTGAACCTTTCAAGTCTTCCTCCTCTCCTTGTGCCTGCACAATGTTTGTGTTTTAATGACTCTAAAGGCCTGGGATTTGCTTTGACATACCAAGTTAATGTTTTCTTTTTCTATATCAAATCTAGGTCAATCTCTGGCTTAGCACTAATGCTGCACTGAGCAAAAAAGGATTGGCCACTAATGGTTTCAATTTAGTTTTTTATGGAGTAGAGAAAATTTCACTCGATAGCTATTTTCATTTTTATTCCATTGGCCTTTCCACCAGGCCTGTTGGGATGGAGAAAGTGCTTGTGATTTGATTAGAGGAGACCCCAGAATGAATCCTCCATGAATTAATCATGGATGGATGAGGATGAGAGTTGCTGCTCACCTGTGTCCATCGGACATGCCTTCAGGGACTGCATCCCACTGGGGGTTAAGTGGTGGGCAATCCCAAGCATGGTGGTTTCTTTATGGTAGAGCCTTGCCTGTGATCCAGCATCATCCTAGTTGAGGTCCTTAGTTATATAACACAGGGGAAGCAGAGAAGAAGAGTAACTCCTCTGCTTCATGTGTCTGTGTGACTGCAGACAGTCAACATTAGTCTGAATCTAGCCTTGGACAGCATCTTTTGGAGGAGACTTCTCCATGCCTGCAGCATCAAGGGGCTGCCAGGACCATTCCCTGTGTGCTGTAAGCCCTAATTTTGTCCTGCTGTGCCCTGTGGTGGTTGCTGTGTACCACAGCCAAAATCCAGGTGGGATGATAGCAGAAGCACGGAGACATCGCAGCGTGGAGCATTAATGTGGAGCAATGAGTCTGCGTGTGATTTATGTTATTTTTATGGCTTGATGACACAAGGAGATGGCAGAGGGAAATTTAACGTGAGCAGGGTGGCACTCACTCCTCTGATGATGGTAAAAAAGGCCTGGGGCAGCACCAGTCCCTCCACTGGCACATGGATGCTGCATTGCTGGATGGCAGAGACCGCTGGCAGATGGATTAGTGAGTGCCTCCCCTCTTAGGAGCTCGCGGGTGAATATTGTGATTGCATGTATTTATTTTTAAAATTATTATAGCCATTAGCATAGAAATGAGCTGCAGCTCCCTGGCTGCTGGCCAACCCCACCCGGGCTGACTGTAGCTCTTCTCCTTGGCGGCTGCAACAAAAGCGCCCGGCTGGTATCGGGGTCCGGCCGCTTGCCACGGGAAGGCAAGTGACAAACAGGAGCCAGCACTCTGCTGCTTGAGTTTGTTACAGTCAGCTGGGACGTATGTAAAAACCTCACATGGGTCAGCAGAGATTTAGCTGCTCCAGGCAATGCCCTGTGAAGCAGTTGAGCTCCTGTCCCTCTCCTCTCCTCCTCCCCAGTGATTTATTCCCAGGCTGAAAACCCAGTAATCACTCACATTGAAGTTTTGTTGCTGTTTTACAGGAGATGCTCCAAAAGTCTTTTGTCTCTGCAACTGTAAATAAACTCGTAAACTTGTTTTAAAAATAGCATTTTGTAGCTCAGTGCATGAATTTTTAATGCATCTTCTGCAAACCAGCTGGTCTTGGCAAGGGTCACAGTGTTTCCTAGGCATTTAACATAAAACTGTGCTTCAAAGCCACATTATAGTGTCGTTGAAGAGTAATATTTTACTTAACATCCTCATAACTGAATTATTTATAACTTACCATGTTTTATTCATGATAAATATTAATACTGGTGTCTTTAAGAGTAGAGGTTATTGCTGCAGTTTTACCTATAAGAGGTGATATTATTGAAATAAAGGAATGGCGATGAATTCTGTAGCCAGCAGAGCAAAGTCTGTGCTGGGCTGTTCTCATTCACACCTCCCTCTTTTATCAACCCTGTCAACCACCAGAAAACCTCAGTGCTGAGCATCTGTACATTTGAAAGGAATTTTCCTACAGGCATCTGAATCCCTGCTTTTTTAAAAAAATTTTCAGAGAGCTTTGTGTCATTCTCAGTAATTCTTGGATTCATTTCTTGGTGAAGGTCCGTAAGCTTTGACTTTGCAAAAATGCTCACCCTGGTCTGGGTCTCCAGCCTTGAAATGTTCTGCAGGCTCCCTTGAGCTCCCCTGCTGCAGGCACCCATGGATCCCCCATCTTTTGAAGCATCCCTTGCCACCTTGAAAGCGGCATCACCTGGTGATGAGAGACCTCCTAGCAGCCTTTGGGCTCCTTTCCATGTCTGAATGCTCTGAGCCATGATCAGTCTCATTTCAAGGCTAAATCTATATGAATTGGGTAAATTGCCATTGCACTATTGGGCTCCATCCTATAATCCTATACCAGAGAGGATAATTGCATTGGCTTTTATCTTGGGAAAGAGAAATACAATTTTCCGTGATCTTTCACCTTGTGCTGGTGTGTCGCCATCTGGCTGGAACATTGCGCAGCCACTCCCTGGTCTGGCTCCCGATGTGGGGCTGGCTGCCCATCCCACTTTCATACCTACAAAACCTTCCCAACCCTGCAACTGTGCAGGGCTGGGGCTTTGCTCCGTGCTACTCCATCAGCTTAACAAATCTGCCATCAGCGGGTTGAGAGCGGTGGTTGCGGGAGCAGCGCAGGTTAATGCAACACATATTTAATGTATGATTGCTAATGGCCATCTCCCATCTGCCTGAGCCCAACTGCAGTTTGCAGATGAATGATTAAGCTGCCCTGACACATAGGCAGCTTGTTCCTTAGCAGACCCACAGCCATTGCACTTGATGCTTGTAAAAGGGGACGAGGTTTTCTTGCTGGGGAGAGCGGTGTCATCGGGCTGGGGCGGCAGAGCAGGGAGTTCTCCTGGAGTTTGTTTTGTGTGGTAATGAGAGAGACCTTCCTGTGGATGCAGCACTTTAAATGAATCATGAGCTCAATAACCACTGGGATGTTTATTAGCTTTGAATATGTTTATTGCGGAGTCAACAGGCAGCACCTTCCAATTAATTAATAGTAATGATTACGGTATTATTTATGTAGCTCTAACAGCGTGCCAGAGTGTTTCCACACGATGGTTACAGCTGTGGCTTGCTGGAACAGGCTGGTCTGTATTCACCCTGCATGGGCATGCTGGGGCTCATCATTTGCTGTCAGGTGGTCCCAGCCCCAAAAGCCCCATTTTGCTGAGCTCTTGGCAGCTGCTCTTTCTTTTGGCTGATTCCTTTTTCTCCCCAGCCTGGGGATGTGGCTGTTCTGTTGTGGTGCTGGAAGGCAGAACATGCAATGAGCAGGAGCACCTGCAAACAGGTGGAAATCAAGGGCTGTATGTTTCACTAGGGTATTTTGGCATTCTCCTGCTCTAGTTATTTAAGTAACATGAGTTTAGGAGGCAAGCTGTACATATCGGAAGGATATTTACAACAGGTAAGACATTGATGGCAACAGAAAGAATCCATCTCTCTTTTGATGTGGACTAGGATCCAAAGACTGCTCAAGCTATTGGGAATGCCCTCTGGTAAGTGCCAGTGCAGTGTTTGTGTTTCTCGCTGCCCTGGCAGACCTTGTTGAGCACAAGGGTCTTGGAGCAAAGTCTGCTGTTCTGGTCGAGCCAATCATTTCAATGTGCAGAGGCAGGTGGGATACCCAGAACTTCCCACTAGTCTTGTTTTTCCATGCAGAAGGTTAGGCTGCAAGCTGGCCTTCTGCCCTTACATTACATTACAGTTCCATTTGCATTCTGTGGGAAATGAGAGTGTGTTTCTAGGTCATGTAAAGTTGCTGACATCTTCCAGTTGGATCTTTCTTCACATGTGAATAATTTTGTCTCTCTTTTTGTCTTCCAGCAATGTCTGACTTCCACATCCACCCTCAGAATGCAGTGGTGGAGGAAGGCGGGGTAGCAAGATTCCAGTGCCAGATCCACGGCTTGCCTGAGCCAGTCATCCTATGGCATAAGAACAGCATGCCAGTCAACACAGACAATGAAAGGTAGGACATGTCCAAGCCATGTGCTGCTGGCCTTTCTCCAGGTGGGAAAAGATGGCCAGACTTTCTATTGCTTCCACAGCTGAGCTCAGACACAGCTAACCTGGGCTAAGGGTCTTGGCCAGTGTTTCCACCATGGAACACTCTTTTGTTTAATGTGTTGTGGCTTTTCTGGTTTGTAGGAGTACTGACATTTCCCAGGAGAAGTAGATAAAGCTGTTAGCTGATTTTGAAGGGCTTACAATGACCGTCTCTGATCAACCCCGCTCCAGGTTTATTTTCCAGCATTGAGACCTGCCCAGCAAGCCTCAAAGAGCTGGGTAGCTGTGGCATCCTTCATCCCTCCATGGCTCCATTTTGTGTAACTCTTTCTGAGACAGATCCATCTTGCCCATGGGTCCCGGACTCTTGCAAGTGCTGAATTTCACTGTGGCTGCCATTCCCAGGTGGACTCCCTGACGTGTGGCAACTGCGGAGCTCTGCAGAGAGCTTCCCACAGCACCTTGAGCTGCCATTTCCCAAACAATCTCCTAAGGAGAAACTCCAGCTGCCTCCCTTCCCAGCCCAGACCTGGAGCGGCACGTCGCCGCTTCCTGTGTTTGACAGGCGCTCCCTTGGCGTCGGAAGCCAAGGTCCCTCATTCCCTCAGCAGGCTTTGGTGCAGGGGCGGCGCAGCTGGCAGGAAACGCGTGCCCGCTGCCGGGAGACAATCGCTCACAGCACACCTCCAGCACACACTGACGCCCCTGCCCTGGGAATAGGCGAAACCAGGAAGCTGTAAATATTTTCCTGAAAGCCCCTATTCTTAAAAACATCAGTTCTGCAGCAGAATGTGGTTGGGTTCTTTGGAGGCAGGAGAGAACACAAGGGCTGGAACAATGCCTGACCTTCTCAGAGTGGCAGTGAACTTACAGTAGAAGGACCCAAGAGGCCCAAATCTGCTGTGGAAAACTGCAACTGTCAGGTTGTTTTTCCTTGCATTTTTCAGCTAAGCTTTTTTTAGCCCTGTGCAAGGTTGATTTGTTGAACTTGATCTCCTCTGAAGGCTCCTTACTCATACAGGTGCTGAACTGGGGACGTGGTAGAGCAGAGCCACTGATCTGAGGTGGCATCAGCAGAAGTAAGGGGTGGAGAACTGTGCTGGATGCCTTGTGGCCAGTGAGATGTTGCAGGACAGGTGAAGTTCCCCTGAAGTCCTTCATGCATCACTGATCCTTTGCATTTGAGCCCAGTTGTGGAGATGGTCAGAAATGTGGCAGGGACTTCTTTTCTCCAAGGCTGAGGAACCCCAGGGCTGAGAAGCCAAGACTTTTCTCCAACCCAGAAAGGTACAAGCTGTGCTTGTTCCTGCTGCTTCTCCTCTGGGGAAGGGAATTTGCCCAAGCCCTGGAGGATGTAGCCTAGGAACAGTTTCCTTACATTTGTGTCCTGATTTTGAAGAGATTTGGCTTTTTGTAGCAGTAAAGTTATTGGGGAAGTTTTTCATTGTCAGCTCAGTAGATTAATCTCTGACACCAGAGCCTGGGTGATGAGAGCTGCTTCTCTAACTGAATTGGATTTCTGCATTAATCATGCTTGCTGCATTTCTGCGTATAAAGTGTATATAAATTTGTATGCCAAGTCTTGCACTGGGAGGCTTTGAAGGCAGAATAATAGCTTTGGAATTGAATCTTCTAATGCTGTGGGCAGATTGTTAACAAAAATGAAGGCTTCTTGTAGTATAATTCATCCAAAACAATGGGCATTTTAAAGTGCCAGAGAGATTGCAATCAACTTGGGGCCGTGTAGAACTGATTGCTGTCGTGCTGCCACCGACACGGAGCCGCACGTTTGGAGCGCGGCGCGGGGAGCAGGTTATAGGCACTTAACCATATGCTGATATGGAGAAAGATATTCTTCATCTTCCGGACGGAAATGGATTATTAACTCATCACAGTGTAATGACTTACTACCAGCCAATTTAAACAAGTGGTTGCCAAGCAACCTGTAATGTATGTGTACATATATGTGTGTATGCATGCGTGATTTAAATGTGTCTGTGTTTTAAAGATATAAAATATTTATTGATGTTTACATTTACCCGCACAATATTTATTTTAAACATACCTTTTCATGCATTTGAGGTTTTAAGGTCATATGGGTTTGAGTCCTGGGCCTGGAGTGGGGAGTGTGGAGCACAGATTTCTGATGCCTGTCCTTGGTCACTGTGCTTCAGCTGATGAGTGGTAATTCCCATGTCATGATAACTCTAATGTCAGCTGTCTTCACATGCAAATGCACTGCCACAGCTATTCCACAGCTTAAATAGGAAGCATCTATTTTGTAGCCTTCCAACAAAAATCACCATTTCTCAAGGATGCATCAGGAGATAAATTATTTTCATTTATTCCCCTGTAAAAGAAGACCAGAGGCTCAAGTATCCAAAAAAACCTAAGAACTGATGCAGAAGCAGGCGTGGGCTCAGCCTAAAGGGGTGTTGACATCCTGGTGGTATTGGCACCTCTGCACTGGGGTGCAGGGAGCCAGCCTGCCTCGCCTGGATGGGTGTGCAGCCTGCTGTCACATCATGTCCTGCTTTGCAAGCTTTTGATTCTGTTTTCTCTTCCCACAGGTACACACTGCTCCCCAAGGGGGTTCTCCAGATAACGGGGCTGAGGGCAGAAGACAGTGGGATATTTCACTGCGTTGCCACCAACATTGCTAATGTGAAGTTCAGCCGGGAGGCCCGGCTCACCGTGTCAGGTTAGTGCCAGCTGCGCTGTCCTGGCTGCCTTCCCGCCTTCTTCCCACTGCTCTTCTGGACCAGGACAGTTTAAGAGAGCTTCAGGCTAACACTCTGAGAGGCGTTCCTCTGTCCAGCCATAACACCTTCCTTGTTCTGGATTTAGTTTTTAAGATCCCCTCCAGTGTGGGACATCCCAGATTCCCTGTGGAAATGGAGATTGCATCTTTGGAGATAACAGGCAGGGGAAGTCTTCCCAGGGATGGTTGAGTGGGTGTTTCTTTCTTACATGCAGCCAAAGGTCTTTCCCCTGAGCTGTGATGCTCCTGTCCATCATATTCATGTAATTGCTGGTACCCAGGAGCTGGAGGCTTTCCAGCACACATCTCACAGCTTCCCATCACCCTCCAAAACACTGCCTGGCCAGTGGTTCTGGAGCAGACTTAACACCTGTACCAAGTGTCATATTAGCCTCTGCTGCCTGTAAAAAGGCAGTACGTGTGAAGTGAGGTGAAGCTGAGGGAAGAGTGATGTTGTGTATATCAACTCTGATAGGAAAGAAAGCAGGTTAACTGGTTCTGAAAGACCTAGGAGCTTTGGATACCTGCTACTTATCTGTTTGCTTGATCTCTGCAAACAGTACCCACATAGAGGGAATAAAGAGCAGTAAATTATCGATGCAGTGAAGTTCTTTGTGTCAGTTTACTGGCCTGAGTTATTATTTGTCACAGGGCAGAAAGCTCTAGTTGTTCTCATCTGACCATCCCTCATTGCAGATGGATATTTTGCAGGTTTCCTGTCCATGAAACATTTGTGGTTTTTTCTCCTCCTTAAAGCAGTCGGATGATGAATATGGGCACCATGTGTAAGTGTTTGTTGAAGGGTTTGGACCATGTTTCAGTGCCTGCACTGCTGTAACTGGACATTTGCATGGAAAACTCATTGCACTGGGTTAAACCTCCATGGAAAAGGTTTATGCTCTGTGGTGTTTGCTAAGAACACACAAATATCTGTTAAATCAGGACAGCAGGTATGTGTCAGCATGTGAACCCTTGGCTTTGGCACGGCAGCAGAGGCTGGGGTGAGCCACAGAGGTGCACGGGGCATTGCTTTGCTGGTGTGGGTGTTGTGTCAGTAAATACTGAGCTAACGTGAGTGCTGCTGTGCACAGGGCATTAGGCATGATGGGGGAAGCAGAATTCTTGCAAATCTTTTGTATCTTGGGAATGGTCTCTCTGCTCTTCATGATGGCAGGAGGGCTCCCACTTTTCCCTGCCGGGCAGCAGCTTCAGCCATTGCTTCACTGGCAGAGAAGCACCAGGTCAGCGTCCCTGAGGTTTCCAATCCAAGCCCTGGCTTGGGAGGGAGGAGGGAGATGTGACAATGGGCTCTGGAAGCCTGTGCCCTGCAGGGTACTGCCACAGCCCGGCAGGAGAGGAGGAGGAGGGTGCTGCCCGTGGGGATGAAGGAGCCTGCTTGCAGCGCTCTCCCTCCTCTGCCTGGCGGTGGTGGCGGGGCTGCCGGCAGTGAGCAGCACAGAGATGTTTTCCAGTCCTGCTGATTGATTCTTTTCAAGTGCCTGCTCAGCGGAGCTGCTCCCGAGGGGGCTGCCTGCCTCTCTGCACTGACACCTTTCCAGTGTGAGCTGTGGCTCTCTCTGGGCTGTCCTTTTGATCAAGATCTGGCAGGCGACGCTCCTGTCCCTGCTGGAGTGCCTGTCACTGCTGGCAGTGCTGGGGACCTCCCCATCCTCACTGTGACTGCTGCTGGCAGAGTCCCTGGGGACCACGGTCATCATTAGAGCCTCTTCCCCTTTCAGAATAAATCCCTGTGCTGCCGTCAACCCTGCTGAGCTCCAGCAGCACTCGCCTGCCACGAGTCCTTCATTTTATCACTCCTTCCTTCCTGACCCTGCATCAAAGAGCTGGTGTGATTGAAGAAGGAAACCTCCTCCTTGATGTTGGGACATGGTTGGTCCCTTTGTGCAGTGCTGACATCTGACTTCTCTGTCCCAGTCCCTGCTGGCCCTGGAGCTGTCACTGCTGTGGGTGATGGGCTCAGCAGCAAAGCTACGGGGCCATTCCATGGCCTTTGCAGAAGGTGAGCAGTGGTGGAAATGCCAATTCCAGAGTTGGACAGCATTTGCCCAGACTCAGGGAGCTGAATCCACACTCAAAAACCTGAATATCTAAGACTCAGAGTAGAAATCAAAGAATGTGATATTTAAATATTTTATTGTCAAAGTCGTGTATTTCATAAATTCTGCTTTGAGCTTGGCTCCCATCTGCTGGTAGTCTTGGGTGACCTTGGACAATTCATTTCATTTCTCCGTGTTTTGAAATATTGAAATCGCTATATAATACGCTGATAATACCGTATTATTCTAAGCGTGAACATTTAGTATTGTGATTCAGAACAATAAATCTACATGGGTTTTAAAGGCACTCCAAGGTACTGAGGGGAAGGTATTGTTTTTCAGATCTCTTGGGGTTAACCAGCCGGTCATATGAATTTATTGTGCATTCTGGTTCTCATCAAAAAATCTGCATTTTATGGCTTGCAGTGAAATGCATTTAGTGAGAAAGTCAGCTCTTAAGTCACACTGACACGGTGATTTTTCTTGGATTTTGCCCATTTACACACAAGCTCGGAGTCGCTTTATCGCTCCCTGCTTAGCCCCCGTAGGAACAATTCCCAAACGAGCTGCTCTGATCTGTGCTTGCCCTTGGACCACTGTGGAATCCCCCTGCTATGCCCTGATTCCAGCCCCTGAGCTGCTGTGAACGGGTAACACTCAAAAGTGCAGGAAGAAATTGTTTTTCTCGGAGAAAAGCCCCTGATAGATAGATTTTGGTGGATCTCTTCCCTGTAACGAGCATTTTGAACATTGGGAAGTCCTTGTCCAGGAGTCAGTGTGGGCTGATCCCTTTGGCAAAGCCCAGCCAGGGCTGTGCTCCCCAGCCCTCCTGTGCCCCACTCCTGCCTGGGGGCAGATGACCAGCCCAGGTATTTCCCTTTGCAGGTGTACAGAGCTTTGTTTGCCAGCAGCTGTAAGATTGATGGAATTCCTTAAACACTGCTTTGACCTCAGCATTTCTGGAGTATTACCCAGCTCTCATCAGAGACAGGGAGGAAGACTAATGCAGAGATTTTCAGTGTTCCTGTTTACTGATGGAGAACTGAGAATATCTCTTGGGCTCTCCTCTCCTGCTTCCAGAAAATGGGAGCAAAGGCTGCAGGGACTTTTGGCCCAGGGATAAGGCACTTTTCAGGGACTCAGGAGATGTGGGTTCAGCTGTGGTATATATAACACAGGATGATGTTTTTGTCCCATGCTGTCATTCTGTCTAGTGAAATGTGTTTCCTTTTGCCTTTCTTGTGCCTGTCTGGTGTCCAGGGTCCTTGCACCAGGATTTTGTTCTGTTATGGGTCTGCACATCCATCTTGCATGATGGGTTTTATTCTTGGTTGCTGCCACTTGGTGCTACTATAGTGCAAATAAAGGATTAGTGATTGTATCACAAGCAGCAAATATGCCACAGCTGTATCAGTGCAATGGGATGCATCCTCTCCTTGCAGGAAAATGGTAGGAAAAAGTAGGGTGCAGTCATCAGAGAAGTTTCCTCTCAGAAAACTCCTGAGCAGGAGTCAGGGATTGTTACCTCCATCACTCCTTGTCCCAGGACAGGTCTTTTGGAGCAAGTGACACCAGCAGCTCCAAAGAGAGGATGCTCACAGAGACAGAGTTAGGCATTGTGGTCTGTATGGATTCTTGTGGCTTGAAATGCTGAAAGATAAAGCAACTCCCTCATTTATTTGCATTCCTGCTGTCTTTCATGTTGTGTTTTCCTTATATACCATGCACATCTTCTCTTTGCAGTTCACAGTGCAGTTCCTTTTTTATGTTGCTGATATCCAGGTGTTAAAAGGGCTGTTTGTGGCTGGATCATTTCTTCAGGAGTTTTCCCCAGGAATAATCAATGCACACTTAAAATATGTTCCATGTGACTGTCACACAAACACTGTGCTCCTTTTGTTTCATGTACGTCTCAGATTTATTGAGGGTTACACCAGCCACAGAATTTAGAATCCTGGAATGGCTTGGGTTGGAAGGACCCTTAAAGATCATTTCATTCCACCCCCTGCCATGGACAGGGACACCTTCCACTAGAGCAGGTTGCTCCAAGTCCTGCCCAGCCTGGCCTTGAACACTTCCAGGGATGGAATCCACAGCTTCTCTGGGCAGCCTGTGCCAGGGCCTCACCACTCTAACAGGGAAGAATCTTTTCCAAATACCTAACCTAAATTTCCCCTCTTCCAGTTTGAACTCATTACTCCTTCTTCTATCACTGCAGCTCCCGATGAAAGAGGATGTGTGCTTAGAAGAGATGTAGAGGATGCCTGAAGTCCTCGATGTTCCCTTTGAACAAGAGGCAATCAGGAGCATTCTGACGATGGTGCTGTCGTTGCAGGCTCCCACTCCACCGTGTACAAGGACCCCATGATCCTCGTGGGCCCGGAGAACCTGACGCTGACCGTGCACCAGACGGCGGTGCTGGAGTGCATCGCCACCGGCAACCCCCGGCCCATCGTCTCCTGGAGCCGCCTGGGTAAGCCCTGGGGTCACTGGGGGCTCCTCCTCCTCCTCCTCTCCATTGCCATCACGTAGGAAATAGGTGGGTGCCACTGACTGTTTCATACAACAACTGATTCACCCTCTCCCTTCCCACAGAAGGTAATTGTAGGCTTGAAGTGCTTTTTATCCTCATGTCTACACTTTGTTTTTTCTCTCTGCCAAGATTCTGTTTTCAGCTGTTAGAGAAGTGGGCTGGTAAAACCTGTAGATGTTTCATGAAAGGTGATAATTTTATCTTTTCTCAAGTGACAGCATCTTCTGCTGCTGCATCAAAAACATCACCACTGTTGGCCTAGAGAAGCAAAATCATACACAAACACATCTTTCACATAAAAACAGACTTAAAAGAAATTTGCTGCCTGTTCAGGGAGTTTTAAAACAATTTTAAGGGGGAGAGAATGTTTAAAGTGCGTCTGAAGCCCTGAAAAAACAAATACTTGCTGCTGGGGTCCGTGATATGTTTTTAAATCAGCATGGAAACCAGAGACAGTCTCTGATGGCATCCTGCAAGCAAGGAGGAGCAAAGGACTGTGTTTCTCTAAGGTTTATTTTAGGTTCTAACTTTGTGATGATAGCTTAGAAACTGTTTTGCTCAGAACAACACTTCCATTGCCCTACAGAAACCTGTGCTGAGTGAAGAGCTGATGGATTTTGTTTTATCTCCCAGAGCTTGTAACTCTGCCTGTGTGCACAGTGGGGTTGGGTTCAGTAGGGATTTCTGGAGATCCTGAGGTCCTTGAGGTCACATCAGCTTTGGGATGCTCATCTCCTGGTATGCCCCAAGGTAGCTGTGAAGCACAAACAGGGATAATTCTGTCTCATGCTGCTGTGCTGGATGTGGGACTTCACCCCCACAGCTCTCCAAGGGTCATGGTCAGCTCATGGGAGGGTGATTTCCCACTCCAGAGCTGCCTGCCAGGGAATGAGGAGTTGCATCCAATATCAGCTGCACATTTTTTCCATGTTTTCCCTCCTTGCATCCTCTAGTGGCTTGTAAAATCAGCCTTTGTATGCCACTAACTGGTATTTTTGCCTCCAGAGCCATAACCATCAGATTGATGCTGTTTTAAAAATTCCCCAGATACTCTATATCACTGGTTTGGTTCTTTTGGACACAAGACAGTTCTATGTTAGTGCTCAACTATAATAAACTACTTTATAATTGCCTTAATTATAAGTGCTTATTACCTTCTTCAAAACACTTGTCTCTATAGAGCAGTGCAATAATGAAGATGTAATGGCACCGTGCAATGTTTGTCTGGATGGTCTGAGTTCAGCATTGCCTTCCACCAAAACTAAATCCCCTCTCCACGCTACTTTGTAGCACAGTGGCAGAATCAGAGCTACTGAATGGGAAACAGATCTTGTTATTTTCCCTTCCCTTCAGCAGGAATGTTTCCTGTCCAAAGCATCACAAGGTCTCGTTTAAGATGACAGTGATCCTGACAGCGACGCGGTGCACGGGCTCTCTGATGACTTGGAGGCTTTGTCATCTCTTTGTAGCCATTTCAGGAGCACTTTCGTGTCTCCTTGTCTGTGTGATCACGGGGAAGGAGAGGGGTTTGTGCTGGACAGGGAGGTCCTCAGAGCATCTGTCAGCTCTGCCTTCCTCCAGGTGAAGGTCTTCTTCCTGAAGTTCCTCTTACAGATAACTCACTCAGCTTAGGAAAAAAATCTCTTTAATCCATTTGCAGAAATAAAAAAATCAACAGCCACAAAATCTTAGAGAGATCCAGCTGATTTAGCAATAGGAATGGCTTAATTTAAGCAAAAAAAGCCAATTCTGTGTGAGCATCTTTCTTGCCTTGTAGAAGTAAGGAAGAGCTGTGGCATTGCTGTTGTGCTGGGACTTTGCACAGGGCACATTGCCTTTTTGGAAACTCTCTCTGAGCCCCTTTGCTCACAGTTTTGACATTGTGGCATTTCTTCTGTCAAAAAGGAGCAAAAGAACAATTTTGCTTTCACAGCTTTCTGGTACAGAAGAAAGCAAGCCATAAACACCATTTGCACTTCTTGCTTTGGCTTTGCTAAAACCTGGCCGGTTTTCAGTGGGAAAAGCAGCTAGCTATATTTTGCTTGAAGGAAATCATTCAAATTCTGGGCCAGTTTTTGAGTGTCACACAATCAATTTTGAATTTAATTTCTTTGGGAATATGTTGTAGCCCCTGACCACAAACAGAATTCCTGTGTCTCGCCGTGCATGAAATGTCAACATTCATTAGAGAGCAGGCTCTGAGAGAGATGTAAAATCATTAAGGGTTTGTTCAGGGAAGATAGGGCTTTTCCTTTCAGAGCTACGCACTTCAGGCTTGGACCTGTATGTGTGCACAAATGAATATCCTGGGCACTCACTGCAAAGCCTTTTGAATGAGCGACGATTTTAATGTATCCTTACCCTTTAACTGACAGGCCACTGAGCTGGCCTCCATAAAAGGTACCAAAGCAGAATAATAAACTATTTAGAGAGATACAGAAAAGTGAGGCGAGAAAGAAAGGACAGTGATTATCTGATAGCGTTATACAGAAGTTGTCAGAAAGGGCCGCACAATGGGAAGGAAATTACTAAAGAGGGAGCCATTCAAGAAGTAAACTATACAACAATTGTAGGAGCCAATTAATTGGTAACTTATTGGACACAGAAGCTTGCAATAGATGGCTGACTGGTTGACAGGAGCACCGTTCCAGTAAGTGTTTAGAAATAATAGAGTAAATTTCACCACTTCACATACTGAATAGTCAACTGTTGCAATGTACTCTAAATATGCTAATCCACAGTGCCTGGTGTCCTCAGGAGCAGGAGACCCATGTGTCTAAAAAGTGGAAGGCTACTATGACACAATACAAAGAATTCACAAAAGACCTAAATGATCAACATTAGAAAGTTGTTACTTTCTTTCTACTTGCTACTTATAAAAGAAAGGCGTTCGTGTTGTTGCATATTCATATTGCCTGGCACGTTTTAAGGGGCTCTGTAATTGGTGCTGGTGTGCCAATCACTCGGTTAGCAGGCGGAGAATGGGCTCCAGAAAGCATCACATACACCTTGGAAAAATAAATAACGTGGCTCCCAAACTGCAGGCGTCCTTCATCTAGATTTCACCCCCATGGGGAACCTGAAGTACCTAAAGGCTGGAGGAGGACTTTTGCAAGGGTGTGCAGTGATAGGACAAGGTGGGAATGGCTTTAAGCTGAAAGAGGGTAGATTTAGATTGGGTGTTAGGAAGAAATTCTTCCCTGTGAGGGTGGGGAGGCCCTGGTGCAGGTTCCCCAGAGAAGCTGTGACTGCCCCATCTCTGGAAGTGTCCAAGGCCAGGTTGGCTGGGGCTTGGAGCAACCTGGGGTAGTGGAATGTGTCTCTGCCCATGGAAAGGGGATTGGAACGAGATGATCTTTATGGTCCCTTCCAAACCAAACCATCTTATGATTCAGTGAAGTCTCTACTTGTCTATAGCCAGAGCATCTTTTGGGAGCATCTCCCATTTGGAGAATGGTCTCCTTTATTAATTAGAGGTCACTCTGCTCTTCACAAGAGCTGAACCTCCCCTTTTTATCCTCATCAGCTGAGGGATCGAAAGAGAAAACCTGTCAGGCATTTCCCTCCAGACTGGCCTTTTTTCAGCCCTCAAATTTTCTGCTTTTGACTTCTTTAAAAGAAGCAGAAGGTCATGTTAAATGAGCAGTGGTTTCAAGCCTGCCTGGGTTCTGACAGCTCTGGGAACTGAGCAAGCGTTGGCTTTTGCAGTCTTTCAGATCTCCTCCATGAAGAGATGACTTAGTGGTGGCAGGTGATGCCAGGAAGGTGGATTTGCAGGGTTTGGATTGCCTGATCCAAACCATTCTTCAGGTCTCCCTGAAAGAAAACAGGGTTAAAATAAATAGCAACCCTTGCAAAGCAGGTGTGAGTCCCTCAGCACAGCGGTTCTGCAAAGTGCTGAGCTTTCAGGATGCAAGGAATTTCTTGTGTAAACACTCTGTATTATTTATATGTGTTGTCAGTGTTTGTAAGTTGGACTAGATATTAGCTGAAGACCTTCTCGCTGACTGCAGGATGGCTCAGGCTGAGGGAGGCACAGAGTGAGAAGGATGGAACAGACTGGGAAAATAGAGATGTTTCTGTAGAAGTCCTTTTCAGTGCTTTTGGAAAAGGAGGGTTTGAGTGAGAAGTGTCTGAGGTGATCAGGCCCAGTGATCTTTGTTGGCTGTTAGAGGTGGCCACACTGACCCAAATGGCAGATCCAGCAAGGCTTCTGAGCTTGGAGGGCTTTGTTCTCCAGGGAAATGAAAGATGGGCAGACAGGAGATGTTTCCTCAGACCACCAGACTTCTAATAGCTGGAATTGGAGAGATAACTGAGGGCATATAGATACTGGTATTTGGACTGGGTGGTGGGGAGGTGGGAGCACCTGCTGCAGGCTGTCTTTGCTTGCTAAAATGATGGAGGACATTGTAAATAATACAGTAAAACTGCTGACATTCAAGTCCCATTTCTGTGGTATTTCTCAAGGCACTGAGGTGATGAAGGATCCAGGTGTGACCACTTCACATCTTTCACTGGTCCCATCCCTCCCTCAAGAGAGAGATTTGATTTTTACACCTATTGTAAATACAGACTTCTGAAAGGTCTAACTTAAAAGATGAAATCAAGTTCAATTTGGATTTAATTCAGACCTCTTTACACTTCAGTTCAAATGCTGTTTGGAAGGAATGGTTCCTTGTTATTGCTCATTAAATGTGGGACAGGTCATGTTTTACTGTCCTTTTTATGACTGAGCCATTTACTGCAGCGGTGGCTTGGCCAGCAGTGTGATTCTTTAATGACATTGTTTTTCTGTCTCTAAAAGATCCAAGCATTTTTCTTTGCAATGCAAATAATGAAGAGCTCTGGCATTTCCCGTCTAATGAAGCAATGAAACCTTTAAGCTTCAAAATTTCCTGAAAAACATGAGTATGGAAGTCTCATGGGGAGGCCAGGTGGGGCCATCACCAGGGCTGGTTCTTGCTTCTCTGGTTTCTGTAGGTTCTTTACTCCATGAGAAAACTTGGGAGAACTGAACCCCTGATTCCTGTCTGATGAAAGGGTGCTCCCTTTAACTGCTTCTCCAGTAAAACTCCCCTGCCTTGCCCCTCTGCTCAGACACCCTGACATGTGCTAGGCCTGATTTAGAGCTGCCTTTGTCAGACAGTGTCTTAAAACACAAATCAATGAAACAATAGAAAGCAATAGCCTGATACTAATGAAACACATTGTAATTAGAGCTGGCTGGGAATTTTCCAGAGAAAATAGGATAAAAGTGAATTCCCTGATACTGAACTATTTCATGTGCCTCATATCCAGCACTTGGGGTGGGGGCAGCCCTTTTCAGTTGCCCTTCCAAGCCACAGTAAATGAGATCTAACCACCAGCTGAGAGACCAGCTCCTCAGCCTTGAGCTAGTGTGTGTTCAAGGGCCAAGGAATCAAAAATCCAGGGTTCTCTTACTTGCAGAAGCCACAAAAATCCATCAAGGGTTAACAGGTAAAGTGGTGTAACTTCTGGGTGAGGTAATCTGCAGGTCATAAATTGCTGGTGGCTGGGAAAGTGCATCAGGGAAGCACTGGAGTAGGTTAGCTCGACTTCTTCATGAAGCCTTTCTGTTGGAAATAGGCTATTGAGCTAAGTGGATCCCTGCTCATTCTAATGGAAGAATGCAGGCAATGGCTCAGAGATGATTTAACTTGGTTTAACCACTCTGCTGAACTGTGTTCTGGGTACTTCATCTTAATCTGAACACATGGTTGAAAGCTTTCACTTCTCCTGTGGTGGTACTTTGGGTTTTTAAGCAGCAAAGAGTGATTTGGGGCAAACATGTAAATAAGGATCTGATTTCTGCAGAAGGCAGTTCTGATAAGAGCATCAGCTAAATCCTATTGACTTTACTTGGCACATGGCAGTAGCAGAACATGGCACCACTCCATCAGTACTTAGATTGGATCTCACTGAGGGCTGTGCCCTGGAGAACCTTGCCCAAAGGTCCAGCATGTGACTCTTGTCCTTCTCCCCTTCTTTCAGACGGCCGCCCGATTGGCGTGGAGGGGATCCAGGTGCTGGGCACAGGAAACCTCATGATCTCGGACCTCACGGTGCAGCACTCTGGCATCTACGTGTGCGCCGCCAACAAGCCCGGCACGCGCGTGCGCCGCACGGCACAGGGCAGCCTCGTCGTGCAAGGTGAGCCCTGGCACCCCGAGGGCTTGGGGTGGGCAGCTGCTGACTTCACTCCTCTGGTGGTACCAGGCAAAGCACTTCTTTCCTTGACATGTGGTTTCCCAAGTGGGGGTGAGTCTGTGTCCCACGCAGGTGAGTCGCAATCAGGTGTGGTTCAACTGAGGCATCAGCTATTTGGGCTACAGTGATCTCTCACCCCATCACAGGCATTGTCTTAGCAGACTCTGGTTGTTACTTGTTACCATACTTGTGCATCTCAGCCGAAAGCCTGAATTAATCAGCCAGATTTGTCTCGTGGACCTTAGTGAAACAAGGACATGGTCACTGTTCTCATACTGGACACCTCTGAATGATAGATATGACTCCTGCAGTGATATGCAGCAGTGGATACCACTCACAGAGTATTGCTTTCCAACTGAAATGGCACCAGTAAGTCTAAAACCGTTTCCAAAAGGTCTGTGAGACTGTTTCATGTAGCAGTTGACACTAAGTCTGAGCCAGTTGCCAGGACCTAGTGAGGCACCCTTTGGAGGCTGTGCCCATGGGATACAGGTTGCTCTTCTTCCTGCAGTAACTGTCCTGAAATGCTACTTGTAAAGCGCAGTTCAGCCCAAAGTAGAGATCAGCACTAGGGAAAGCACACAAATCCCTTCCACATGCTCCGTGAGACCAGTCTCCATGGTGAGGGGAGCCAGGCAAGCATTTGAGAAGGCAAACCCAGCTGGCAGTGCGCTCTGAATGGCAGCAATCCGCCCCTGATTACAGGCACTCACCTCCTCTTCAAGCTAGTCCACTTAAAGCATCTCACGCTCTCATCAGCTCACTCATTAACTATTGACTGATGATATCCTGAATCTAAAATTACACACCTCCTGCCGGAGCTGCTAATTGAACCTTTCTGCTGCTGATGGGGAAAGTGCCCTGCTCCAGCCCTGACGCTCACCCTGCTCCAGCCCTGGTGTCCCCGCAGGAGTCGCAGGCGGTGATCCCGCCAGCCGTGGAGGAGCAGTGTGGAAGGGGTAGAAAGGGCTGCCTGTGCCTCCCGAGCCCCAGGTGCTGATCAGACAATGAGACAAGGTGAAAACTCACTGTTTCTATTGCTCTTGGATTTCTGGGTGAGCAGTGTGATGAGGGGACCTCCCAGCTGGCACAGCTATGAATCCCCTTATTAAGAAACACCAACCCCAGCATTAAAAGCAACCCCTCTGTACTGATACAAACCCTTCAGAGCTGCTGCAGGACAGCTCTGCACATGGTGCAAGTAGGAGAGGTCTCCTAAGCCCAAATGCCAAGCTGATGTCCAGGAGACCGGGAGGCAGACCCAAAACAATTTACTTGGAAAATCAATGAAGTTTTAAAAATTCAGCTATTGAATATGGTTGGCTGCACTTGTTAGCAACTGAATGAGAGGGTGAAAGGTAGCACAACTTCTCATTACTACAGATAGCAGTTTTTAGTCTTTTTGGAGATTTGAGCATCAGCTCTTGAACAACTGGTCTAGTGCTGGAGTTCAACTGATGTAGAATTACTGTGGATTTTCTCCTGGCAAGCCAAGATGAGAATTTGTCCCTAAAATGTCACTCACAGGGCCATAGGAGCCCAGTCTTTCTGCAGAAGCAGGATGCTCCTGCATTCAGCATCATCAGAGAAGGTGGCAGTGGTGTGGAGAAGTGTGGCCAGTGTGTCCTTGGAGTAACCCTTAGACAGGACCTGCAGTGTCCAGGACCCCAACCTGTATTGCCCACCCTTAAAATGCTTCATGTTTTTTAGGGGAATGTTCCCCAAGCAGGGTAGGGGCAGACCCTGGCCAGGCAACTGAGCTCATCCCAGGTTTGCTCACTCTCCCTCTGGAAGCAGTTTTTCCTGCCTCTGCATCTCATTTTGCCTGAATTTTCCAGCTGAGAGGTACAAATGATTGCTGTTCAGGTTCATCTGGGAAGAAAACAGTGATAATGACTGACATGGGAGACTGTGGGTTTTATCTTTGTCAAGATGTCAGCGATGCAAATTACATCCGTAAAGAGAAGAAAAGCAAAGAGCGGGCTATCAAAAGCCTGGTTGGAGAGGAAGTTAGCACAGGGCTAGGACAATACGGCATCCTCAAAGCACACCAGGCCAGGTACTTGCTGCCTTTATGCAGGGGCCCTTGAAGTGCCTGGAGGCACAAATTAACTTGCCCCAGTCTTTTGAAGGCGGGACGTTTTATAGGTGGGAAACTGTAGGAGAAAGGACGATGTTTCCTGTTGTAAGGCAAGGAGTTAGCAGGAGGCTGGAACTGAGACCACGTCCTCCCTCCTGCTGCCAGCAATGGTCCTTGTCCCATCCAACAGCTTCGTGGGCAGAGGTGTCCCAACACAGGGCTCTGCTCTTCCTCCATCAATAATGTCCTTTCCATTGCAGATTTTCCTTCAGATAATCTAACACCATCTTATTATCTTCCTGGGAATTCCTCCTCCCTCCAGAGGAGAAGGCGTCAATCCCCCACTCCTTCCCTCCCTGCCCTCCCTTGGCCATTTAGGCTCCTTTGATCTCTTTTGTAAGGTTCTCACACAAGAAAGTTTCCATTTTCCCTTCAGATCCCAGCGCAGCCATTTGAATATTGCTTTGTGCTGGGCTTCCAATGAAAGTCTCACGGGGGGAGTTGTCGGAGGGCCGAATGCGGCGCCGACTGAAGCCGAGGGTGTGCGTGTGTGTGAGGCGAGGGAAGAGCAGGCTTCAGTGGCAAGGGAAAAAATATATCAAAGCACTTTTCCTCTACCTCCTGTGCAATCTTTTGTGCTTTATTATGTGTTTGGTGTCATAACAAACTGATGGGCTGTGAATGGCCAGATGGTCACCAGTGTTCTCCACTCCACGCTTCATTTCCTCCTGAAAGCTATGCAGAAAAATGAGATCCCATCTCATAAATGAGGGCCCATCTTAAGGACATGGGTTTGAAGGCTCTGCTGACAATGCCTGCCTTGTTTGCCTTGCTTGCTGTTGGCAGGACTGGGCAGCGCTCCTTGGTCCAGCAGATCCGGCCACCGCTGCGCTTCCTGATGTTTCTTCCATCGTTGCTGCTCGCTGGCATCACAAGCCTTGGCTGGGGCTGGAATTCAGCAGCACATGAATTGCACTTGCTGTGGTTTAGGCTTGGCTCTGTGGTACTTGGTTTGTCCTTGAGTTTAGCCCTGAATTCATTCTGCAAACCAGCTTCAGTATGTGCTGTGTGAGTCAGTGTCCCCCATGGGGCAGTTCCCTTCCTGTCCACATTTTTCTTCTCAAGAAAAGCCACCACACAAGGACAGGTGGGCACTCAGATCTTGTCTGTCAGGATGCTGAAGTGAGTTAGGGTGTCTGATCCCTGTGGACCTTTCTTCCAGGACCACACTTGTGGGTGACATGGGAACATAACCTGCTGCCGTGGAGCTCCAGCCTGTACCTTGCTGGGACAAGAATTTCATGAGGGCTGAAAGGCAGCCTCCATGACAGCCTCCTTGAGGGTCCTCTGCCTGTTTTCCAGGGGACATGGGCACAGCTTCCATCTTTGGCCCTTCCAGTCCCATCACTGCTGCTGTAAGTTATTCAAGTAAACATCTGAGTATCCTCTAGAGTGAAGAAAGAGAAGCCAAGTGAGCAGCAATTGTCTTAAATCTCCTGTCACCATTTGCTGTGCTTGAGTGACTTTCCCATTGACCTGACTTCTCCTTTATACCCTTACTGTGGGTGCCAGTAGCCTAATTTATGAGGTTTTGTTGTTTCCATGTTATTCTTCCTTCTCTTCACCCCAGCCTCCCTTCTCAACCCTGCCACTCTGTCAACTTGAGAATTAATGACACTTCCTACTGGGATGCAAGAGGCATGAGTTGGTCTGGCACCAGAGCATTGGCTGTCAGTGCTCCCTCAACCTTAGGATCTTCTCAGTGATCCTTGGGACCATGTGTGAGCCATCAGACACTGCCATAAGCACCACACCACAACCTCACAGCAAGACAGCAAAGCTCCCGGATATCTTGGGGGACACACTGGTTGCTGGGCCCTGCTGACTTGTCCCAAAAGAGATGGAGCCCACTGGGGTCTCCTGTTAGAAGCTGCTGTTGCAGTGCATCTCCACGCTATCACAGTTTGCTGAGCACAGTAAAAGCTACTGAATCACTTTGTTAATGATTCTGGGGGTGGTATTAAGTGTTATTGCTTTTTGATACCAATGTCATGCTTTAAATATTCATTAAAACTGCAAGATCCCCTCCCTCCCATTAAGTCTTGAATAATCAATGCTCTGGTTTCTTCATACTTCACAAGCTAGGGCTGGATCCTGCCCACTCCTCCTTGCCACGTTTGAATCCTCTGCTCTTAACAGTGATCTCTATTAGTATCTTTATTAAATCTTAATGGAGGACTGAGAAATGCTTGCTCTGGCTGCCTGTGATGGCCTTTTGGCACGTAGTGTGGAAGGGGCAGAGGTGCTCAGGCCACTGCACCTCCATGCAGGGTGGGATGGGCCCTGGCAAGATGCTCTGTGAATTATGAGTGATGAGGAGGGTGAAGGGCTGCAGTGGGCAGGGCTTGGCTGAAGACAAGGCTGGCAGTCAGCAGGGTTGGCTCCTGCTCCTTCCCCACTAACCCAGGCATACTCTTGGATCCTTCAAAATTGTGTGGAAGGGCAGGGGAGAGGACCTGGGAGAGAAGATGGTTTTCTGCCCGGGAAAGGAGCCATTTGCCCTGAGACCACACACCAGCAGTTTCCTGAGGGCACCTTCCTCGGGGCACTGGTTATGAACACAGGTTGGGTGCATCCTGGTCCAGGTAGCAGAGGGACACCCTCTCAATCCATGTCCTTTAAACTCCATCTGTTCCCAGACCATGTCCTCTAACTCCATGGGTTTCTGTTTTCACCTGGGCCATTTTGGTACTACAACTTCACACTGAGACCTCAACAGGACAGAGCGATATCTGGGGAAAGCCAGGAAGAGCAGAACAGCGGAAGGGCAATCTATGTCTTGCAGTGAGGGATGCCATGGAACAGGGGACAGCTCGGCACAGCAGAGGTGGGATCCTGCTCCCCAGAGAGTTAAAGCAAGTTAGGCAGGGGCTGGGGTTGTGTTTAGCAAGGCTGCAAAGAGAAGGGATGGCAGAGGGGAGCAGGGACCCGAGGCACCCGCAGGCCATGGCACCAAGCAGCGTGACTGGCGCCGAGCCAGCGGCCGCAGCTGCGCGTTCGTTACCCCGAGTCACACGCGACCCCCTCCAATTACTGCCTCTTGACACGGGCTAATAAGGGAGGATAAGAGAGCCGGCGGCTCCACAAGGGCTATGCCGGATGCTTCTTTCCATATTTCAACTTTGTTTCTGCTGAACAAACGGTGGGTTTGAGATTTGATGAAGCGAGCGGGAGGCAGAGGCAAAGAGCCAAGAGGATCTTTAATGAAGCTGCAGCGAGGAGCTGGAAGGTGGCTGTGCCCTTCCCTGGCATCGTGGGTTTGCACCTGCGAGTGCTGCGGGTGCAGCTCGGCAGCCCAGATGAAAGCAGGGAGGTGCACAGCCACTTGCAAAATAATTGCTCCTGCAAAACTGCGCCAGCACAAAGCGGGGGGCGGGAGGCTGAGGAAAATCAAGTCTCTAATGCTCTCACTGTACACCACAAAGGGGCCATTCATGGCAGGGATGAGGGGTTTTCCCCCTGTTTATCCTTGCTTCCAACTTTTATTGAACCCATCCTGAGTTTTGTTTTAATCTGTAAGTCTAGAGCAAAAACACAGAAGGGAAGTAAAAGGGCAAGAGATTGATTGGCACATGGGGAAGTTTAGCAGGAGGTTCTGGAAGTACGTGTCCATTGGGTTGCTGGGATCAGGTTCATTAGTGGAGCCGAGCGCTGACAGCGGTGGCCTGACAATAAACTCTGCTGGCGGATACCCTGTACCAGTAACATAAGTCAGACCTGCCATGCTCCACTTCCCTCTGATTATTAAAAATGAAGGAGGGGGCTCCTTCAAGGGGGATAGGCTATGCAATGAATTCTTCTGTCTTCCTTCTTGGAGGACTTAGAATCTGCACAACTGGACTTTTACTCGCACACAAGTGCCTGTCCCTTCAGTTTGGCCATATTACCTCTTCCCTTACTGGCACACAGCTGGGAAAGACCTTTATTCCCCCAAAATGCTGCAGGAAACCCCAAGGGATGTTTTGGCCATGCTCAACTCTTGCATCCCCACCTGCAGCCTGGCCACTCCTCAGTATATTTCTCTAGACCAGTTTGCTCCCTTCTCCAATCCCTACATCTCTGTTCGTGGTACAGCCACCAACCCCATGCTTAGAAAATGCCAGTGAGTGGCTCTGAATGTGTCTCCCTTGATAATCTTTCTTTTGTCAAAAAAATTTAATGTCAGCCATCCGTTATGTGATGTCAGTCAGTAAATTTATTATGGAGCTGTGCCTCTTATCTGTTTGTCTTCATTGTGTCTGCTGCCGGTTCCACCTGATTTTAGGTTTCAGTAGCAACATGCAGTATATTTATCACTTTGCCCTTTGAAGCAGAACTGCTTGAATAATCTCACCTATTCGGCAGTGTCTGTCAGGCCCTGCTTTCTGTAGGCTGAAATGGTGGTTTATTCTGATAAATGATTTTAAATCTAATTTGAGCTGCTGGAAGGAAGAGATCGCTTTCTGTTTAAATATGTTACTGCCAAAGGTGAAAACATTTGGTGGCAAGGTGAGCAGCAGTTACAGGCATGTAGTCTTCTGCAAGGCTTGGCAGGACCCTAGAAGTCCCAGGCTGAAGATCTGGAGACAAAAGGTTCCCTAATCTTCTGCTGACAGGAAAAATTGCAGCAAATCTGATATTTTCTGCAGAGAGAACATCCTGCCAGATTGCTGTATGATATCCATACATTTCTTTCAATTTCAAGCAGTTTGCTAAAGCCATTCAGGTCCTTTAGAGGTAGCCAGGGTGTTGGTTGAGCTCTGCTGTTGAGCAAACAGCACATCTCCCGAGCTGCAGCTCTGGGGTCGCTTTCCCTGGGAGACCAGGGAGAGGTGAAGGAGCTTAAACCTTGGTCCTGTTTGCTGAACCCTGCAGGGCTCATCTCAGCTTTCAGTCACTTCTGCTCCGGCCTTCAGGCGCCTCCTGTGAAGCCATGACTGCCCTGGTGGGCAACCAAAAGGCAGTTTTGCATTGCTTACAGCCACACCATCCAAACCAGAGTTACCTGCTGCCTGTGCTGTGGGCTGGACAAGTATTCCACGTTCCGGGGCAGACAAGGCTTATTGACGAGGTGTTTTTTTGTACCAGGATAAAGTGGGATCATCAGGACTTTTCTCACCCTCTTTCTCCTTCCTCCTCTCAGCCCCAGCAGAGTTTGTGCAGCATCCCCAGTCCATTTCCAGACCCGTGGGCACTACTGCCATCTTCACATGCGTGGCCCAAGGGGAGCCCCCTCCCCAGATCACGTGGCTGAGGAACGGGCAGATCCTGGAGACCAGCGACCACATCAAGCTGAAGAACAACAACAGGTAGGTCCTGGGGCACTGGGCTCTGGCACTGCTGTGGAAATGGGAGTGGGAGAGATGTTGGATTGCTTTCTGCATAGCAAAGAGCCGATGGGAAGGTGGCAGTGTTCTGAAGCAGATCTGTGTATTCGACTTGGGCTTTGATAAACTAAAACACTGCTCCAGTCCTGCTGGCTGCACCTTACAGTATTACAGTTTGGTGCTCCATCAATTTTTGTGCCAGGACATCAGCATTAGACTTTGACTGTTGATGCAGGAACCCAGGAAAAGTTTTGCTTTTGTCCTGATTATCATCTGGGTATTTCTGGAAGGGCTAAATGCTGTTCCTAGAGCTGACAGGGACCACATAGAGTCTTCAGTGGAGGAACTGTGCTTTAATGCCTGAACATTGACCTTCCTGGGCGTGCAAATGCAAATATATCAGAAATAATATTTGTGTGGAGCCTGACTTTCACAAAATTTTAGCCTTTTATCTCACCAGGGAAGAGCGTGTTCTCTGAGTACTAAATAACTGCATTTTCCTGTGAGGGGATGGGGATGTTTGCACTGAGGAAATGATGCACTTAGTGTGAAAATTACCACTCAACAATGTAGTTTCTATGGAAATAGCATGAAAAAATATACTACAAAATAATAGCACCTGTATTGTAAAGCTGATGTATTGGTAGAGGTTTGTACTCTGTGGTGTCATAGAGCTGCTCTCTATATTAACAAATGTGTCTCAGGAAAGCAAGTACCCAGCCTCGCTGGAGGGTCTGGACCTTCAGTTTAGACAGTTGGGAAGTGCTGTGCAGGCACCATGGCTTGTTCCTCAGGGGACAGGAGTGAGTTTATTTTTCTGAGTGTCTGTATAATGTGGCTTTTTGTTGTCTTGTTTGAAGGGTTTTAAAGCTTTGTTACATGAGTGATGGAAGGATGTGTGATGCAAGAAGGATAAGGTGTGAGGGGTAATAAAACCATCTCAATCAGCAGAGGTTTTCTCCTAACTGAAAGTTTTTAGAGCTTCAAAAAACTTTGTATGTTCTCACACAGATGACACTCAGCTCAGGTGTGTGGTCTTCTACTTCATGGCATGGCTTTCTGAGGCATGTCTGCCCTTTGTGGCATGAACAGAGCAGAAGGGGTAGGAGGGAACTTAGTGCATCCCTTTTTGTTGATGAGGAAGTGAAGTCAAAAGTGATGAAGTGGTCATTAAATCCATGGCAAAAGTGACACTGAATCCAGCTCTGTGTCTTGCTCAGTTGTTTTCCCTGTGAAATCATTCCTGTTCACTTGAGGAGAGCAGGAGTCAGGTCTTTGGTCATGGTCACGTCTCCTGGCCAGGTCCCGTGCCTGGAGCTGTGCTACCCATGCCCATGAACTGCAGCTTGGTGAACATCTCTGTAATCGTTTTCTTATGGGAATCATTTAATGCAATTTAGCATCAGTATTTTCCACAGCAAGCTGAATGATCAGATTTCAGCATCTGGCACAGGCTGAGGGAGCTCAGCCCGTTCCTGGGGCTCAGCTGACACGTGGCATCTTCTCAAGCTATAGTAATGTGATTGTAAAGCTGAGCCCTCAGGCTCTTGTACTCAACAGTGTTGAACTTTTGTTGTCTTCCACACTAGTCTTGGTCGGCTCCAACCTCCAGCTCCAGGCAAGTGGCCATGCCTGGTGGTTTCCAAAGCTGTCAGTCTGAAAATGCCCTCACTGGTGCAGCAGGGCTGGGAACTCCAAGACACAGAGGAGACACATCAATGGATGATTTTTTACCTGAGCTTTTTCAAGTTTGCCCTTGTTTTACTCTCATGGGCATAACTAAGTGCTGTAACCCACTTAGTTCCAGGCAGAATCAGTTTGTGGTTATATCTTGGATTTATCAGTCTGTTGCGCTTGGAAAATATTTGTCTGTGTAAAGATGGATCTCGAATACACTAGTGATGAAGCTACTAAACTGCAGCATGAGCTTTTTAATTAGATTATATGGTTTCCTAGAAAATTCATTTGGATTAAAACTCTGCTTAATATTGTCATAGAGGTCTGAATGCCCCCTAAGGGACTTTTAGGGAAAAAGCAGTAAATCATCCCAAAACATATCATGCGCTAATTGATTGCAAAATGTGTAATTGGGAGCAACTTCATTTTTGTAAATTAACGCAGCCAAAAGCAAGGTTCAGACCTGCAGAAGATGGTGTTTGAGATTCTGCTCTATTCCTGCAAGCAGCACAAACCCACAGCCAATGGATCTGTTGCTTCCCAAAGCTGTGAAGGGCCCTTTTGCATCTGCCTCACCCCACACTGTCACTCATATGCAGTAACTGCAAATCCAAGGAGAGCATACCCTGCAAGGTGAGGGGACTCCAAAAACCCTTCATTGCTGGGATGGAGCTTCAGGACTGGATTCACTGGAGATTGGATGTGACTGCTGGTACAACATCAGACATTCACTTGCTAAGCAACTTCCAGGCTTTCAGCACAGTAAAATCAGCCTCACGGGCTGCATCCAATAAATATCTCATCCCTCGTGGTGCCTCAGATGTGAATTCCCATCACCTGATGTGTTGACGGTTTCTGGGCACATTAGCATTAAAGATCAGCCTTCTGCTGTGCCCTCTCCAGAGGTGGTTGTTATGTTTTGAAAATGCCAGCTGTGTGGGAACAAAATAGCCAATCGATGATTAGCAAAAAATCAAAAGCAGTTCTGGGATAGCGGATAATTGTTAATGAAAAATGCATGAAGGCTCAGGCATAGGGAATTGTGGGCTTTTCCATTAAAAGCTGTGAATAAAAATGACTGAAGGAGCTGACGATGGGGCTGCCTTGCCATGCAGCCCCTGGGCTGGGGATGCAGCCGATTGCTGTCAGGGTGAGGGGCTGAGCCAAGCTCTCTGAGGGAAAAGCTGATGGAGCCTTATGGCCTTTGGTAGAGCCATCCCTGTGTCCAGCAGTGGCAGTCTGTCCTTCTATGCTGATCAGAGATGCCCATGTTGCTCCTGGAGTGATTCTGATAGATCATGATCCAAATGCCTGAGAGGTATAAAAGGAAGTTCTAGCAAAATTCCTCACCAGCCCATCCCAGAAGTGGAGTACTGCTGCAGAAGGAAGGGGTGGTTACTGGCCAAGTTGGGCTTGTGTAAAATTAATTTACACACGGGCTTGTGTAAAATTATGTTTCTAGGTTATTACTTCAAAATTTACAAGGAAGCATGAAATAGCCTCCAAATTACCACTGTGAAAGGTTTATTGCTTTTCTTCCTTTGACCCAATCAGGTTCAGGGGGGTAATTTTCAGCCTGGAAGTGTATCACACTATGGGGTTTATATTGCCATAATAACAGGAACAAAGGCCAACATCTTCAGAGAAGGCAGGCTCTCTAAATATTGATTTTCCAAGAAGATTATATTTACAAATTGTAATTAAGGGACTTCATTTGTTCCACCGGAAAAGGGCTTTGTTAGAATTTGGGCTCAGGTGGCATTCGCTCTGCTTGATGACCTTTGTAAATTCTTCCTCACTGTTTTGCCCTTGGTTTAGTGCTCTGGAAATGTCTCACTTCCAGGGCCATGAATGTTCAAGGCTCATCAGGGGAAATACTCCTTCGTAAATAAACATCAGGACAACTTTGCTCTTCTTGCACTTCTCGTGCTGTTAAATCCCAGTGCAGAAACAGAGGGGCCTTCAAGCACAAACATCCCAGCTCCTGGGACCTGACAGCCCTTCTGGTACCAAACCCAGGGAAACCAGAGGCTGTCATTCCAAAGGTGGCTTTTTTCTGTAAACCCTACATTAGCTGGGTGTGGAAAGGTGCAGATGGGTTTGTACATCCCTTCATGGTGCACACTCCCTACAAACACTTCAATTTGTACAGTTTTGGACCACATAAGGGAGGACAGGCAAGCCTGCAGTTCCTTATGCCATGAGTTTGAAGATGGTTGTGATTGAGGGGAGAGTGCTCTATAGCAAATCATATTTCAGTTCCCAGAAGCATGACAAATAAGTATGTGGAGGATGGGGATGTGAACCCGCTGCTCCTGATTTAAACATAATTTATGGGTTTGACTTTGGAGACACGTGGAAATGGCCTTTGCAAGGAGGATGGCTGCACAAATACACAAAGCCCTCTAAGCAGTGTGGAATCAGCGTGATCCTTGCACCAAGCAGGGATCCTGTGCTGGGATCACACAGCCATATCCCACAAAAAGGGCCTGCAGCAGCCCCGGATCAGCCAACGGCAACAGGCATCAGCATCTCCTTCTCATGTGGCTGTGATTATTTTGCTACCAAGTTGCCTGTGTAATTTCTCTGTGTGCTGCTCCACTGAGCTGCTCTTGAAGTGCATTGAGTCAGGAGTTTAAGTGTTTGTTCCAACTGTTGCACACAGCAAAATCCATCAGCAGAAAATGGTCCTTACACAGGAGGCTTTGAGGCAGGACTGAACCCATAGTGGTGTAGCCTAAAATTAGTCTCCCCTAAATGAGGTTGGGTCTTTTTCTGCTCCAGCATCTGTGCTGCTTGCTTGGGAAAAGTTTGGGGGACTTTCAGTTTAGCAGCAGAGAGCTCTCACAGGTGTCTGCACTTGCAGTCCTACTAATACAGGCTCTGCCCTTCCTTCCAGTAGCTTTTTCTGAGATATTTTGTGCTTCCTCATGAAGATGTAAAGGCTTCTCTGCTTCCTGGGGCAGGATTCAGTTAAGTCTGTGATTGTACCCTGTGGCTCATTTAAACAGACTGTGGCTGGGACCAGCAACAGCCTTCCAGAAGCTGCTCTTGGATGAGTCTGAAATCACAAGATTGGGCTGGGATCCTGGCCAGTGAGCTGCAGTACCTGCAAAATAGAAATGAGTCCTTCTGCATAACCCAACCCAATTTCACCTAGGGTGTTCTGTTTGATATTTAATGTCAGGATGTGTAAGAATATGCGTAGAATATGTGTAGAATATATAGAATAGAGGGCTGGGAATGATATGCAGTGTTTGCTTAGTGTCACTTTTCAAGTTTTGCACCTTAATTTCCAGTGTGAAAGGCAACCTTCAGAATACAGGGGATTTCTGCAAAGCTGGGGGGGTAAAGGCTCCTTCCCAGTGTGGTACAGGCCAGCAGCCCAGGAACAGATCATTCAACACAGCACAGCACAACACAGGTAATGACAAACAGGCAGAGCAGGGATGGGGCATCTGAATGTGCCACTAGTGGCTTTCTGTATCTGCTGGCACTCGGAATGCTGTCCCTGCTAGCCACAGCCTGCTCTCTGCATTAATTTCATCACACTCCCTCCTTTGTGCGCCTGTGCCTTCCCAGATGGGCCCCTCTCCTTTGTGCTCCTGAATCGATGAAGAGCCTTCCTTCAGTTCGCAGACTTTTTCAGAGGAGCCTTTGGAAAGCCGATCTCCGGTCACCGGCCTGGACCCCTGACCCGAGCCAGATCAGTCATCCTGATTGCCTATGAACCGGGGAGACAGCTTGGGAATACGGTGGCTTTCGAGCAGCGGAGGCCTCTCGGTTCAGCTCAGCCGGGTGTGAATCTGCAGCAGCTCCTCTCCCCACTTCCATCAATGCCTGTCAGGGCATTGTGTGCGGATGTGATGGAGCCCTCGGCTCGCCCAGCGGCTCTGGTGACCAGCAGAAAGCCTTCTGGCATCTCGCCTCGTCTGACGTGCTCGCGGCGCTGCCAGTCTGGCACTCGCGGGAAAGTTTTCCAGCAGCAGATGTCCCAAAGTGACAGATTTTTTCGTGTTGACGGGAGGAAATAAAAGGACACTGCATATTTCAGATGGTTGATGCACAGAGACGCTCTGCGCCTTCTCACACGGCAACTACAGATCTTCCTTTTGTTAGAGCTTTCTTAAAAAAAAAAAAAAAAAAAGACAAAAAGCAGCAAAACCTGGACTGAACGCTGGCCCTGCTGCACTGCATCCTCCACATGGGAGGTGATTCTCATGGAGCTGGTGTTTAGATGCTGGGCATTCTGTTCACCAGTTTGTCCATGCTCTCACAGCCAAAAATGCAGCTGTTTTATTGTCCCATTACCTGTGTATCATTGATGTGGGCTCCAGGTAACGGATGGCCAAGGCTCTCATTGCACAGCACATCCAAACACAGCCAAGGAAATCTCAATGAAAATGAACTTTTTGAAGCCTGAAGCAAATTTCCAGCTATGTGCCATGCCAACTTCCCAGAAAATACTATTTATTTCTTTTGACTTGACTGTGGATGACAGAGACTCTGCTCAGCTCCAGGTCCCAGTGGCCAAGTGCCATCCTTCCAGGACCACTGGCATCCTTCACATCATCTGTGTCCTACATGAGGAGCTTTGCTCACCCCCAAATCCTCCCAGGAGAGAGGAGTCTCTGGCCCCAGAATCACAGCACTGCCATCAGGCTCCTTGCACTGCTTTTCAGCATAGCTCCCCTCTTCCTCCCTCCTTTCACATCTTCCTCTCTCTAAGCAGAGCAAGTAAATTTTAGCACCTGGAGGCAGCAGAGCCTAAACACCCCTTAGTCCAGATCTGCTTTGTGCTTGGCAAGCTTAAGGCTGCTCTTGGTCCGTGTGGCAGCCCAGGCTGGCTGCTCTGGGTGCCCAGATGCACAGCAGCCACATGGAAATAATCCCTGCATTGACGGGGCAGAAGGAAGTGCTGCTGCTCCTTCCACACATCTGCTTTGTGCAGGGCTGGGAGTGCAGCTCTGGGATGGCGTAATTCTGCCTTCTGCCATCTGTCCTCACAGGAGCCAGCCCTTGTTGACACAGCTGAGCCACACATCGGCTCCTTCCTCCCCGAGCCCTCTCCCAGCTCTGCCTTTCTCCTTCCATTTAATCAGATACGTTGAGCCCGTGGCTATGAGAGGAGCTTAGGGCTGATTCTCGAAAATCACCATATCAGCTGAAACCATCACATTTGATATTCCATTTACAATGTTTCCAAGGAAACAAAGGCACAGGACATAAATAGATGACTGTTAAACATTTGCTCACTCACCATGGCCCCCGATAATTTGCAAGGCAGAAATAGGAATGTTAAATCAACAGCAATAATAAATTTTAATATATGAAGACCAATATTTTGCTGCAATTAGAAGAAGCATTTGTTCTGAAATACAGGCAGGCAGTGGCAGGTTATTTATCATTTCCACTTCCAATGTTCAGTTTTTCATTTACATAAAAGGCAGCTTTGATTGCGATTCCCAAAAAGCCTTGAAGTGTCCCCTGCATCAGCAGGGATGCTTGGGATTTACTCATGTGCCGTCAGGTTCCAGGTCCACCTAGAATTCACTGCAGGAGAAGAAAGTAATTTTTTTCTCTTTAGAAGCAAGTAGTGGATGTGGATTTCATTAGGTTTCGGTCATTTTTTACGGAAAAGTAAGAAAAAGCTCATGTGAGCTTCTGAAGTTTTCCCAGGGATGTCCTGGAAATGACCCTCCCAGGACCAAAGGCATTGCTGGCAGATTTTACCATAACCGGAGCTGTTGCCTCAGAGTTTGGTAAAAGAACATCTCCAGTGTCAAATCTGCCTTTCCAGCTCAGAGCTGTACCCAGTGGTGACAGTGACCATGCCATGCCTTAGAAGGGAGATACACTTGAAATTTATTTATTTATTTATATAGGAAGCCTTGTGTCTGATGGATTCACATCCTGAATCATGTTGTTCCTGGCTTGGCTTGGAGTGGAGCTTTCATTGATGGGTCCCTTTTTGTGAGCAGCTGTTATTGAGAAAAGCTGCTTTGCATGTTCAAATGGCAAGACAGAGCTTATATGGCACACAATTATTTCTGACTCAGTATTCATTGGTGTTGTTTTAAAGATATTGGGTGGTGCAACTTTTGAGCTGGCCCTGAACTTGCTCCAATTGTCCACAGCTATTGCTGGAGGGTCCTGCAGTGCAGAAATGGCCTCCAGTTCATGTGGCCACATGTACAAAGACTCTGGCTGTCCTTGTGCAGAGATGGACATCGTGCTCAGGAATGTGCTCATTAGGGAAGCTGGTACATGGCTGGCTTTTCCCCCTCCTGTAGGGATGTTTTCCAGGGTAGTCAGTGCCTGTCCTTTCTTGGATGGTGAAAACACCATCTAAACCTGATATGGAAGCCCCCAAGAGCAGGCTGGAAGAGCTGCTCTAGTTGTTTCCCTGGAAGGCAGCAAGGTTCACACACAGAGGTTCTGCAGACAAATGACTTGCTCATAAGCTTTGGCTTTTGGCTCATGATGATGGTGTTTCTGGAAGTGCAGAAGAGGCAGCTGAGGCTATAACCCTGCTGGATAAATCAGCTAATCCCAGTGTTACCCTTAGACAGCTCTAATGTGCTATAATGCAATTAGAGCATCACCAGAGGGCTTTCTGGCTGAGTTTGATTGGACTTGGCTTAGCCTGGATGGGTCTCACTGGTGTGTACTGGAGATAAGCCAGTTAAAGCTGTTTTGGCTGTGTGGATGCACTTGCCACAGAGTTGGCTCTGTGGTGTGGCTGGGATCTTCCTGAACCCACACCTTTAGATCCTGCTGCTCCCTGTCCCACTCTGTGTCCACATCTGGCTATACCTGAACCACAGTATCTGCAGTCGAGACAGATTTGCCCAGTCACAGGGAATGACACATCCACCTCCTGGACTTCTCCTTCCCCAAAAGCACCAGCCCACAGCTTCCTGAAAGCTTTCTGTGGAAACAGAGGCTGTGGGATGCCCTGCCATGGGAGCCAGCATGGGCACCATAGCAGTCAGTGTGACGCTTGTCCCTCTCATGTCCCCACACAGCACTCTCTCCATCTATGGGATCAACCAGGCGGACGAAGCCATCTACCAGTGCCTGGCTGAGAACAGCGCGGGCTCCACGCAGGCCAGCGCCCGCCTCACCGTGCTCTGGGCTGATGGGCTGCCCAGCCCTCCTCAGAGCGTGAGGGCAGAGACTGTCTCTGCCACCACCATCCAGGTGTCCTGGGAAAAGCCCCTGCAGAACACCAAGGAGATCATTGGCTACGTGCTGCACATCCGGAAAGCTGCAGGTACAGTGCTACACCCACTGCCCTGAGCACCCTCAGCCCTCCTGTAATTCAGCTACACAGCCCACTGGGTAAAGCCAGGTCTGCACTGTAGTGGTCCATGCTGCCATCAGGGTTTTCCCTCACCTCCCAGTTTCTGAAGGGTAGAGCTGAGGCTGTAAATACACTGTAAATACCTGCAAATACTAAATTATACCATTGTAATTATAAAAAGAGTGGAGAGGAGGAAGTTGCATAGTCAAATCTTGCTGCCCATGTAGCTCTCTGGCAAAGCATGCAGAGATCACAGAATCAGGGAATCATAGAATGGTTTGGGTTGGAAAGGGCCTTAGGATCATCCAGTTCCAACCCCTGCCACAGGCAGGAACATCTTTCACTAGACCAGGTTGCTCAAAGCCCAACATTACCAGTTTCAATGGCCTAATGTAAGCAGAAATGTGTGTGAGCAGGTACATATCCACCCCAGGTGTGGGATCCCAGGATTTGAATCCTGGCATGCCGAGCCCCCGGGACCACCCTTGGGGGGCCCGGGAGTCCTGGAATGTTGCCAGAAGTGTCTGGTGGCAGGACTTTGACCCTACACGGGAGACGACACCTTTATGAAGATAAGAGGGCCTCACCGGGGTGAAGGGTAGAAAGATTAGCTAATTAGAGGGTGAGAAACAGGGTTTAGGATTTATGTACAGGGGGGTTTAGAAGAGTAAGATGGAGGAATTGAGGTGTGTCCTACCCTCCTTCTTCTTCCTTCTCTCCTCCATCTTCTTTGGCCACGGTGGCACCTTTGGATTGGTCATTACTAAGAGTACACCGAGTTATAAGAATAGATAGTATTGGGGAAAAATGATAAATATTATATACGTAACTAAGAGTATAAAGATACGTGGCGGTCCGTGAGACGGCACAGTGTGCCCATGGCTGACTGCTGTGCGGATCTCTGTTGAGCTGAAAGAACATCTTTTAGATAAACAATTAATAAACATAAAACCAGAAAGAAGAACTGAAGCCTCTTCTCGTCCTTTGATACGCGGGCTGCGTCAAGGCCACCTCCGGGCCACCTCCGAGCTTCCCAAGCCCCTCAAACAGCCGAGATAAACCAGACACCCAGGGACCAAACTGCTTGAAACATTTATTCTCTTTACCCCTTACAAAGCCTACCACCACTCAGTTCTCTCTCCCTTTGCATTTCAGACCCCGTAGAGATGGAGTACCAGGAGGCTGTTAGCAAGAGCACCTTCCAGCAGCTAGTGACTGATCTGGAGCCCTCGACCAGCTACAGCTTTTACATAAAGGCTTACACCTCGCGGGGTGCCAGCAAAGCCTCAGAAGTGACGGTGGTGAGCACGCTGGGGGAAGGTAAGGCACGCTTTGCGCAGGGAGCCTCAGATGCCGACACCCGCTGTGCGTAGCAGCAGCGCCGCTCACCCCGACACCGCCCCGCAGCGCTGCGCCACTGCAGCCTGTGGTGCTGCTGCTCCTTGTTCCTGCTGCTCCTCCTCCTCTGGGATATTGTGTAAAACTCACTTGTATCCTTGCAGGGGGGTTGACTGATTAAACACAGCATCGCATCTCCCGGCTGATGTTGTAGCAGGGGGTGAGTGCAAACCTGCCTGGCCTCATGCATTGCAGCTGCTCTGGGCTGTTCCTGAACTCCTTGCTAAATGCAGACTTCCTGCTCAAGCAGCATCTCATCATCTTCCAGCAGCTCTGGTACTCACAGCTCTTACTTGATAAGTGCCACATTTGCAAAGATTTTATTATTTCTGCTCTATCCAGGGCAAATCACACTCGAGCTGAGCTGTCCTGACCTACAAATCCATGTCCTGGAGCAGCTTTCTGTTTCAGTGGGAACTTAGGGTGATCTCTAAGGCTTTTTTTTTCCCTGACTTGGCCACCAGTTAGCTTCCCCAGTAAGACAGGGGGTGTTTTAATATAGCATCCTTGCACAAAGGTACCAGGTAGAAACCACAGCCCCAGTGTCATATGTCAGTCAGAACTGGAAGAATGTTTTCCTAGAGACTCATCTATTTCTGAATCCTGGCTTGTCTCAGACATGGAGACTAATTTCCTAGGAATCATTCTTATGAACATTCAGTAATTATGAATTTCCAGCAGAGAGGGCCTTGGTGTGAGGATGCTATTTAGGATCAATAAAAAATAAAATAAAAGTGTGTTGACTTCCAGGTGGGGGATCCAGTTCTCATTCTGTTCTCAGCCCTTGCAGATATTCATTACAGAATTTAAGCAAAAACACCAGTAAATCCTTGCCCACTGGGTTGTTGCTCTGCAAGTTTATTTTCCTTGATACTCTACAGGGAATCAGTCACCCTTGGAGTTTGTTTTTCCTCACAATTTGGAGGCAGAAGGATGGGCTGAGGCAAAGCTTGAAACTCCCTGACCCGATGCTCCAAGTTCAGCCCCAGGAGCTACGAGCCAGCCATGCTCTACAGAGCTTGGTGACTCTGCAGAAGTCCAGGTCAAGTGAGAGAGGACTTTTTGTCATTATTACCTTCAATCATGACAGGAATAGTTAGGTATCTAGTAATGGGATCATAAATTTCCTGGTTCTCTGAAGTTTAAGGTATCTCTGTCCTGGTACCCTTTTAAAAAGGCTTGTCCTGTATAACAAAGCTTCAGGAATTAGCTCCCTGTCCTGGATAGACAAGCTGACTTGGTTCAGATCACTCAACCCCAGCCTATGTTTGCCTTGTAGGAAAGTAAGGAGATATTTACAAGCCCCAGCTCTGGCTTCATTTGTTCAGTTTTCTCCACTCGGGTGCCTGTTGCCTTCTGCTCACAGAGGAGAGAGCGGCTCAGAGAGCCAGGATCCAATGGCTTTTGTCACCAAATTCAGGTTTCACTGCAGATTTGTCTCTTCTCGTGGCCAAGCCATTTTACCCTGTGCCCTCCCAACATGCACAGGAGAGCTGAGTCCCCCCTGAGCTCGGGGCGCCCCTGGATCTGTGCTGACAGCTTCAGAAAAGGATGGATTTCCCAAGATGCCATATCCAGCAGCCAGGGACAGCTCAGTGGAGCCTTGGCAGCAGAGATGCTGCAGCTGGATGCTGGTCTGAGTGACCATGTTATGCTGGTATTGTTTGGAGCAGGAATATGAAATACTCTACAGAAAACAGAGGAACAGGGTTACTTTTGGCTTGGGGCCATGTCATCAGCTTCTCAGGGCTGGCAATATACTGAGAGGGCGCTTGGCTGAAGCCTCTGATGCTTTCTAGAGACACTCCTTCCTTTGTGCCAGTGCTGATTTTGGATGGAAAGTAGAAGGGAAGATGCTGTAGAGAAGGGACTCAAGTGAACCTTGTCCTCCTCCATAAACCTCACTCTCTGGGAAGGCCCTTCTGCCTCCTCCCTGTCGTTCTCCTTTATGCCGTTTCACAAATGCCATGGTATTTTAAATCTCAAACGCTCTCTGCTTCATTAAGCAGCACACACTCCTTGTTCTTGTCTTTTAATGCTTTTTAGGGTTTTCTCCAGGACTTTTTGACATTTTTCTAGGATGAAGACTGTTCCTTTAGTCATCTTCGGCTAAAGACGCCTTCAAGAAGAAAGTTGAAATGACCTGGGGAAAATTCCAAACAGCACGGAAGAGGAAAACAAGGTTCCCAGCCCTTAGCATGAGGGAGATGCCTCACTTATATTAGCTCCATATTATGTCTAATATCTACTTCTGTGAAGCACCTATCTGCTGGTGTGTGTACATATATTTACACACAGACAGATATATTCCATTGTATACACTTATTTGTGTAATCACATTATAAACAGCACGTGCATTCTGCGAGTGCCTATACCTATAATCAGTATTATACATATATATATATATATATATATCTACTCAAAGTTTGAATAAATACATTATATTCCATATTTTGAAGGAGAGATATTCTTGTGGTTTTTATTAAATGTAAGGCTCTGCAACCATAAAATAAAGCCAACTCTTCACAAATCAGGATGGCCCACATCAGTGTTTCTTTGTCCATGGGATAATGTGATCATTTCCTTTTCTGTGGTGTTTTCACCTGTGGCTGGAAAAGTGATGCTTTAAACAAGGGTCCAACTTCTCAGAGCGGGGATTTTTGCCCTGGAGGGAATTGGGAGAATAAGAAAAAAGGAGTATTTAACTGGATTGCAAAAATACGCAGCCTTGGGACGAATGGCACATTCTGATATAAATAGAATTTACTCTGTGTTTTGCACCCAGGAATTGTTAAATTCAGCTTTCCCAGCAATGAAATGCACATCAGAATAAATCCTATCAAGAAGGAATACTTCAGCCCATTTTTTTTCACATTGGCAGCACTCAAGCAGGATGAGATCTCATTTATGTCACCCAGAACACTGGGTCTTTCCTCTTGAATCCACGTGGAGATGCGTGGCAGTCAGCAGGGACTTGTTCATCTCCATGGGCTTACTCAGAGGCCATCAAGCAAAGCCCCAGCAGCCTGAAGAAGGACATCAGTTTGGGAAGAGACAGGATTGCCCAGACCCCTTTGCTCAGCTGGAGAGGCATCCATCCTTCCTCTAAATCTCCACGTGGGAAAGCTTGAGCTCTCAGTACCCGGGAAAAGGCAAACAGTTGTGCTGTGCAGTTTTACTGTTCAATTGAGGAAATGCCCTTTTTAGCTCTCATCAGTCTTAGACTGACGTGGCCACGTTTCATCTGCTTTTCCCCATCACTCACTAATGGTTGTGCTGAACTCTGTGCCAAAGGCCGGGTTTGCACAGCTCATCCTTAGAGACGCTTTGGGGAGAAACAAGCCAGAAAGCAGCTTCAGTCCAGTGCAAGCCCAGCAAGCCTTGTATGTGGGAACTGCTGAGCTTGTAATCATGTGAGATTGGAAAAATAGCTCTACCTCAAAGCCTGGAGGCTGCTGGAGAAGTAGAGCTGTTCTGCTGGGCGATTTTGCTGTGGGGTGAGCTGAGCTTGGTGCCCAAAACCTTTTCTCCCTCCTGGTGCTGGTGCTGGAGCCGAGCCCTGGGCAGGGCAGAGCCTGTAGCACCTCATGCTTTGCACCTTCTGGATGGTGCCAAAGGTTGGGGAACTGATGGGAGAGTTTAGCCTGGAGGTGTTTTGTGGAAATGAGAAAAAAACCAGCAGTGAAATGTCCTGCTGAGACACATCTGGTATTGGTGTGAGAAAGGGAGGGAAGGAGGGAGGGGAAAACATAGACTGTGTGCCCCAGTGCTGCCCAGGGCACGAGGCTGGGCTTGGGGCAGAGCCAGCTTTGGAAAACCCAGGTATCGCAAGAAAATTGGCTTTAACTTGCAGATCTCTGCCTCTCAAGCAAGACTGATGGGGCAGGATGGGGTCAGGCAGCTTTCTGGGGATCTGGAGAGGGAATAGTCTGACCCACGCTGCAGCACATCCCGAGAATAAGGGCAGGGTTTTGGGGCGTGTTCCTGGTGGACTTTGAATCAGCAGCAGGGACATCTTCTCAGCTAACCCCCTGTGTGCCCCTCAGGCCAGGTAAGTGCCTGCCTCCCAAAACAAGCCAGCCCCAGCTGTGCAGGGATCTCAGGCTGCTCAGCTGTTTGGGGCTGTTGATGAAGATGCTCTGGTTCTCTCCTGAGTCCCCAGCACAGTCACAAATCTCCCTCCTAAAGCTGATGGGGAGAGGAAGCTCCCTGCATGCCAGTGCAGGTACCTAGAACACTTTTAAGACGGATGTCTCCAGCTCCATCGCTTCTGGTTCCTTCCTGCCAGGGGCATTAATCACTCTGAAAGGTCTGTGCCTCAGGGTGGAGGGCAAAAAATTGGAATTTGAGAACGTATTGCCAAAGTCGCTGCATTCCTGCCCTGACCCGGCCAGACTGAGCATCATATTGCAACCAAGGTGTAAAAGTAGTTTCTGCTTGCTGATCTTAGCAGAGAGAGCCCTTGCAAACTCCTGCACCTCCCTGAAGAAATTCAAAGCTGTTAAACCAGATTCTGGTCTGCTCAGATTTTTCTCAGTCTCAGCTGGCACATTCTTTGGAGCAGTGACCGCAGGGAAAGGCTGCTGGGGAATTTCTCATCACACAGACTGAAAAAGCACTTGCAACCCACTGTCTTTCTCTCTTTGTTTCAGTCCCAGCCATGCCATCCCTCTTTATTAAAGTCATTAACAGCACCACCGTGCAGGCAACGTGGGAGCCCTCCATCAAACTGGGCCAGCACGAAGGCTTCAAGCTGTATTACCGCAAAGTCCACCTCTCCCAGTACACAGGTCCAGTGGTCCTGGCCAGCAACATCACAGCCTACAACATTACCCACCTGGGTGAGTATGGTGACACCTTGATCCATGTCCCCTCCCCACCCTGTCGTGATTTGCAGGAGAGAGCTCCTGCAAGTGTGTATCCCAATCCCTAAATGCTGCAGCTGTGCCCTAGGTTTTGTGGGTGCATTCCCAGCAACAGGTACTTGTTCACAGCATCTTGTGTGTATTTGGTAAGATGTTCTTTTCCCAGATAAGCATCACTGGGGGGGATAAGGCTCACGGTTGAACTGTCCCTCTTGTGTCCCCCTGGGCAGATGCATCGGTGGTGTACGAAGTCAAGCTCCTCGCCTACAACCAGCATGGGGACGGGAACTCCACTGTCCGCTTCGTGTCCCTGAGGGAAACTGTGGAGAGGACAGGTGAGATGGGACCTGGTTTGGGAAAAGCTCTTCAGGAAGGTGGTGAGGCCAAACTCATCCTGCGTGCCCCCTGTGGCATTACCCTCATCTCACCTTCAGCCACTCATTTATTTTCAGCATCACAGATAATGTTGAGGCAAAACTCTGCAGAGCTAAGAGTACCTGGATGGCTTTTTTACCAAAAGAGGGAAGACAAACCAAATGCTTTGCTTATGCCAGGTTTGTCCCCTAAGCTTGAGACAGAGGTGAGGCTATGAACACGAACAGCCCCCAATGCATAAGGTACCAGCTGCCATCCTCAGGTGAGATATGGTGCACTGAGCATCTCTGCTCTCCTGGAGCTCTCCTGGATATTTTGTCCCTCACTGGTCAAAAGGAAGGACACGTGGCTTTGGAAAGGGAAATGGCTGCAGTGTGTGAGCTCTGTATTATGTGGCAGCAAAGGAGAAACCTCTAGAGGGAATCTCTTAACTGATCACACCTTTCATATTCATCTATGTGTAAAAAACATCCTGCTGCTCTTGGAAGACTTTTAAGCCTCCAGTGGGAATATCTTCAAGAGATAGTTATTACTCTTCTGTCTGTGCTGGAGTAAATACTAATCTCACTGGCATCTGTCTATTCCATCAGGTTTCAACCTGCTCTGGTGTGGTGCCTGCCTCTTACCTCCCACTTTAGCATGGGGTATTGCAAAAATTAACATCAGTGTGGGTATTTTCCATTAATTGTGTCAGTTCATGGGGATGGTTCACTACAGATATTCCAGTCCTGTGCTTGCTGTGTGTCCCTTCCTGCAGTGCTGGGAGCAAGGGAGGTGCATAAGCAGGCAATGAACCACTGCTTCCCACGTGGTTCTCCTCTTCCCACACACAGCTCCCAGCACTGCCCAAGGCTCTGACTTTGGCTCTGGGCTCCCCAAAAGCTGGAGGAGCAATAGAAGAGTAGCACCACTGACATATCCACCTTTTCCTGGCAGTGCTGAATCCTCCCTGTGACTGCATGAAGGACGAGCAGAACAATAAAACCTCCACGACCGGCATCATCATCGGGATCCACATCGGCGTCACGTGCATCATATTCTGCATCCTCTTCCTTATGTTTGGGTACCGAGGAAGGTAGGGATGCTCGTGCTGCTGCTCACATGGGGTGGTGGCCCCTGGGACTGTGAGTGTGCCCACCTAAGTCTTACATCCCCAGTGCAATGCTGGACTTTATAGGAGGGATTGAAGGATGAAGAAATGTAGCGCAGGGAGAAGGCAGATGCCAGCCTGGGGGAGGGAGCAGAGGATGAACTACCTCTCTCACTCTCAGGCTCCACCTCTTTTTTTTTTCAGGCTGCTGATGTGCAAAAATGTGCAGGAGCAGCTGTCAACCCCTCAGATCCCCCGGAGCCAGCGGAGTGCCACGGGCCTTGTCCTGAACGGGGCCACTCGGAGAGACAGGGATGACCGGGACCTGAACGGAAAGCAGCTGGATATGAATGAGCTGGAGAGGTTATTCCCAGCATCCCCATCCCAGGAGCAGCAGGAGAAGGGAATAACGGTAAGTCCAGCAGCATGGGAGCACACCTGGCTGTGCATTGGAGAGCTGTCACTGTCACTGCATTGTCCCCTTCTCTCTCTCTCCAGTCGGCTCACAGCCTGTCAGCCCCCCATGATGAAACCCAGATCTCCACACTCCCTCTGGATGAGTTCAGCATCATTGAGGAGCAGCCAGACCCCCTCCCACAAAACCCCCATGCCAGCAGTCCTGCTGCTCCAGCTCCCAACCACGGCTCTGCCAATGAAGGATAAAACTGCCAAGACTCAAAGCCTCTTGTAGGAGTTACCAGAAACCAAACCCACGGCTGGTGATGTCTTTACGAGTTGTCAATCTCAGGTCAATTGAAGATTTCTACGGTCTGATTGTTATTTTTTTGTTTTGCTTTATTTTTATATATATATATAAATATATATATATATATATATGTATACAGCCTTTTGGAAACTCTGTGAAGTTTATCTTTCTGACCTCTCTTGAGCCTCTCAATGTGTTTCTTCCGATGATGGCTGTCTGGAGACTGGTCACGATGGATTTTCCCCACAGCTGCTATGTAACAGACTCCTTGGCAGAGTTTGGCAAACTCTTCAGTCTCTAACAGACTGGGGATACAGTGGAGCCCCCATCTCTTGGCATCCCAGACTTTTTCCTGATCAGCAGCTTTAGGACTACTTTTTGGATCTATTTTTTATTTCCAGAAGACTGGATTTGGAAAAATCCTTCTAACTTGACTCCAAAAATTGAGCCTAGGAAGGCTGTCTCTCCGTGGATTTGATGATTTTGTACACTTTTGCTATTTCTCAGGATACTTTTTTTGCTGATTGACTCTAAATAATATGAAAAAAAAAGGAAAAAAAAAAAAAAAGAGTGTGTGTGTGTCAAAGGATGCCTGAGGGCTACTGAAAGACTTGGACAGACAACCCGAGTGAACTCAGAACCTACCTCAACCGGAATGAATGTCTTCTGGGAAGCAGAAATACCTTCGTCTTCCTTCGTGTTCAAACAAACAAGTAGCATAGCACTTGGTCAGTACAAGCATGGTCCTACCTCAGCAGTCACGCTCTGTACCCGCCACCTTGGTGGCTTCCTTGTTGTCGTTCCCATGTAAAGCACTTCCAAACCTTTGAAAGCAATGTTCTACCTCAAGTGTGAGAGAAACTCATGTGTGCATGTGTGTGTGTGTGTGTGTGTCCTCCCCTCTCCCTCAATTCCTGCCTCTCCCACCCAGCCCCACATGAAGCACGATGCTTCACTGGTGTTATGAGCTTTACTTTTGGGGGCTCCAGTGTGATTTTGTGTGGCGGAGATTTGTGTTGTGGTTTTTTACTTTAAAGATTGTTGGGGCTGTCACAGATGAGCAGCATGTTGCCCTGTGGCTCCCTGGCACCGCTGCCTTCCAGGGCTGATTTGGGCACTGGTCCATCCTGTGTTTGAGGGGATGGGGTACACAGATTCCAGTGCTGGGGCTGGAGCACCCTTGTGCCGCATCAGTGTGCTGCTCCCCAGGGCTGATTCCCAGCAGGATGATCTACAGCACGTGCTGGCACAAGCAGCACAGAACACCCTTGGGAGGTGGGAACCTGGACATCATAGTCTTGTCCCAAAGCCCACCCTGCTATCAGGAGCACCCGTGGGGAAACCCCAATAGAGCACTTCCCCAATGGAGCACTTGAGATGCTACCGAGCTGCCCCCAGCTCCTCCAGCGCCATTCCAGCCACAGAACATCCAAAGGATGAGTGGAGCCAAAAAAGGCTCAGTTCCTTGGGAGGGACAAGGCAAGGAGGATGCTGGGGGCTGCCAGAGCTGCCCCTTCCCCATGCCCAGGGTGGGCAGAGGAGCTCCTGACACCAAAGAGAGGGTTTGTCCCCTCCAGAGATCAACCACCAACCTGACACTGTGGAGGTTGGGTTGTCCTGGCATGGTGCAGCCTTGTGAGCCAGTGTGTGACCGGCATCGCCCATGGGTGAGATGGGGGCACACATGGGGGACAGGGACACCAGGTGCCAGCTGGTGCCAGAGGGCAGCCCTTTCTCTGCTGTGTGAAGTGGTTAAATCCAGGCAAATGCAAAGGTTTGATCTCTTTGTGTAGGTGGTGGTAAATCAAACGTTGCTGTATTCGCAAGGACAGTGAACAGAATCAGGAAAGGAAATTAGTTTAAGTTTTTTAAAAGTATGAATTGTATTTTTTTAAATGGTACCAGTGGGAGAGTCCCTTGTGTTAAAAACACCCCCATCACCTGCCCAGCTGGCAATGGGGTGCAACCAATGGCTGTGTAAATAGTACAATACACAGGAGGCTGAGCAAATGCCTCTTCCCTGAGCTGAGTCCTGGTGCTGGGCAGGGTTACCTGGGAGCAGGACTGTCCTCATCCAGCTTGGCCCAAGAAGATGTAAAGGCACCAACCTCAAGAGCAAGGAGCTGTTCAGGCTCAGTGTTCCTAGCCCTCTTCCATTAAAATTCGTCCTCCTGTAGACATCATGCAGAACAGAAAAGATGCAAAGGGTTACATTTTGGCATTAACACCCCCAAACAGCCTTTCCCCACCCCACCAAAGAGGCTAAATGGGCTGTCAGACGATCCCTGCTCACACCTGGGATGCTGCACCTGGAGACAGCCTGGGGAGGGGCTGTGGGGGGACAGCGCTGTGTGAGACCAAGGGCACAGCCCACCCACCACAGGAGCCAGGGGATGCCGGGGTTAGGGCAAGGCAGGAGGGAGGAGAAGACACCAAACAGCTCAAGTTATAACCTCATATCAAAGACAACCTGATCCTCTCCTGCCATCCCGCTCCCACTCCAGCCCAGATTCTCTTTTTATTGTTTTTTTCATGTGTGTAACGCCGCCGTTCACATTGAATAAGTACCGTTGCCAAAGTGAACACAGAACCTAGAGTAGTGTTCAGCTCAGACTTCCTGGAGCTGTGAACATGCTATTAATTTAATATCATATTATTGTGATATTGTAATAGTAACAAGTATTTGTCACTACTTCCTTTTATTAAAGGGAAATTCTGTGCCATTTGACTAGTTGGAATACAATAGTATGTCAAGAATAGAGTTTTTTCTTTTGTTGTTTTTAATTATGCAGAAACATGGTGGCTTAAACCAATGCAGATTCTGTGTTGGTTTGAGATGGTTGAAGATGGATGTAAATCTTTAAAGACTTTTTTTTAGATGTTTAGCTTTTCCTCTTTTTTGGGGTTTCTTTTCTGCTCTTATCAATTCTATTGGGACCAAACACAGACAGTTGTGGCAGCTCAGTCCCTGAAGGGATGAGGCTGAAGTCTGGTGATCCATGAGGACCCTAAATTATCTAAGTGCACCAAACTGGGCAAAAAACCCACTCAGAATTACATATTGGCTTTGTGCCTCTGGCTGCCACTAAGCTGGAAAAGCGACACGAAACAGCCCCACTCGCTGTACTGCAGTGCTTGAACGGGGCTGGAGGCAAAACTGTCCCAACCCAAAACTTGGAAAAACATCACCTAGCAAATGTCTGGCCCTTAATCTGTGAAATGAGGAGGAAAAAAGAATTAAAACAAGAGCTTGTGTTTGCTTTCAGCATGGGGGACAGTCCGTCCTTCGTTCATCCAAACTGCTGCCCTGGTTTTGAAGGAATCTGACAGAATTTCATTCTGTGTTCAGTGCACAGTTGTACCTGGGTAGTCACGTTGTATTTGGGTGCATGTTGGACAGCAGGTCCCCGTGTGTGGCAGATGAGCTGTGCCACGGGAAAGGGGTCGAGGCATCATTTGATGTCCCCAGAGCAGAGGCTGAGGCAGCCAGACAGTCCCAGCGTGGTTCCCAGGGCCTTTCACCATCAGTGCCCACCTGCCAGCCAAGGGCAGCACTCCCTTCACACTCCTTTACACACCACAACATTTAAGGAACAGCTTGCCAGGTTTCTTATTACTTTTTTTTCCCCTCCCAACTTTTTCCTGTTGGGAGGAATCAGTTCTACCCAGAGATACAACCACTGGATGACAGGCAGGTGTTGGATCCAGTGCAAACTGCTGGAAACTGCCTGTGTTTGGGGTAGGAATCCGATCCTACAATATTTTTTAAATAATTACACTAATTCAACCTGTTGCCTTTTGTCAGCTGATCCCAAAAACCCTCTTATTTTCTGGCTGTGTGAGATGAAATTATAGGAAGGAATAAATATCCAAAAGCTGATTTTTTTTTTTTAATTTTATTTTTGGTAACCCATAATGGGCACAACCTATTCTTGAAGATCTCAAGTTAACCAGAGACGGCTGCTTCCTCAGGGATAGTATCCACATTATCCTTAGCTGAACAGGGAATAGTTTTATGCTGTGACAGGGTATTTTCACACTGTTGGATTCAGGTATTTATTTGTCTATCATTATCTTTCTTCTTCCTCGTTTTGTAAAGGGGCTGATACATTTAAGTGCTGGACCAGTTTGGGAATTTTAAATTATACCAAGGGACTGTAGGTTTTAAATTGGCAACAAGAGGAGAGAAGCTACAAAGTGTTGTTGCCTCTGGATAGTGAAGGGAAGAGTTTTGCTGCCTGTGGGGGTGTTCCTCTGGGATAACCATCCCATGGCATTTCAGGGGGGATCAGTGTGGTGTCTGAGCCCTCTCTGACAGCACTTAAGTCTGGGAAAATTGGTTAAAAAAAAGGAAATTAAAAGCTTATGAAAACAAAGGGGGGAGCTCCTCACTTCATCTGTGCAAACAGCGTGTGGAAATCCATCCGTCCCCGTGCACCGGAGCAGGCAGGTTACAGATCCCATCGAGCAACTTGATGCCGGCTCATTTATTTCCCTCGCCCGCCAAATTACAAAAGGGAAAGGAAAAGGAAGGTGCCTGGGCTGGAGCTGTGGGCAGGGAGATGGGGAGCAGAGAAGCAGCAGCACCCCCAGGTGAAAGCGCTGCTGGCACAGGGCCATGGCACTGACAGCCCTGGAACTCTGGGAATGAGGGAAAGGCTCCAGGCTCGCTCCAAGGGCAGAGCCTGGGCTTCGGCATCGCGTGGGAAGAAGGGACGGGGCTGGTGCGAAGCCCAGCGAGTCGGGGACAAGCCTGATTTCACGGGGCTTTGGATCAGGGTCTGACTTAAAAAGCAAAGAGGGATTTGTACTCTGATCCTATTTCCATCATTTCAACTTGCAATATCTTTACGTTTGTAAGAAAGTCATAATAAAACCAATGCTAAACCTTTGTCCCAGTCCTTTTTGGGAGTCAGCTGTTAGCAGTAATACTAAAAACCCAAATTGCAAAGCACTTTTCTACTGTTTATTTTCTACCTTTCTTACTTTGAACTGTCGTGATATTGAAATCCCACTGATCCCACGATTGTTAGCTCTGTATTAAAAAAATAATAATAAAACCCAGGTTTTTTGTAGTTTGCTCTGTTTAGATTTTAGCCTGTGGCTACTTGTACAAGGAAAATAAAACTAGAATAAATGAGCCTGTGTGGAGTTTTTTCTTGTCATATGCAGGGCTGTGGTGTGGGGATTGTTCAGAGCAACTTGGGGCATCACCACTTCAGTGGTGATGAATCTGGGTCCTCTCAAAAAGCATCTTCCAAAATTTAGCATTTAGGAGCTGAGGGTTTTTTTATTTTGATGCTTTGCTCATAAACTCCAGCCAAGCCATCAGCAGAGTCCTTCTGGAGCATGGGGGCTCTTTGGGAGCTGGGTGAGATGAGACCTCCAGGGTCACAGTGTGACACCTGTGCTTAGAAGTGCAAATCAGTTTCCAATTAATCTTGGCTCTTGCTCAGCTATTGCAGCAGCTGCTTTTCCCATTGCCTGCAGCGCTAGGTGAGGCTGGGGAGGCCCTGACACAACTGCCCAGAGAAGCTGTGGCTGCCCCATCCCTGAAATATCCAAGGTCAGGCTGGATGGGGCTTGGAGCACCCTGGGATAGAGGAAGTGTCCCTGCCCATGGCAGGAGGTGAGAACAGAATGATTATTAAGGTCCCTTCCAATCCAGACCATTCTGGGATTCTAAGCTGCATCCTTGCCCCAAAATGTGCTGTGAGCCACGAGCCACCCTCCTGCCACTGTCCTGTGTGCTGCTGCTGCTGCCCTCGATGCCAAAGGACAGGCAAATAGAGGCTGTGGGGAATGAAGGAGTGAGAGTGAGCCCAGCAGCTCAATAAGCAGGCGAGTGAAAAGTTGCTTCAAACAACTCCCCGAAGCTCTCGGAAGAGCTAAATTGCAGCATGGATTGTCTAAATATCTACTTCATAATAAATACCAGCATAAAAAAACCCTGATTTTATTTCCCAGTGGCAACGCAAGAGGTGAATAAAAAGATCAGAGTGGGCTCACTCAGGGGATTTTCATGTAAGTTCAGTGAAATCTGGTACTGCAGATAGCAGCTGCAGAGTCAAGGTATTGTACAGAGCTTGTGGCTTTCATTAAAAAGGACTTTCCTTGCCTTCATGGCAATAAAAAAAAGGTTTGACAATATTAATCTGAAGTCTTAGAAACTAAGGAAATAAAAAACCCCAAGCAATATGTTTAAATCACTTTGATTTTGGGCTGTTGGAAATATTAAGAGCCTTCAAAAAAACCCTACTTGAGTGCTCAAAACTCATCTTTAGCAGAATCAATCTCCTTTTGACCACGTGCATTCCAATTTCTGCTGGAAATGTCTCAAATCAACTTTTCAGCTACAGAAACACTAAAAAAAATTAAGTTGGGTGTTTTCACTCCAAACACCACATTCCTGCCTCAGATTTCACTGAAGATGTTACTGCTAATGTCCTAGTTATAACCCTGCCAACACAGGAGAATTTATAATATCCCATAAAGCCCTAACTATCAGAAAGGTCATTTTGGCATTAATACCACTCTGGCATCACCGCTTCATTTGCTGACACTTTTACAGAGCCACGCTTGATTCCAGCACGGCTGCTGTAAAACCTTTACAGCAATGGCCTAAGCCTCCAAATATCATCTTAAAAATCAAGAGCTGGAACATCTTCATCAGCAGGTGCAGGCAGCTTGGAAAGGGTCTGCTCTCCCTCAGTGTGGGGTTCCCAAAATCCAGGGTGAGCACCCAACCCCACTGCTCCAGGAGGGATTTATTCCTCAGCTCTCACCTCCAGCCCTGTTATTCCCAGCACCTTCAGACCCCACCAGTCCTCGCTGTCTTGGTTAAATTAAAAGTCTCCTAATTTCATGCAAAATTACCAACCCCTCGCCTTGCCCAGAAAGCCATTTCCTTAGCGCTAAAATAGCTAAATTAGTCTTGCTCGGCCTCGTAAAGGAGCTTGTCTTGTTTATTGAGCGATAAATATAAAGGTACAGTAACTAAATTCATCAGTCCCTAAACGCAGCCGTTGGGAATGGCCATTTCCACCATCCAATCTACAGCTGCATGAATATTTCAGAGTCCTTTTTCCCTTGGGTGCTCGCCTTATCTCTGGAGCCTGGATATTATTTTCTGCTTTTCAGCTTTTTGGATGTATTGGAGGAAATGTCATTATTTGGACCTGGGTGGATTACAGTTGACTTTCCTAAGCCAATTTATATTGGCAAGCTGCTGTTTTTAAAAACCCCTATAAATCACTCCCATGAATTTTAATAATATAACGTGGTTTCAAACATGCTCCCTTAATACGTGACACACCATTACAGCCAGCAATCGCTCCTCAGGTTGTGAACTCCGTTTTGCCGTCACCTTCAGCGAGCGCCGCGGGGGACGAGCGACGCCTCGGCCACAATCATGGAAATTCCCACTCCTGCCCCAAATTCCTTGTCATTGCAGTGATTGCAACTTAACAGTGAGACCTCGGAGAGGCTGGCACAGAAATCATGGGGGACTATTTGCTGATATTTCCCTAAATAAAGATACAAGATCCCCACCCAGAGTGCAGCCCCAGGCTGGGATTTGTGGCTCCAACTGGTCCATAACCTCCCACATGCCAGGAGACAAGGCTATGCCTCCTCATCACCTACGGGCTTATTCTGATGAGCTCTGTCTCCTTCTTGTGCAAATTATATTCATTTTCTTCTCATTCCCATTGCAACAACTCCATGGTGTCTGCCAGCTCTCAAGGGGTGTCTGTCAGTGGAGAGTGGTCTCCAGGCCAGAAGAGAAAGGGCTAAGAGGGATAAGGAATAAAAGCCAGAGCAAAGGAGAGACCTTGGGAGACCTTTGCTAAGGAACATCCGGGATCATATGGAGGAACTGATGATGGAGTCTGGTGTCCCACTGGTGGCACTGGTATGTCCCCACTGGAGAGCTGCTTGTTCACATTGCTCAGTGTTAGTTGCACAGAACCAAAACATAAGAATATTCCAACCCTGGAAGTGTTCCAGGCCAGCTTGGAGCAGCCTGGTCTAGTGGAAGGTGTCCCTGCCCACAGCAGGGGGTTGGAACTGGATGGTCTATAAGGTCTCTTCCAACCCAAACTAGTCTGTGATTCTGTGAATATAATAAGAACATCTACAAGAAAAAGGATCTGTAAGGGATGGACTATTTGCAGGCAGGGAAAAAAATAATGAGCCAGTCTGCTTTTTGGCTTCCAAAAGCAGTGAGGGCTTCCCAGCACAGGATGCAGCAGGATGGGGATAAAGGGGGTCCAAGGACCTCCTCAGACCTTGCCACTGCCTGCTCGGCTGCTGCCAGCACCACTGAGACCCAAAGCAATCCCTGGTTTAATATTCTTGGGAGAAAAAAATAAAAATCCCGTTTGTGCAGGGAGCAAACAGGCTTTTCAAAGGCTTTAGCTGTGATGATTTCCCCTGAAATGTTGTCACGTTCATCATTAATCTATTTTTTCCCTTTTCTGTAACTTAACCTGCGACAAGCCGACATTGTAAGTGCTTGATTTTCCAAGAATAAATTACAGTTTCATAAATGGTATTTTGCTTCACTGCTCAATTTGCAAGTGAAATGATGCCAATTGCTTTGTTCACAGGATTTTATCTAGCACAAACAATACCATCCTCGAGATTTATTTATTTTTTAACCCTCAAGTTATTTTCGGAGCCTATATAACAGAATACATGGAAAAGTACACGACAGCCCATATGTTTGGGCATTATCGACTAACCATGAGCAGATACAAGGGCCCACGTGCCTATAAAACATCGATCCAGGAATGAGATGTCACACACAGAGTGAGACACTGCCCAAAGAGAAAATAATCCCTTAGATCAAAAATATTTACAGTTGCCCCATGCTGGGCTAGAGTGCCCTGAGTGACTTTTTATATGCATGATTTATGATTTGGGCCTGGGAAATCAGCACACCCCAGCTTCTCCCAGGGACCACCAAGTTGCCTCATGGACCAACACATCCCCAGTGGGGTCTCCAGAACATGGAGTATCTCAGTCCTGTTGAAAATATGGGTTCACAACAGCTTAATATTTTTTTTTCTTATATGACAAAATTATGAGAAATAGGAATAAAATGCAAGCACCTTGGAGCTATTTATGTTTTTTAAATGCAGAGGAATTCTCCCTGCTGGGGATGCCAGCTCTGCCCAGGGACAGCCAAGCCACACAAGCTGGGACATGTCAGCATTAAACCCAGTAAAGCCTTTCATCAAGGGAAGGAGAAGAGAGAAAAAAAATCCCTGCATGGGAAATATTAATGTTACATAGTTTGGTTAACAGCCATGGCTTCTGCTAGGACTTTTTAAATCTGTGTTTTTAGGGGAGACCTTTGTAGAAAAGCCTTCATTTGGAAAAATTTGGTATAAGACAAAAAATGAATTGAAATAGTTGCATTAGGGATGGAAACCGGGTGTTTGAGGTGTTTATGCTCACTAAAAAAATGGGATGAATTTGTGGAGAGCCTGGATCTTCATCCTTTAACAGATCCACCCCACTGGAGCTGGCTGGCTCCTGGTTTTCCCGCAGTTGATAAATCATTTAACTAACACCACAGAACTCTGAATCTGCAGGTGATGTGGGCAGTAGAGGCAGAGTTTGCATTTCTAACAGAGAAACTGAGGCACAGAGAGAATATTTGTCTTCCCCTTCAGATACAAAAATGTGTTTGCTCTCATCCCTCCTCTGCTTCTCACCCCACTTCCCTCATCCCCCTGGATGAGACACTGGGAAAAGTTTTTGCTATTTCCTTGCAAATGGATGCTTCAAGACAGACCCAGACCTTCAGAGGCTCTGGCACTGAACAACGATGAATTTCTGGTAACAAACCACGTCACAAAACAGAATTGTCACCTTTTGGGCCACCCCAAGAGGCAACATGGAAATCCCAGTGAAATGAAACATTCTCAGCCAGAGAATGTGTGTCCCAGTGTCCCTGTTGAGGCCATCATTAGGTTGTTACAACATGGAAAACCAAAATAAAACCGAGTTTAAAAGAAGTGAGGGCTTGCCCACTGCAGGTACGGTGTGAACGTGTCCCTCCACGGCTCCCCCGCACACAGAGCTGCCGGCCATGCGCTGCGGGCTCCGGGGCTGGGCTGCTAATGGCTTTAAGCGGCGCTAATTGATCCGTGCAGTCACTGTAATTACGGAGCGGGATATGGTGGCAAAACACGGGCAGAGCATTAACTGCTGCGAAGGGAAAAACCCAAATCACGGGTGAATCGATCTTCAGGCAGCCGGCACTGACAGCCCCGGCCCTCAGCGCTGAGGATTTTCCAATGCGCTGAGCTTTTCTGCAGGAACGTGCTGATTTCAGGAATATTTGATGGCAAGAAGGGTGGCTGTTAGCTCTTTTAATCTATTTCTTTGCATTTTGCCTTTAAGCCCAGGCTGAGCCACTGCAGGTTTGCCCCTGCTGCACTGAGCAGCCCCTCATCCAAAGGTGCCCAACAGAAAGCACTGGGTATCTTTGCAATTAATTACCCTTAATGACAACCTCCAGCAGCATTAGTGCAGGGTGTTGTATGAGCCACCATGAAGAGCTGCTCTGTGCGTGCAACAGGGGCCCACTCCCATCCTTTTCCTAATGCAACTTATTGATTATTCTAATTAAAACATGTGTTAGTAGGTACTTCTGATGGTGAGGGGTTGTGTGGGGCTGAGGGGAGAGGGAGCAGCCCCCAGCTCCTGCCTGCAGACAGGGGCTCCCAGCAAGTGCCTGAGGATGGAAAGTGGAATGAACAGGGGAAGGAGAGAGGGTTTGGCCAGGGGACAGCGCTGGGAAGTGACAAGGTGTAGGAAGATGACATTGTTTTGCAGTAAGCTCCCAACCTTCGTTAATACTGCTGTCACAGCACTGACGGGCTGCGTTAATTAAAATGAATGGTACATGACAGAGCAATAATTCCATTATTTCTCCATGCTTGCACCTTCCTGTGTTTCATCCTCCAGGAGCAGGGGAGGGAGAGCAGGGGGCAGGGTGCCAGGGCCGGTGTCCCTGAGCAGCTGAAGGCCCCTGTCGTGCTGCCTCCTGTCAGGGACGTGGTGCCCACAGCAGCAAGGCGCTCACGGCTCCACGGCTGCCGGTCCCCTCCTCACCCTGCACCGCTGCCACAGCAAATCCCCGTCCCTGCAGCCGGGAGGGTGCACATGCCCCATCCACCCAGGGACACCCGAGAGCAAGGAGGGCCCTGGAGCCACAAAGAGCATCCAGTGCAGGGACAAACCCTTCCCTCCCACAGTCAGCAGCCACAAGCAACAGACACGCACGGACTGATGGTGAATCAAGGGTTTTGCTCAAATGCCTCTTCTTCAGAGACTGTTCTCCTGCCTCCCACACCTCTCCCTGCCTCTGTCCAACAGCATTCCCAAAAGACTAAACACCTTTGGTTTCCATGGCAGCCTGATTTTCAATGAGCATCCTTCAAGTCTTAACCGGAAAGAAAGTGTTTCATTAATGCATACAGGACACACTGGCATCTCCCCGGGGCGACAGTATCCTTCCCCCAAAACTAACACCTTCTGCCCATAGTTTGTTTTTTTATTTTAGTGGATTGATGGACTGATGGAGCCATGGGAAGGGGCTGGCCAGCTCTGCCACTGACTCACGGAGCTTGCCTAGAGAGGGACTTGGGCTGCTCTTGCTTGGAGAAAATTAAAGAAATAAAGTGATGCTGAGCATCGGGAGGTGGCACGTGGAGCTTCGCTCCAGAATGGCTGCCTCCCCTCCAACCCATTGCAGGGAGACATTGACACCTCCCCAGCTGTCCCCTTCTGAGCTGTCCCTGATACCAAACTTCTGCTTTTTGTTTGCCTATTTCCATCCAGACTCTGCTTCTGTCTCCTGTTAAACACAAGCTGGGCAGTTTGCACAATCACAATTTGCCATTTCTTTTGGGCCTAACCCCATTTAGTGGCTCTGTCAGGCAGATGGTGCCCAGAGCTGGAGAATAGGAAACTAAGGAACTAATGATTTGAAGCAGGGTACTCCAGTCCTGCAGGATGTCATAAGAAAGGGTCAAAGGACATTCCCTCCAGCCCAGGGGTGCCAGTGCAGGGCAAAGCGGGATGTGTTTACTACGTGATGTCCAAATAAAGTAACCCTTATGCAGAACAAGTGAAATGTTTTAGCAGAGGATGCCTGGGGGAGGATGTGGAGGATGCACTGAGGCAAAGCAACCCAACCTTCACTAGCCTGGAACCTTTCAAAGGTTTTTTAAGAGACCCCAGGTCACGGCACAGGCTCGGCCCTGGCGTTTCCCAGCGCACAGGATAATTGCTGTCCAGCCGTGACGTACCCTCTCGCTGACCCCGCCGGGGTCCCAGCCGCCCTCCAGGATCTGGCAAGGACAGATATACGGCAGGACCTCAGGGGGCTCCTAAAAGCAGGTCACACCAAAACAATACAGCTTTGTCAGAGGCACAGGGGGAGCGAAGGCGCAGTCAGCCCCGACTGCTGCCGCAGGATTTACTGCCCACAGATGGGATGGTGGTTGTGGATGATGCACCGAGCATCGCCCTGGGGCAGCCAGGGAAAAGAGAGCTGGGAAAGTGCCCCCACACTTGGTTTGCTTTCTGCTTTGTATGTGCAGCATCATCTTTGGCTGCAGCAAAGGCTGCTCTCTGGAGATCAGGATTTGGGAAGTCTCAGGGGGGTCCAATGCTTGGCTGACGTTCCCTGCTTGGCCTCATTCCCCCTCCAGCTGGGGTGTCCAGTTCCAGAGCTTGGAGAGCTGATCTGAGCTGCTGGGTTTGCCCCTAGCGAGGTTTATTCTGCTCTTACATCACCCTACCATGGGAAGAGCCTGCCCATGTGAACTAAGGCATCTCAGAGAGACCTGGACTCAGTCCTCCGTCCCTGAAAGGAAAGCAGGATGCTGCCATGCCAGAGCATGTATTTATCCATCATATTTACCCAAGGGCTTAGGAAGGAGCTAAAGGGACATGATAGAACCTGTCCATGCACCAAAGGGTGCTCAAAGAGCACCAAAGGTAAATGCAGACAAACGCTGCAAAGGATACAGTTGAGATAAAAGGTATTATTTCTTAGAATATCATCTAATAAAGTTAAATTAAGCATATAATAACTGTCGATCTTAGCACCTCCCTCTCAACTTCTTTTGAGAGGACACACTTCATTAAGACTCAAAATCTTCAGGCACACTAAAAGAAAACCCCACTCAATATATTTTGCCTTGCCCAGTGCTAATAAAGCCTTCTGCATTGCATGGGGCTTTTTAATAGAGAAAAGCAACTTTTCCTAATTCTTCTGCAGAATGAGGGTAGTTTTCACAGCCAAATTTCAGAGCAGCCCTGCAGTTCTTTGAGTATCCTTGCTACACCAGTCTGATGCATTTCCACAGCACAAGGCAGCCCATTGAGCCCTCACAGCAAAGCCTCTGGCACTTCCACGAGGCAGCTCTCTGCCAGGAGAGAAAACCCATTAGAGCTCCCAAGAGCAGATACACGTTGGAAGCCGGCAACATCATTAAATGAATATTCATAAATTATTTTGCTACATAAACAATATTAATATCACACCTTCCACCTTCAAAAGCCTATTGCAGGCAGGGACTCATTAAGACTCCAGCAAAGACCACTTGCAGACTTTCAGTTACATGGAAACTCAGAGACTTTATTAAACATGAGCAATATATTTATTTTAATAGAGTACAAAGCCTGGATTTGGCCACCCTAAAACACCACTCAGAGCACCGAATCTCCGAACAAGCCGATCAAACAAGGCTAATGTGTGCAATATATCTTGGGTGAGTAATATACAGCCACATTTCCTGCTCCATTTACCCAGTTTTAACTACACCTGACCTACTCTTATCCTAATAGAAAACGGCTGCTCTTCTCATTGCCCATCCTCCACACATGTTTTTCTGATAATGACCAAAACTAAATCACTTCCCTTTCTCCTAAGTGCTGGGCACCAGCTGTCTTGTGACATTTAACTACAACAAGTCCTTTTGCAGGACCTCCAGGTTAGTTCCTGGGGCCCTGGACCTCCGTTCCTGTGTCCTGTCTCCTGCCTCCATCCGGGCATCGGAAATGAGGCATTAGGTGAAGTGCTGGGTCCTGCATTGGGTTACAACAACCCCATGTGACATGACAGCTTGGGAAGAATGGCTGAAACGCTGCCTGGTGGGAAAGGAGCTGGGGGTGCTGGCTGACAGCAAACATGAGCCAGAGCGTGTCCAGCGGGCAAGAAGGCCAAAGGGACCTGGCCCATATCAGCAATAATGTGGCCAGCAGGACCAGGGCAGTGACTGCGCCCCTGTACTGGGCACTGCTGAGGCACCTCCGATCCTGGGGTCAGTTCTGGGCCCCTCACTCAAGGCAGACAGTGAGGACTGTGTTCAGAGAAGGAAACAGAGCTGGGGAAGGGCCTGGAGCGCCAGGAGCGGCTGAGGGAGCTGGGGGGGCTCAGTCTGGAGAAAAGGAGGCTCAGTTGTCCTCAATGATCTTAATGATCTTTTCCAACCTAATTGATTCCATGATATGATCCCAGCCCCATAGGATTTCCCTATTTTGCCACACCAAGGAGGCCTGTGAAGGAAAACCTGGAGGCTCTCTCAGCTCCTACTGGCACTCTCTTTGTGAGCCAAGGTCTCCCTGCAGCAGCGAGGATGCTGCTTGTCAGCAAGCACAATGCATCGGTTCATGCCTGGGTGAGAGGTTCCCCCAAACCTGTGAGCATCCCCTCACAGAGCAGGTTCAGCTTTGGAAAGGAGAAAAATCTGTTTCCAGCAGTGGTTTTGCCCCCCATGGTGCTTAGCTGAGAGTGATCCATCGAGGTGGATTTAAAGCTTCCTGAGCAGCATGTTTAAATGGCCAATTTGACCAGAAAATGTGCTTGATTCACAAGCGCTGGCTGTGTTTCTCCAGAGCTGAGAAATCACAGCCATATTTCATTATTGTTACTAATTGCTATAAAGTATTATGGGGAGGTGATGGCACAGGCAGAAAGAAATATAAACCCTTTGCAGTCTATTGAGCCCAGAGAACATTTCCCAAGCTTGCTTAGGGGTGCAGAAATCGGTGCTCGGTGCAAATAAATGAGCAAAAGCATTTTCCGAAGGAATTAGCGCATGGCACGAGCAAATTGCAGCAATTGTGTCTCTTCTTTCTAAGCACTGAATTGCCTCTATAATTCCCCATCATTTAGTTGCATAAATCTTGCACAAATAAACCAGCAATTTGCATATGCACAGAAAAGAAATTATAGAAACACAAGGAAAGATGTTATATTTTTCCTTCATAAGCTGGAAATAAATATGCATTGCTTACTGCCTAAGCTATGTTTGGCCCAGCTCAGAAATAAAAATTTAGGAAACCCTTTAATTTCAATAATAAATACGTATCAGAGGATGAAAAAAATATAATTTGTGGCATATGGAAGCCACAAGTTTCTGGGTTGTTGCATCATGAAGTGCGAGCTATGTATGCATGCAGAGGATGCAGCATGATCATAGATGGGAGAATCCTAGAATGGTTTGGGTTGGGAGGGACCTAAAGATCAGCTGGTTCCAACCACCTGCCATGGGCAGGGACATCTCCCACCAGACCAGGCTGCTCTAGACCATGGGTCACACCAATGTCTTCAAGACAGTGGCCAAGGGATGCTCACCAGAGCTGACAGAAGCTCTGCAGAGGGGTGAATGCAGCTGCCTCTGGTGCAGCTCAGTCAAGCACCTACTGAAATAAATGCAGAAGCTCTTGGGGAAGCAAATATCTCTTGAAGATGACACCTCCTTTATGCATCATCTTGATTTTCAGTCACAAAATGCTTATATTTGTTGTGACTTCTATGGAGGACTCTGAGGTTTCACTACCACAGAAACCCCAGGGTCAAGGCCAGAAGCAATTAAATTATATCTCTAAATTATTGAGCCATACCACACCATCTGGCTTTAGATCCACTCAGACCAAGGCACCAGTGGGCAGCAGGGGTAGGAGCAGCTCTGTTTGTCATGCTGGTGGAGGCTGCCCAGGGGAGCAAAAGAGCTGTTTCCGATTAACTCCCCGTGTGACTGATCTCATTCTGGAATAAGAGGGTGTTATTCCAAAACACCATAATCCTCTTCCAAATGACTTAATCACGTTTGGAATAATATGCTTTCCTTCCAAAACATTCATATAGGAAAAAAATCAGGGGTGAAAAAAAATCAATCAGAAACAGCCCTTTGTAATAACACCTTGCGCAGAAGAGTTCTCAGTGGGGACATGTGATACCATGCTGGTTTACAAAGATTTAATAAATCACCATTTGCAGTAATTCCTGCAGGCTGGGAGAACAGCATGACTGAGAGGCACACAGCATCTCCTCTTCCTCACTCCAAAGCTACAGAACTCCAAAATGATCCCACTATGCACTGGTGCCTCAGGCACTCACCCAGGTGTCTTGTGCTCCCTATGGACCATGTATGGCTGGAGCATTGCTGCAAACCCAGTGCTTGGGGATGGTCAGTCAGGCCAAGTTGGAAAGTAAAAGTAGGGGGAACAACCAGACTGTGTCCCAGGAGAAGGTGCCACCAACATCCACTGGCTCTCTGGCTCTCTCTGCTCTGCATCTCCCACACCACTGGGGCAGGAGGGCCCTTGTGTCAAGAAGGAGAAAGAAGCGGTGACTTAGATGAAAGCATGAGCTCTCACATCTTTCATCCATTAACTAATCACTCCTCCTGCACAGCACATGTGCCAATTCATCACAGGTGATCAATACCTTCCTTGAGGCCCCAGGATGATGAACGTCTCTGCTGATATTCAAACGACCTTGAGAGAACAGGGGCAGCTCCCTCAGGCACAGGTCAAAGAGCCAAGACTGAAGCATCATGTAAGATGATACATGGTCCCAAAATCTCTCTCTAAGGCACAGAGAAATGTTTTTGGCTAAAAAGCTTCTCTAGAACCACCAAGGAAAATTTTAAGTCATGCAGACGCTGGAAAATGACGCTGGACCAAGCAGACCTGGATTTTGTGTGCCAGGCCAGAGCAGAAGGCTGTGACAGCTGCCTGCAAAAGGGCAATGTGGTTCCTATCCTGTGCTCTTGCTCTGGGCTTACGGTCAGTTCACAGCATCTCTGTGTAGAATTAAGATGGACTCACAAGCTGGGCCCTCCATTCATCACGGAGACCAAGAGTTGATGTACTCCTGAGTGGCTCCTTTCTCAGGTGCAGTCCTTTGCTCAATCCCTAAGGCCATTACCTGTGTCAGGGTAAAGACCAAATCTCCCTCTCCAAATCACTGTTCACCTCACCAACCCAGCAGGTCCCAGGAGCTGACATCCTCCTGTGTGAAGAGCTACTGTCTTCAGCTACAGCTTTCCCCTCTGCCCACATCCAGCCATGCCAGCAGGAAAATAAACCCCAGTCCCACTCCATGTGCACTGCAAACCAGGGCTGCCCACGGACCACATACTACATGTAGGGTTTATTTTTCTCAGCAGAGGAGAAGAAAGATAACCATAGATAACTAAAGCAGCTTCTCACCTTCACAAACCTGAAAAGCAACCCCTTAAGACAGTTGTTTGTCCTGCAGAGCTCCACGTTTTGCCCCAGAAATAATTGAAAGAAATGCTGAGAACTGGCAAAGCTCCTACAGTAGTTGTTTGCGTGATTTAGGTTAAAAATAATTGCTGTCCAGGCTTATCTGCCTGACATAAGTAATTAGATCACAGAGTACTTATAAGCTGCCATTTCCTATGAGCATATTTTAACATGGCCTTTATCATTTGACCTTTATATCTGCAGAGGCTTCATCCGCTCCCTGCTGCTGTGATGGATTTATTTTTGAAGATTGGGCTCAGGCTTGCCAGTCCTCGGGCGAGGATGCAGCACAGGAGACAGATTACAGCCCCAGCAGCTTCTGCAGGGAGGAGGAGAGAGCCTCTCTTTATGTGGAGATGTGCCAGAGCCAGACCCTGCTGCAGCTCCACCAGAATTAATCTCCATGGTTAAATTTATTGTTTGCACCAAGAGAAAGGGAACAAGAGAAAGAGCACTAGAAAGGGTTGGGCAGTGTGGAACTGGGGGAACATGGAAACATAGCACTGAAAGGGAAGAGTTCTTATCATATGAGATATATTCATATATCTCATATATTAATGCTTTCAAAAAAAAAAATTCATACACTTTCCCCCCAGAAATGGAGAAGTGTGGTGATCCCCTCTTGTACATCCCAAAAGCAGGAGTGTGCTTCCTGGCTCATGGGTGAAGCAGCTCCCTGACTCTCAAAGCTCAGAGAAGGCCAAAAGCAAAGTGCTAAGAAGAAAAGGACACAAGAGAATAGATCACTGTCATTACTTTCAGTCACAAAGACAGCTACAGGGACACATTGATCCTATGCACAACAAAACCCACAGATATAGAGTAGGACTTGAGTCCTCCACAGCTGAGCAACTCTGAATAAATTTTAAAAAAACAAACAAATTAAGACAACATCAACTACTTTCTTTCCATTTATATAAAGTCTAGACTTGGGTAGGTTCTCTCTTCCCATCAGCATCCCTTGAGAAGCAACTTGACTTTGCTGGAGATGTCAGACTTGTAAAGAGATTTCATTTCTACTCCTCACCCATTTTTTTAATGAAATATAATTTCCTTTTAAAAGACAATTGCAAACTTCCCTCACAACTGGTGGATATGGTTTTCTTTTATTGTCCAAACTTCCTTAATGACACAAAGACCCTAAATTTGAGGGGATTCAGTGTTTGCAGAGCCTTTTAATATCTTAATGGATGGCAATCTTGTTCCTGTCTTCACACAGATAACGTGAGACACTGAGATCAGAGTTATTTTGGGAGAACACACAAAGAGGTTGCCTTCCTTAGGGGACCAGGCTGAAAACCCTGGAAGCTGCCAGTCAGGCACTCTTCCTGCTGAGTTTCAAATTATGAAGCAGAACAGTAACACTGAGCCTCACCTCCATCTGGCAATGGTGGGAGCTCTCCTATCCACATTCTCTAGCACTCCACACCTTTGGAGTAGGTGGAAAAGCCAGCGGGGCAGTTCATCCCTTGCCACTTGGTAGGACTTGACACAGATTGAAAAGATGCTGTACCACCCATTCAACCAGTGCTCCCTTCCCACCACATCTCGAGCAAGCCCCAGTCCATTTGCTGTGGTTTTCTGCTGATGGCAGAGGTGGATTGGAGCAGCTGAGAAGGACCATCAGTCCCATATAAAAACCAGGGCTGTTTCAGACCTGCTTTCAGAAGTACAGATGAGAACAGCTGCTGCAAACCAGAGCTGTTTCCCATCAGGTAGGCAAAGCCAAAGGTCTCTTCCACGTTCCACAGAAGTTTGTCTCATCTGTGAGTTTGTCTGTTTTAAGGGGAGGCAGAATATCTCTTAATAGGATTTCAGGACTGGTTTATCTACCAAGGACAAAATCCCACAATGAGACGACATCACTGAGAGATTATCCTGTGTTCTCTGAAGGAGAGAGCACAAGATTATCCTGAAATGAGGCTTGTTTCTGTTGAGGTAATGAGAGATAATTAGTAACCCCCTTTGCATAGCAGGGTGACCCAGAGAGCACTCCCAAAGTAGAAAACCAGCAGCATTTCCAAAGGGAAGAAATCCAAGGTCTGACATGGACTCAATCTGAAAGAAAAACTTCTGGAAAGGATCAGGGCAAGGCCATGAATTTATGAAGTAGTTGTTCGGCTGACTCTAATTTTTAAAGCATTATTATCCTTTTAGCAGGGCTGTCGGGTAGATGGAAGCCAGAGCCAGTGTGATGAAGAGCAGCTGAGTAGCGATTTGCAGCAATTCCTCCTGCCTTCCACACTTTTCTTCTGCAGAGCAGCAAGCCAAATTGCTTGTAACCAGCTTATTGCAGCCTGAAATGCTGCAAAAAGGGAAATTTCTGGGCTGGTGGTGTAAGGAATGAAGAGGGAGAATGAAAAAGGAAGAGAAACACCAATGGCAGGTCCTGAGATCGACTGGCATTCCAAAGCCCCAAGCCAGACAGGTGTTGGAAACATTTACTTTGAGATCTTGGAGATTCTTTCTAGACTGACCCAAACAGGGCAAACCAAAGAGTCGTTTCTGCAGATTTAAAAGCATTTTGTGTGCCCTTGCAGCAAATCCTCATCTTGCTCACAGCTGTATCATCTGCATTTCTCCAACAAAAGCATCCCTGTTGGATGCAGCACCCCTCTAACCTTCCAGGTGCTCAAAAGCCACCGTTTAAGTAATGCAATCAAAACAATCCAGCTAAAAGCCTTTCTTCTGGCCTAGACTGACATGAACTGTTCCTAATAAAGCTAAAGCTCAGTGGGACAACTAATGGGTGCTTATTAGTACAGGCAATGGACTATTCATTCACCCATATAGAGAAACTAATGGGGATTGATGGCCAAAATACAGGATCAGGATTTACCTCTATATAAACAGCTGATAGGCTGATGATCTGATTAATCTTAGGTATCAATGGGGAAAGTTCATACCTGGCTACTAAAGAGATAAACAAAATATGTGAAAAATAGCATCACTGGGTCCCTGGGAAGGTGTCATATTATTGCTGGTATTAGGTGAGATTCCAGAGACATCCACCTTTCCAAACAGCACGGGCCTGGGAGCAAGTTAGAGATGGTGTAACCCAGACAATGCAAGAAAGCAGCTGGAAAAACCTCTGGATGCACCTTCACACTCAGAAAGAGTAGGCTTAGATTAGATATTAGAAAGAAATTTTACCCTGTGAGGGTGGGAAGGCACCAGCCCAGAGAAGTTGTGGATGCCCCATCCCTGGAAGTGTTTAAGGCCAAGCTGGAGGGAGCTCTGAGCAATCTGTTCTAGAGGAAAGTGTCCCTGCCCATGGCAGGGGAGTTGGAATTAGGTGATCATTAAAGTCCCCTTCATTAAAGCCCAAACCATTCACTGGTCCTCTTTTTTTTAAAACCACCTTGGATACAATCCTACCTTTTTCCTGATTAATCTCCTCCCTTCAGCAAACACTTCCCAAGATTTTTCTAAAACCCAGGATTTTTATACCTTTGCCCTAGAGCTGGTGGAGGAAAGGTGTGATTTGCTGAGCTGAGGGAAGGGCATGGTCCCCTCTGGGGCTTCTAAGTCACTTTTCCCTGCAGCAAAGCATTCCCTGATTTCCATCCTCACATTTCCTTCCCTTTGAAAGGCCTCTGACCGGATCACAGATGGCAATTCCTATGTGACAGATCCTAATGTCATTATTGATGACAAACCAGATGTCCAAGGAGACATAATGCTCCTTTTAATCCAAAATTCATCAAGAGCCTCACCTTTGTAGTTTAGGGTGAGTGCAAAGGTATCTTCATTGGAAGGGGCTGGGGCCACACATTTTTTGTCCCCGTGCCTCAGTTTTCCTTTGCACAGCATGGCTGGAAGTGACTAAACCAGACACCAAAGGCATCCTGTTCTCAATAACAGCATCATTAAAATGCTACAAAAATCTCTCTTGAACTTTACAAGGGCCTGGGAAGGGACATGCTGGATCTGACAGAGTGTATTATGAACCTCAAGCCATTACAACATGCTGCTCCTGCTCCTTGCTGCATTTCAGGTAAAATAATTCTTAGTCAGAAAGAAAGAATTCCTAGTTTGGGTTATGGAGCAATCCAAACACCTAATGTATCAGTTTGTTCCCTGCCAAATAGGAAACAGCTAAATATTATATATTTTTCCATAGATTAAGTATTGTATAGCAGTCCTGTTATAAACCACTGGATTAAAGGGAATGGCATGGGACCAGCATAAGCAGGAGATGCAGTGTGGACCACAGGTAGTTAGCAGCAGGTAAAACACCACAGGTGACTTGTTCCCACTTACATTTTAAAACAAGAGCTCTTGTGCTCATTATCTCTCTTGGAGACAGGGGAAAAAATCCCAACAGCCTTTGTGGCAGTGAAGACAAAGCTTTGCTCAGTAGGAGATGTTCTATACAGCATAATGTATGCCGGGAGCAATCCCGGTGTTTTATGGGCCCGCTTAGTGTGAAGTGCAAAACAGGCTTGGGGCTGAGGCTGCATTATTCATGGGGGACCTTAAATATTTCAGTGTGAGGCTGAGGTAGGGAACAACATAACAATAGTGTATTGTCCCCTTTCTTCCCCTAAAATCATTGTTTGTGTTAAAGAAGGCAAGCAGGGAATCTTTCCCTTTCAGTCTAATGCCATGCACTGACACATCCCAGGGAAAAGCAGGGTAGCAGTGAGGCAAACCCCCCAAGGGAGGGGGAATTGTCCTGTTGTCTCCGAGCTCCCAAGGAAATATCAGTTCTGTCTTTAGAAAAGGAACAACTCAGTGCTGGACATATATTTTTGGAGATGATTCACCAGTTCTGTGCGTGAAGGGACACATCAGCAGGTGGGTGTGCAGACAAAGAAAGTTTCTGGCAGGTTTTCCCCTTCGAAGCAGCAGAATTATTTCCATGCTGCTCTCCTGTGTATGACTTGCTTGATCAGAAGCAATGGCTGGTTTGCAGCAGGGCGGGGGAATAACCCGAAATGGCAATGTCTGGGGTAATGCGGTCAGAGCAGTGGAGGGCAGAGGCAGGTGAGGAGGCAGAGCTGCCTCTGTGCAGATCCGCTGCTGCCATCAGCCGGCAGCTGCAATCCAGCACAGGGCCCCTGCCTGGGACAAGAGCTAAGGCAGGCACAGCACACACCTCTCATACCAAGCCCCTCCTTGGCTGTTTTCACGGAGAAGAGGCATCCTCAGCTCAAAAAAGAGCAACGCAGCAGATGGGATGCTCAGCACAGGGGAAAGCTGGACCTCTCCAGGCAAAATTTGCCTTTAAATGCTGCTTTATCCTCTCCAAAGCCACGGAGGTGAGAGTCACAGGAGCTTAAGGATAAGCCTTGCTGTGTCCTAGGCTGGTTATTTTGGAACTCTACAGAAGTCAGATCACGCTGGCAGCTCCTCATGGCAGCACAAATTCACCAGTGCTGAATTTGGACCAGAGCTTCAGGGTCCAGTTCTCTTGCAGACAGCCTGGGTCTTGCTACTTATCCCTATAGATCTAGTCTCTTGTTGACTCTTGAGCAGAGTGAGCTTTGGCCAAACTTCAGATAACCAGTTATTTCAGATAACATGATTCTGGCCAGCGCTACATGAGATTCCAGACCTTTCTCACTTCTGTTTCCCTTCCTGCGAAGATAAATCTTGGCAGCTGTCTCTCGCACGAGATAAAACAGAACCAGCTCCCCACATCTGACACAGCTGAAGTGCAATAAAATCCCTGTTTCTGCTCCTTTTGGAACCATCAGAAAGAAATTCAAGTGACTTCCCCGACAGTGAGAAATCCTGGTATTTCAGTTTTGATGTTTAAACTCATCCATATTCCTTCTCAGATTAGATCAAGGTTCACAGCCAGAAATTCACATTCCATAGCCACAAAACCTTACACTAGTCCACTTTGTTTATTTGTGACCTGTTACACGTGCTGTGCTATCTACATGGAGTAATTTGCATCCTGTTCCTTCCAAAACAAAGCTGCACAACTCTTCCTTTGAAACCAGCCCTCCAAAGGTGGGGAGACATAGGGCTCAAATATTTCTGAGGAAACAGCCCTTTATTTGCAAGGAGATGTTGCTGCCTCCAGCACAACTGCTGCACATGGACAGGTCTCTTACTTCGAGGCTGATGTGACCACCTTGCAGACTTCCCTTTTGTTTAGATTACCTGATAATTACCAGGCACAGCTGTTGGGTTTTTTTGGGGTTTTTTTTAAGGAGATAGAGAACACAGAGATTGGTGTTGAAGACTGGGCACAACCTGCACACAACCCATGCCAGACCACTCAGCTTTCTCCAGCAAGAACATTCCTGAGAGCCAAATCCTGATGGAACCCTTGCACTCCCCTGGGTATTCCCATATCATTTATCTCCTTAGCAAAGCTGCAAAGCTCTCATTTGGGATGTGGGGAAGAGGCCACAGGTCCCCCCTTTGCTGCAGGGGTGTCCCTGCAGACCCACACACCCCCTGTGCCATGACAAAGGTGCAGCACAGACACTGGGGGTGCTGCCAGCCCAGCTCCTGCCAGAACTGACCCAGAGCCCCACTCCTGAGCTGGCTTGGATTGGAGTGCATGACCCAGAGGTGAACTGCTCTATATCCCATATCCAGTCTCCCACTGAGTTTATTTTCTGGTGTGGCAGATCAAAGACTGCTGAAAGGAGAAAATCTATCAAAGGCTCAGCACCCCAACATAGATCCAGCTCGCTTTTATGTTTACTTTCAACAAGCATACTCCTTCCTATTGTTCAGCAATTGCTTTAAAATGGACAATTATCAGATTTCCCTATTAATGGGAAAAGTCAGGCAATCATAAATCTTAAAACATGCTACTATCTGCAAACTGCACGTCACACATTATGGAAAAACCAATCTGTGGAGGAAAGCTATTACCGAGTGACCATGTCTGGGCTCAGCAGCTGGTTTTAATTTCAGCAGAGGATCCCCTCTGCTTCCCAGCATCCAGCAGCACTGCTCTCCCCACTGCTTCCCTGTAAGCCCTGCAAAACCACAGTGTTGGCCTCACACTACAGCAATTCAGTGCTGCAATCAGCAAGGAGAATTCTGCATCTTAGACAACTGCCAGCCTCTCACTGCATCCACCTTGTTTCTCATCCCATCCAAGAATGGATTGGGTTGGAAAGGACCTTAAATATCACCCTGTTCCACTCCACTGCCACGGACAGGAACACCTTCCAATAGACCAGGCTGCATCCAGTGTGTTTAGAAGAAGTGAAAAGTTCTTTTACTTCCCCTATACAACGACCTACACAAGGCTGAACCTGGTGACACACTGCCTTTCATGTCCTGGTACCTCTCATATGGCACAGAGAGCAAAAGAATGGACCAAAAGATACAGGTTGGTCTTCTGGATAAAGCAGCAGAGTGTCATTCAGGAATTCCCAGGTGGCATTCTGGCCCTCTCCATCAAAAAGGGCTGGAATCTAAAGCAGCCTCGAGGACAAACCTTTGTTCTGCTACGGTTTACAAGTGGCTTTGGATAAATTCCTTAACCACCCTCAGTTCCCATTCCCTGTGCTAACTGGGATACTCATGCCCAGTTTACAGGGATGTCTCATGAATTATCTGGTATTTGGGAAGCTCTTAAATCCATGTAATTCACATGTAACAATGAAATGTGATCCTGCTTTTAGATCAGAACAACAATAATTCAGAACTGAGCACATTTTGTTTAGATTTTCCTAAGACTGAATTCATTGAGACAAGTGACAAAGAAATATGATTCACCATATTCATCACTACTTCCAAAATGGTTTACTTTAATCTGAGCAATTGGAAAAACGTTAAAGGCAAAACTGCTTTACCCAGCTGACTTTAAAAGGTTGTTTCATTCCACATTTCTGTTTTCAATAAACATCCCAGGATAAAAACATCCCCTGCAGCAGATCTATGCAAAGGACAAAAAGGCGTTAAATCCAAAGTGGGGGCGGGTGGAAGAGATAAATAGTTTACTGCTATTATCTTTACCATATGTTCTATTCCAAGTGGATACACATAAACAGCATGCAATCTTCAAGCTCAGCTTTAGACTCTTTGAAGTGACCTGACCATACTACTGATTTATTTCAAACTAACCTTTCTCTTTGAACCTTAGGTCAAGGTTAATTCCATAATAAAACATACCTTATACAGCTGGCTGTTCCAGTGGTGCTAGCAAGGAACGAGGCCCTCAGTCATAAGCATTTGTTTCACTGAGTGTGGTATTGTATTTCTATTTTCCCTTCCCTGTATTAATTTCCTTCACAGACCCTAGTTAAGGGGAAAAAAAAACCTCTTTTCCGGTCCATGAGATCAATTTTAAACACACTGGAATTAAATGAAGACATTTAAGCCACATTTCTTTGCTGAAATGCATCCGCCAACACCAGAAACTATTTTTATTACAGTCTATGTTTAATAATCAGATCTTCAATTTCATAAGAAGCCACACAGCCACGTTATTCAAACTCCTGCACTGGCAACGACCCTTTCAGTATCTTTTACAAAACCATCTCTGCACTGAATCACAGCAAATCACCAAGGATAGCTTTTTTATCTAGGAAAATAAAGTGGGAAAAAATAAACACGTTTCAAGGGTCCTTTTCAAAAAAAAACCAAAGGAGAGCTCCTTGCCAGTGCCCCAGCCAGTCTTGCCTGCCTGTAGGTATAGAAGCATGCCAAGCAGGGGAGCAAAGGTGTGGGAGAAAGCCTGGAATGTGGGATGCAGCCACTAAGAAACGCTGAGGGGCACAACACATTGCTCAAGCATTGCTCCTCAGGTTTTTTCCAGAGGACTGGAAAGATGCTTTTCAATTTCAGTCTCCAGCCCATGGCACACACTCACAGCAGTTAATTAAAAAGCAGCAACAGCGGAGCTAAACCAGCAGCTGTTCCACAGTTCTCTCAACTCCAGTGCCTCTTGGAGCTATTGGGAGAGGGATGAGTAGAAACCTTTGCTTGGGTTTGGAGTTTCTGCAAGGCACAGGCTAGAAAATCATATCTGCTGTAGCTAACCCTGAGGGGAACTGTGCTTCCCCTCCAAAGGAATGATGATGTTATCCAAGCTTATCCTCCCACATTTTGCAGGCCTGAGTCTACAGTAGTTGATGTTCAGGATCACCAGCACACCAAGGCACAATTTCCCTACAACAGCCCCAAAAGTTTTCAGCACTTCACCTCTGGCTTAGGAACAGCTCTGTAAAACAGGGTTTAGCCCCATATTCAATGAGTTTGAGCAGGCAGCACTCTCAGGCAGCATCGATACAGCAAACTTGTTATCTCATCAGTATCTGTCACTGGGAATGCAGCTGAGCCTGCTGTAATGGGAGCCCCATCCATTTGGAATCCCAAAGGTAGGCATCGGTTTTGGATCAATGCTCTCACAATCTCCATTAACCATTAAAGTGCCAGTGACATTTTAGATCTATTTTGGGTTCATTTTTTAAACCATAACAAGGTCACAGAAGGTCTTTCACTGCATTTTGACTCTCTTAGAGTAATATAAAAAGGGATGGCATGGGAAGCCCAGCATCCCCAGAACTGATGTGGTTCCAAGGAAAACCTTTCCCCTCCAGCTCTCCATTCCCATTTCACCACAAGGTCTTTCTTTTCCAGCTTCTCCTCAGGGACTACTGTCTATTCCCACTCCTTAATCACATGCCAGGATGCCCCACTTCCAACAGCAGGGCCCCAGCTGGCAGTGTCCTGCACGTCCTGCTCTTGACCCCATGCTCTGTCCCAAAACCACAGCCCTGGGCAAACCTGGAGGTAAAAGATACAGGATGCAGAAATACCCAAACAAGAGACACACCTTTTGCTGTGTGGTGTGTCATTACTCGTCCCACAGATATCAAAAGCAATAGTCCCCCTCTTTCCTCTAACACAGTAATTGGTATCTTAAATGAGGGCACAGGAATTATTAATATCAGTTCAAAAGCTCAAAATAACAACATAAAATTCCACCTAAATGCATAGAAAGAGACATGTCTACCATTTTCTAAACTTCTTCAACAGGCACCAAAAAATATTACATCTAATGATTTATTAGTGAATGAAATCAGCCAATTAGACAGCCAAGGACTGATTTTGAAAAAAAGGATCACACAGAACAATTTAATATCATGGGAGATAATAAACATGTCCTGAGCTGGATCACTGAATGATGTTGCTAACAGCCTGTCAGAGATATCAGATATTTACAGCAGAATAAGGCACCACATCAGATAAAGTAAAATACATCCTCTCAAGGATATAGAAATATGGAATGGAATCACTCCAGCTGCATTTCAAGTCTGGGTAATTTCCATAACTCCTGAGAAAAGGCTTTGTGTGGTGCTAGCTCTCTTCTTAGGGCACCCATCCATGCTGCTGGCATGTGGGAGACCCTCTGGAGCAAGCAAGTTGAAAAATAGCACAGATCTCACAGACCGGACAATGTTCTAAAGATAAAAACATGTACAGGTATCTACTAAATTGGGTAACATAAACTAAAGGCACCTTTAAAATAATTTTGTCTACATGCTGTCATTAAATATGTCAGACCCAAGCAAGTATTTGTCGTGTCCTAGAAATGATGGCTTAATATTACAGACTTTTTGATGCAGCTGCTATGGAAAGGTGCTTTTCTGGATAAACTAGTAAAAAGCAAGTAAACAAAGCTAAAACTCAATTCAATTATATATATTATTGTGAAATATCTTACAATTTAATGCAACAGTGCACAGGCTATGATCTATCTGGTTATATCCAAAATTTTGAAATTTCATAATTATTAGGTGTATTCAGAATTATTAAAAATTTCAAGTCATTCAAGCGGATGATTAAGAATGGGAATTCTGCACCTTGGGAATCAAGTTCCCTTTTTTTTTTTGCTTTTGACCAGTTTCACCTTAGACAGGATATAACACAGCTGGTGTTCCTATTAAAGAAGGCTGCCAATTGCAGCTCCAGCTATCTCTGGAAATCCAGCTACAAGATGAGAGCCCAGTAAAAGGTATTCACAACTGACCTTAGCATTTTTCTGAGCATCTGTGCAAGCCTGCATCAGTTCTTTCGTGGATATGTGCAATATCCCTCCTGAATGAAGAAACCAAGAAGGGTGTTAGAAGACCTCAAATATTGCTATACATTTCCAAAATTTTACTCAAGATACCAATATCTGATATCTAACAGCATGTGGGCTGAGGAGGCTTCCACCTTGATGATGGGAATTTCGAAGACATTTTGGGACTGGAAAGAGGCTTCACAGCACTAACATCACACCAGCATTCCAGGGAGGAACACTGAGCCTCAATTTCAAGCAACATAGGGAATGCAACCTGATGAAGAGGTTCAATTAAAATGTGAATTCCTCTCCCTTAATCCTGCAATGCCAGCCTGCAGAGATGACTCAGACAAACCTGGATTCTTCCTCAAGACTACAAATTTGGATGACAAAGGGAATTGTTGAGGAGTAATGACATCAACATGTTTTTGACTTAAGTAAGTCTGTTAAAATTAGAGCTACATAAAACCAAACTTGACAGAAAAAACAGTCTCCTCAGATAACCCTTCTAGTTAATCTGCTGTTTCACACGAATGCAATGCCCAAGATGGGAGTTTGTATCTGCCAGGCCCCAGCAGTTGAGGGCAGAGCCCTGGGACCCTCCCTGTGCTGTGCAGAGGATGGGGCACAAGCCACCTGACATGGCCACTGTGCAATTAACACCCCAGCACACTGTCAGCGTCCCCCCTCTGTCCCCTGCCATAGGGTCCTGATGTGCTGGCACTCTGGGTATCAAGAGCTGGGGTCCCCCTCCATGTCCTCTTTGCCCCATGGTCTTGGGGCCTGACTTGGTCTGTATCTGAGGTAAAGGTGACATTTCCCCTCCTGACCCATAAACCCTTCCAGTCTCTGAGAGGAACATGCAATTGCTCCCTTTACTCCCTCCAGGTCACTACCTGAGAATTAAGATGCTGCTGTACCCTGTAGGCCTCTCACAGTTTCCACCTGAAGAGAAAGTACCATTCTCCCATACCCCTCTCCCAGTCTCTACCTGTGAGGGTGACCCCATTTTTCACTGTACCCCTTTTCTCAATCTCTACCTGAGGGCAAGGTGCCATTCCTGTCTCTACTCCTCTCCTGGTCATCCCCTGAGGGGAGGGTGCCATGGCCCACTCTACCCCACTCTTGATCAACACCTGAGGGGACGGCGCCATTTTCCCACGGCACCTCCCTCAGTCTCATCCTGAGGGGAAAGCACCATTCCCTCGTCATACTTTTCTTCAGGTCATTACCTGAGGCAAAGGTGCCATTCCTTTTCGTACACCTCTTCCGATTTCTGCTTGAGGAGAAGGCGCTATTCCCCACGAACCTTCTCCCGGCCTCTGCCTGAGGGGGAGATGCCACTGTGTCCCTGAACCCCGCTCCCGGCCTCTGGCTGAGGGGAAGATGCCACTCTGTCCCTGAACCCCGCTCCCGGCCTCTGCCTAAGGGGAAGATGCCACTGTCCTCTGTAATAATCTCCGGTCTCTACCGGAGGCGAAGGCGCCATTCTCCCAGACCTCCGTCCCCTCTCCCCGTCCCCACGTAACGGGGCACAACCGCCCGCCGCCCTCGCTCCCGAAGGCGCACCGACCGGCGGCTCCGGAGCGGCGCGGGGCGGGCGGAGGCGGCTGCGGGGCGGGGCGGCGGGGCCACGCCGCGGCCCCGGCGGCGGAAGGGGCGACGCCGGCGGGGCGGGCGCTGCCGCCTTGTCGGAGCGGCCGGTGCTCGGCAGCCCCCGCCGGGCATGTCAGCCCCGGGCCCCGGCCCCGGCGAGGCGGCCCTGGGCGCCAGGGAGGCGGCGCGGCGGGACCCGCTGGCCGCCGACCTGCGGTGCAGCCTGTTCGCCGCCGCGCTGCAGAGCTACAAGCGCGACTCGGTGCTGAGGCCCTTCCCGGGCCGCTACGCCAACGGCGACAGCAAGGACTTCGAGGGGCTGGTGAGTGCCTGGGGCCGGCCCGGGGAGGCTGCCCGAGGCGCCAGGGCACCTCCCCCGATGGGGGAGCACGGGCTGCCCGCAGAGGTGAGGGCAGCGGCGCCGAAGGGTCACGGATAAAGTAGGATGAAAGGTTTATCCAGTCAAGAAATCCAGGTTTAAAAGAGTATTTGGGATTCTGACCGATAAACCCACACTGGGAAATGCCCAGATCCGGTGTGGACAGCACGTGAAGTAACAAGCCATAGATAACAGGTAGGGAGCCGACAGGACGAGAGGGAGCGGCCTCAAGCGGCTCAAGATTGAGGATTCTGGCACATTTCTACCCTGAAAGGGTGGCTGGGCATTAGCACAGGCTGCCCAGGGAAGTGGTGGAATCACCATCCCTGGCGTGTTCAGAAAACACGTAGATGTGGCATTGGGGGTCATGGTTTAGTGGTGGGCTTGGCAAAGTTAGGCTAAGGGTTGGACTCGGTAAGCTCAGACGTGTTTTCTACCCTGAATGTTTCTAATATTCTGTGAAGTGTTATGAGAGCTTGCCAACGTTAAATTCAAATTCATATTGAAGGATTTGCATGTTACGTGGCCTGAACACTCCCATGTCAGGTCCACTGCACATGCTGTCCTGTGATAGATTGTTTTCTCTCAGGAGTGTGTCTCTCTGTACAAAACCTACAGATAGCGTTGGTAAATATCACTGTTTGTAACTTGCCTGCTATTTGCGTTCAGAGCAATTGACAAACTTCCCCACAAACTGGAAACAAGTGTTTATATCTCAGAACAGAACCTGGTTTTCAGGGTTGGTTGGGGTGAAATATTGTTTCGTTTTCACTAGAGGTCCCTGTTTAATCGCAATGGCACTAAGGAGCCTGTGCTGAATGCCCCTGTTGTTAGCTTGCAGATACCAAGGCTCTACCAAGCCTCAAAGAGCTTCTGGAATCTGTTCCAAATACAGATACAAGGACCTGGGAGCTGTTTAGTTGGATTCTATCATCTAAAGTCTTCATGATACAAAGTACTAAGAAACAGGAGGTAAGTTTTGAATTCTGAAAATCTAAATTAGAATTTGGTTTTTGAGGCAAACTTGCTCTTCAGACACTATTTCCTCCTCCCAGAATTAAGTTGGTTATTGTGAGAGCATGACAGCTGAACATAAATCCATTCTTCTCTGTATATAGAGAGGGATGTTTTAAAGTAAATTTTCAGGAACACTGGTTGGAAGAAACAGTTACCAATGTCAGTAGTTGATGATGGACAGTGATTGTAGTTGATTACTGCAGCTAATATAGCATGCACGTGCATGGTTTAGGCTGAGAGAGTTCAGTTTGGGTGTCATGGAGCTGGGTCCTGCTTGTCACTGAGAAAGACAACTCTTGTCTTCTGCCCCAAAAAGGGAAAGGTTCAGAGCCACTCAGGCACTTCTGTAACAGGGATCAAAATAGTTGTAGAGATTAGCAGTAAGCTGAAAACAGCTTCTGTTTTTGTTTTTTTCCTCTTGCAAGATCAGCTGATGAATATATTGTCTTAACAGCCAAAGCAGAATTGTGATATTGTCCTTGCATAATAAATTAATTCATAATTACAATTCAGGTTTGGGGTTTTTTCTGGAGACAAGATTAAGAGTTAACTTCAATAACAAGAAACTGGCAGGATTTTTACTGTGCACTTACTCCTTCTGAATTGTGAGAGTGTTGAATTCTAACTCAGAAAAGCATAATCAGAATCCATTAAACACTATGAAGGGATGGGAAGCACAATTTCCAGTGAGTAATCTAACCACATAAACCAACATTGATATTCCTTCCTGTTTTTAAGTACGAGAAGATCCAGGAACTCACAGGGATGTCTGGGGCTGCAGTTCCTGCTCCAGACTATCTCTTTGAGGTCATGTACTGTGATCAAATGAACACTAAGTTTGCTGAGACCAAGGGAGAGCGGGACCTTATCTACGCCTTCCACGGGAGCCGCCTGGAGAACTTCCATTCCATCCTGCACCACGGCCTGCACTGCCACTTGAACAGGGTGAGGCTCCTGCCATTGACACCATCTTCCCTTGCTCACTTGCAGCTGGGGACGTGTTTTAAAAATAGGCCCAGATTCCTTTTGGGGTATGAAATGTGCTGATGCTCTTGTTCTGCTGTGTTCATTTCAGTGTAGGCCTTCGCAGATGGCTGTGTTGGATTTTCTAGTGCAGCCTGAGGGTAAAAATTGGAAGTGGCATGAAACCCTTTTCACCAGTGTGACAAATTATGACTGTCTTTTGCTTCTTTATAAGGAAGTGTAATTCCTCTGAAAATCCTGTCCTGTCTGACAGCCTGCAGCTGGGAAGTGCCTGTCTGCAGAGACAGAGGATAGTGGAGATTTTCTGCCTGGCCTTGTATTCAGCAAAGTTTCAGGTGCTACTTGCCAGTGGAGCCTTCTTAAAATGGTCTGGTTCAGGGAGACATCCCACAGGATTTGCACCTCTTCTGATTTCAGTGGAAGGGAAGTTGAGATTCCTGGCTTTTTGTGTCAGCTGTGAGGCAGCTTTGACGCAGCACCTGCTTGACATTGCAGTCAACCTGGATTGTGTTTTTTCCCCACATTCTCAATGAGTAATGGTTTACTGGGTACAATGGACTTACTGGAGTAATAATTTTAGCCAGTGTGGCAAATTGAAAAGTTCTTTCCTCTTTTCTAGTAAAGCATGGATTTAAATGAAGTAAAGCCTTGTCTTGTTTGGGGAGTTCAGATTACTTGAATGATGACAGTCTCAATAAATCGATGAAATGGCTTTTAACAGCAGTGCAGTCATGTTGATGTAAAATACTTTTGCTGGCAAACTAACTCCAAATCCGGGAAAGCATGAATCTGTCCACACCAAGTGCTCTGCCAAGCAGCTAATTTGAGGGATGGGAGAGGGCAGCAGCCCCACCCCAAGGAAGTTGTGCCAGGACAAAAACAGTGCATGGACCAGGCCCAGCATGGGTCAGAAAGGCCTTTCGTAATTTACCTTCAGGAGCAGAACTGCCAGTCTGAAAGGAAAGAACACTTGTATGTTGTTTGAGGTTTGCAGCACATGATTTTAGGGTGGATTTCTGCTCTGTTTCAGACATCCCTGTTTGGTGAAGGCACCTATCTGACCAGTGACCTGAGCCTGGCTCTGCTGTACAGCCCTCATGGCCTCGGCTGGCAGCGAAGTGCACTGGGCTCTGTCCTCAGCTGTGTGGCTGTTTGTGAGATCATTGACCACCCAGATGTAAAGTGTCAGGTGAAAAAGAAAGGTGAGGCTAGCACAGTAATAACTGTGTAGCAGTTACACCTGTCCTTCATGGTGTTTTTCTTTCCGTGTTAATATCAGTGGCTCCTTGAGCACTGGATGGGAGATTTACCTCCTTGTCACCCTGGTCTGGGCCATAATGTCATCCATACCAAGGATGACTAGGAGTGGTATAGCCTCAAGCAAACTTCTCACTCTATTCTTGGATGCTGAGGGATTCAGGGGAATACCAAGACTAGATTTTTGGTTATCTCATTCCCATTCTTCTGGGGGGTGTGTATGGGGGTGTTGGTTGTTTACTTTTTTTACAGTTACTTGAAGTTCTGCAATTTTTTTTCTTTTCCCAATTCAGATTCAGAAGAAATAGACAGAAAAAGAGCAAGAGTGAAAAACAGCGAAGGGGGAGACGTACCACAGAAATACTTTGTTGTCACAAACAACCAGCTTTTACGAGTTAAATACTTGCTAGTGTATTCACAGAAGCAGCATAGGAGGTAAGAGTTCAGCTGTCTAGAGGGATGAGCTGCTACAACAGCCAGATAAACAAATCTCATTGTTGAAAAACAATAGAAAACAACCAAGAAAGATATACTGCACTGCCAGAATTTGTTTCTAGCCTGTTTCCCATAGAAATAAGTCTTACACCATCATGTTGCCTCTGCCTTGCTCTTTGACATTCCTAGGCTCAGCTAAATTTGCTTTTTTTACCAGACCTGTAAGCACTTAGAGTCTTTGAGAGGTCTAATTATCTGTTTGTGGCAGGAATCCAAGAGTGAATGTCTGGTGAGTGCACCTCTTACAACTGCCTCAGTTTTAACTGTGCCCTTATCTATCCTAAGTGGCAGTGTTCACTCAGCTACTCAACACATGTCTGCAGGCCAGGCAGCTGCAGCTCCAGACCACAGGGAAAGGTGTGAACATGGGGAGAAAAGACAGGATTGTGCACGGAGACTTAAGGAAAAGGGATGTGGTGGAAATCAGGCTGCCTTAGTTACAGAGATTGTGGAACAACTTTCTGTTTTTATAGGATTTGCTTAAAATAATGAAGCCTGAAATACTTTTTGCCAAGATATTTGTGCATCTCTGACAGAATTCATGCTCTTTTCCCCTTTCAGGCCTTCTAATGAATCTTCCTGGTTCTACACCCACCGTTTTGCTGTCATGATGATGCTGTACCTGCTGTTGCTGATAGGGATAGGGGCCAGCAACTCACCAACCTTCATCTACTACTGGCACAGAATGTTTGACTCGGAGAGATGAACCAGCGAGATGATAAACTGTTCATTTCACCACGTGCCTTAACAATAGCTGATCTGCAGTGCACTGCCTCTCTTCCAGAGCTCTGGAAATAAAGGTGCCCACTTCTGTCACCAATATATTAATCCTCATGGCATCTCTGCAATTATTCTTATTTCTGTGTTCCTGGGATTCATGAGGATGCCTAGTACAGCTGAAAAGGATCACTGTGGTGCAGCTTAGCATGAGCCAATCGTTAAGGGTCCATGGAAAAAAGGTTATTTAAGATTAATGACAACTAAGCATGGAAACACTCAGGTGTAACTTATTTTCTGTCAAGCTGAAGTATGTTTGCACAAGTTGGAAAGGAGGATTTTTCTGGATGTCAGGCAAAGCAACCTGTTTGGGAGTCTTATCAGTGTGTTTTCAGAAACTGAATCTCGTGATGTTTGGCATGTATCAATGCAGATGGAATTACTTTTAAAATTTTAAAACTAACTTTGGCCAGGAATTTTTATATTTGAGCATAATGATTGTAAGGAAAAAAAAATCAGCAAGAAATAAAACAACCGCCAAATGGAAGAACTTAAATGGTTTCTAGTATGTTTTTTTCCCCTCTGTAGAACATTGTTGTGTTTTAATCCCAGCTGGCAGCTAAGCACAAATCCAAAACATAGTTACTGCACTGCTATGAGGAAAATTCATTGTATCCTGGACAAAACCAGCACAAATATCTACAAGGCTTGTGGTCTCAGCCGTGATCTATCTTATCCTAGCTTACTGTGCAGATTAGACAAACCCAGGGTTTTCAGCATCAATACTGAATAAGGATTGTTCTTACCAAACTGGGTATTTGTGATAGAATACACAATGTGCAAGTTAGTAATGCAAGATACAGAGGGCAATGCTCTCTCCTCTCTCCCTCCTGTCAAGTCATCTGTGTTTGCTGTTTGTTGTGTTTGCAAAGCAACCTCCAACTGCCTGAAACAGAAAAGGGAGCAAAGCACTGTCCTCTGATTAGTGACTGGGCATGGGGTAGTCCCATGAAGACCCAGGGATTCTAGGCTAAGAAAAGTCAGATAGGTGCCACAGTTCAGTCTTACAGTCCAGCCTTTAGTAGATTGGATATATGCAGATTTTCATTGCACAGTGAACCCTAACCACAAAAAAAACCCCAACTCATCACATATTTCCAGCAAATGATTATGTGATTACTAGCTTACTCATTAAATATTTCAAAGAAAATCTCTTATTTTTCTGATGTTCTGGTACCTAATTGCCAGAAATAATGTCCTGGTAATCAAGTTTTTTAATTCAAAGCTGAGAACAAGTTCATTTACAGCAACCCCTCTTCTTGGTGACTGGAGCTAGACACATTTATCCCGGTTAATTTTGCTGCCAGAACAAATTTATTTATTCACCATACAGCTTGCAAAACAAGAACATTATAATCCAATTCCCCATTGCCTTTAAGAGCCTGTTAATAATGCTCACTGTCAAAGGACGCTGCAGCGCCTCAGCCCAAGAAGTGTCCGTGCTAATTATAGCAGAGATTTGCAATTAAAATATACATAAACAAATAATTTATTGTGCAGCATGTTCAACTACTTTATAGTTTACTCCTTGATATTTCAGTGCAGAAACTTGGGGTTTGGGATGTGCAAAAGGGTCATGGGAATATTTGCCTATTTTTGTCTTCCTCAGCATGTTATATTAAATGTCGTGCCATGTAAATATACAAGTTTAGGGGAGATAATGTGCCAGCCAGAAAACCTGGAGGTATTTTATGCTGTCTAAAGGGTACTGCTTTGTAAAAGCCTGGTTTGTTTGAAAAAAACCCCTTCTTTTGGAACAGATGGGCTGTTTGGGGCCCTTTGGAAAAGGAGGAGGTTGAGCAGCAGTTGTGGCATGGCTGTCTGCTGCACTGCAGGGAAAGGCACAAACCTGGGAGCTCCTGAGCCAGATGAAAAGAACACAGCAGGGATTTAAAACTCTTTTCTTTGGGTTTCTTTGCATAGGAAAGTTTCTGAGAGTAAGCAGAAGTAATAATAGTTCCAGGCTATGTCCCCAGAGAGCAAGCATTGTGGGGGCTCATGGCAGACACGCACATCCAGCTCTGCAATGAAATCAGCAGGTATCAAAGGAAAAAAAAAAAAAAAACAACAAAACCAGCTTTTTCTGCTTTGATCAGTTTGAATAGACCCCAAAAAAGGAGGTGGTTTCAGGTGGGGGCTGATGGATGTGTCTGGAGTATCCCTTGGAGAGCTTGTAGCCCCATTCCTCATGCTCAGGCCTGCAGGGATTCTGGGCACAGCCTCATCATTGCTTCAGCTCCACAGCTGTGGAGCGAGGCAACAGCAGTGGGAAAATATTTTAAATACATTTAAGGTGCTCAGATCCTACCTAGCAGCCTGGCAAAATACTTAATATCCTACTCCCACGCTTGTTTTCGGAGCTCCCTGCTGATTTCAGCATGTGTTTCCCAACGTGGCGAGGGGCAGTCAGCTGGATTAATGTGGGTATTGTGCTGAGTAACTAACAGTATTATGAATTAACCCAAGGTTTGTGTTAGCCTCTTAAGCCACTTGCGTGGCTCTTTGAACATGCACAGTGCTATAAAAACACTAACAGGGAATGAATCAGAATTTCCTCCCGAACAAAGGGCCGCTGTGTTTGAAGCAGGCGGCCCAGGGTGAGGTCGAGGAGTTGTAAAATACAGAGCTACCTGCTCTTATTAATATGTTCATTACATTACTGTGGTGAATATTAGGGAATTGTTACCAAATTAGACAAATCTGATCCTGCCTGGGACTGCAAGAAGTGTGGTAACTGGTGTTTCCTTGGTGGGAATGAGCAGGTTTTGAGGAAGCAGGAGAATTTTCCTCCAACAAGCATAAATAGATAATAAATATAAAAAGTATTTTCTCTCTCTCTATTTTATATATATTTATATACAGAGATCTCAGGAGCCAGCTGAGGAGAAGGGCAGGTGCTGTTGGAGACAAAGGGTTTGAGGCAGTGGGGGGAGAGAGAAGGAAGCACCACAGAAAGCAGAAGCACCCCTGGGTCGGGGGGAAAGCGAGACTTGGGGATTCATGCTCCTAAGAAGCGATGCAAGAATCTTGTGCTTTCTAAAGTGTAAGCAAATACAAGAAAAGCAGAATCAGAAATGCAGGAATATACAAACCAGGCCTGGGCTTTGGCCTACCTCTGGCAGGACCCAGACTGATCCCAGCTTCCCCAGGGAGGTGCTGCCCACCTGCTTGCTCCCCCTTGCTGCATGCAGTGGCCACATGGCTCAGCAGCACACGTTCTCAGTGACATTTTCCTTCTTTCATAAAAGCTGTCACTTTGGGCACCTTGCCCACACTCCAGACTCCACAAGATGTCACTTTGAACATCAGCAACAGGAGGGAAGGTACGAAAGAGATGGGCAAAAGGAGCAGCACTGGAGTGCCTGCAAGAATCCCAAGGAATGTGCCATGCTTCCCCTAATGACTAAGGTACATATGCTTGCCAGAATTCCCATTTTCCTACTCTTCATAGAGTAGAGATGTTTTCCAATCTAAATTATTGCAAGATCAGAGTCCCCCTAAATCCAAACCCACTTTTGCCTTTTCACTGTACCCATGGGGTGTAAAATCCTTCCCACAAGGAAAAAAAGTATTTCTTGCTCCTCAGAGAAGATCTCTGAGCTCTCCTGTTGCTGGGCAAGAGGAGACGTGTATGAGCAATGTTGTATCTGTTCTCTCCCACTCAGCAAAAAGTGGATGAAGACAATTTTCAGTAGATTAAAGACACTTTCCTACTTATTCAAGGCTTGCCAGAAAACTAACGCACCTTCAAGGTCTGCCTCCCATCAGCAGTACAAACAAAGAGACCAAAGGAGTGTCTGATGAATAAATTAGCTTCCCCTACTGCAAGCCATTCCCATCACCTTACAAGAAGCCTTTTTTGCCAGTCTGGCATCAGGCACCCCCTGCTCTGTTAGCATTGGGTAATTAACTTTGAGCAGAACGAGCCCAGCAAAGCCAAGCTGCGATTACGCATCTCATTGGAGTTTGGATGCTTCCTAAACGGCTCACGCTTGTCCCCACCAGTTGGTCTGGGCTCCTGCAGTTCTAATTGATTTTTTTTTTCTCCTTGGGCTACATGTTTAGCATAAATAATAATTAGTACCAGAAGGGCAAGGACTGGATACCCAAGTGCAGTTCAACATCACTGTGAGCACTGTGGCTTCCTGTGCCCTCATTGCCCAGCCTCAGCCAGCCTGCAAGGACTGCTTGCCACCCCTCTAATTTCAATGATTTGTTAGCTGGTGAACTGGGAGACCAATGCACATCTTTTCTGGCTGATGGGGAGCCAACACCTCTTGGAAACAGGGTTGAGAAAAACCCCCCTCAGTGCCCAAAGGAGATTTGTTTTCTAGAGGGGAAGACATCTCCCAGCTCCCTACACACGCAACCACAGCAAGACAAGGGTTGTTTTTAAAACAAAGCTCTTTCATCCTGATAAAGTCCAGATGCTCATTCAAAGCTGCAGTGGCCACAAAAATAGCCGAGAAACTGCCTCCTGCCAAGTCCAGAGCTCCTGAGCTGTCCAAAGCTTTAACTAAACTAAGAAAACAACAACCCACCTGGCTTAAAACTGAATTTCTCTTCAAAAGCAAACCCCATATTTAATAACAACCAACACAGAATGAAAAAAAGAAATAATCCACTATTTCTAATTACCTGGAAAGGACAACACAGTTGAAAAAAACCTCATCTCTTCAACCCACACCCAGAGAAGAGACTTCTGCCTTCACAAACAACTTTGGCACTATGGTAGAAAGCAAACAACCCATGTTACTCACCACAGCTCAGCTGATCCCTCCAAAAGTCCTCCTTGCCCTCATTTACCTCCATCTGGCACTAAAGGGGCTGGTGGAGCCCTACCAGCTGCATCCCATCCCTTCCATCATTGGGACACTTCAAACACACCTGTGGGGTGGCTGCACCTGCTCTGCTGAGGCAGAGCTGAGGGGCTGGTGCTGCTTAGGGCAAAGAAAATGTGGCCTGCATGTGGCCTGCAACCTGCCAGCTTGAGCTCTGGACGTGGGGACAGAAAGGGGCAGTGTCAGGTCTGGTTCTCATTACCCCAAATACTCTCTCTCTCCTGGTTTGCCCTGTGCCCCACAGAGCTGCTGTGTAATGATGTGTCTGTCTGTCTGTACCATCCCCTTCACACCAGAAAACAGTAGCAGGGACTGTTTTCCCTTCTGGCTCTCTTCAGAAGAGAGAAGAAACCTCGCCCCACCCTGCTGTGGTTCTTTGTACCACTCCTGCCTAAGTCCCTCCATCTCCACAGCACTCCCTCCCTGCCCACCATGCCTGGGGTATGAATGCCCCTGCATTAGTCAACCTCCAGATATTTAGATCTTTCCCAGGGCTTGTCACATAGCCATGGGAGAACCAGGCAGGTTCTGAGTCAGGAGATCTGAAATTTCCAGAGAGCTTTTCCTACAACGGGTGAAGAAAACAGAGTAAAAGCCTGTGATCACACCTTTGCAGGCTCAGGCTGGCACCATCCATGCAGCTCTACAGCTGGGTGTAGGTGCAAAGGGCACTTGAAGACCAGCACTCCAGAGACATGACCTGGGCCACAGAGGAGATGGTAAATTTCCTCCCAGAGGTTGAAGCTGGAAGTGTGGAGAAGCTTGATCCCAGAATCAGGGCTGGAGCATGTGTCAGGTACAAAAAGGATATTTTTCTAGTTGTCACACCACCGCCAGAATACAGCAGAATGACCAGAAATACCCCCAAATTTTTCACCCTGAGTACAGGAAGAAGACACATTCTCAGTTTCTGGCCAGAAATCCTCACCCACTAAAGGTGAGTAGGGAACCTTGTCATGACAGTCTCCAAAATGGTCTTACAGGACAAAATAGTCCCAAAGCTGTGCTTGCCATCCCCTTGTGGGTACATCTCTTCATCAGACCGTGCTGACAGTTGTCCCATTGGAGCCCCCTGATGCCACCCCAGCATTTGCAGCACCATCCTTGGTGTTTTTCTCTGAGGCTGAGATGGGTTTGTGTCTCTTTTGCCTGGTGATGGCTGTTTCAATGCCCCTGAGACACAACTGCACATCCTCCCGAAAGGAAGGGGTGTACAGTCCATAAATGATAGGGTCAGTGCAGGTGTGCAGCAGGCCAAAGAGGAAGAAGCTGTGGTTGACATACTCCGGCATCTTCTGGATCATGGCTGGCTGGAACCAGTACCACAAGCCCAGGAGATAGTAAGGGGTCCAGCAGATGATGAAGGTGGCAACAATCACTATGGTCATCTTGAGAGTCTTCATGCGTGCCTTGGAGATGTGTTCGTTTTGATTTCTTGTCAAACCTGCCAAGGAGAGTCAAAAAGATAATTGAAGATAGAGGAAAACCAAAACAACATAACCATCCATGACTCTGCTTCTGCCAGAGAGGGAAGACCATCTCATAATCTGGTCCATGTCCCACAGGATGCAGAAGACAGCAAGGGCTGGGGTCAATAAGTTTGTGCAAAACCTCTTAGTTTGTGCAAAACTTCTTAGCTTTCAAAGGATGTTGTGACACACCCAACAACAATTCCAAGATGGAGAAGTTCAGTCATGGAGGACATTAAAGGGCTGGGATCTACTTACCTTTATTGACCTTTAGCTGCTTACTGATCTCCCAAAGGATGCGGATGTAGCAGACGATCATGACGCTCAGGGGGGTGATGTAGAGGGTGGTGAAGGTGAACATGTTGTAGACAGTTTCCTCCCAGTGTGCTCGGAAGCTCCCATGAGTAACACACTGGGTGAAATTCCTTCCCGGGATTGTGTTCAGGTGGAAGAGGAAAAGCTGAAATGGAGAACCAAATAAAAGCTCAGAAAGAATTTGGAATAGAGCACCACATCCTAGGGATGCTGCTGGCTGTGCATGGAGAGCACCTTCCTGCTGGTGTCAGACTGGGAGACAGGCTCTGGGCACCGAACTCATGCCTTATTCTGGTGCCTGTGGAGTCCATGGATTGGGATGGACTGTTGGGGATGTTGGGATGGAGAAGCCCTTTTCCAAAACCACCCAGCCTAGGCAAACTCCATGGGGAGGACACTGAACTTTACCTGGGGCAAAGCCAGGAGCACGCTGCCAGCCCAGGCAGCACGGAGCAGCATCCCGTTGCGGCGGTGAGCACGGGAGAAGGGATGGAGGATGGCTGCGTGCCGGTCCAGGCTGATGACCACCAGTACCAGGGCAGCAGCGTACATAGCAAAGAGCTTGAGGAAGTTGAGGACCTTGCAGGAGATGTCCCCTCCATACCACTGCACTGTCACGTTCCATGCTGCATCCAGAGGCATCACCATCACTGTCACCAGCAGGTCAGCCAGTGCCAGGCTGAGGATCAGCGGCTGCACGTGGGATTTCCTCCTCTTCCTCAGCAGGCTGCCCAGCACGGCTGCATTGCTGCCTGCTGCCAGCAGGAAGAACATGGCTGTGATGATCACACGGACCTTGGCTGCTGGGGTGAACCGGGGCTCCACCCAGTACTGGGGGAACGCAGAGGCCGAGACATTGGTGTCCTCCTGCTTGGTGGGGCAGTGGGGAGATGGAGGGAGCTGCTCCTCGCTCATCCCCTGCTGAAACACAAGCAGCAAAGCGAACCTCATCTTAGGGGCTGTGTAGGGCTGCAGCTTCAACAAAAGTGGGGAGATGGTGGGATCTGCACTGGAGGTACCAGCAGCAGTCTGTCCCATTCTGTCTTGTCCCATCCTGTCCCTGCCTGTCCCCTCTGTGTTGCCCATTTTGCAAAGTCACTGTGTCCCCCCACCACGGTGACCCAGCCTGGCCACCCTCTCTGGCTCACCCCTGCTGTAGCTACAGTGACTGCTCACACAGACATATATTTTTAGCTCTTTGCAAGGTGGCTGAGCAGCTGGGAAAGCAGGAGTGGTGGCCAGGACCATGGAACCAGTCACTGTCTGCCAGCATCCTGCTGGGAATAGGTCATACCAGAGCTGGCTGAGCCTGTGCTGGGGCAGCTGTGCTCGGTTCAAGGACTCGTCCTTCCAAAGGGAGTTTGTAAGCAGGGCTCTGTTTTTTAGAAACCCCACAACCCTTCCCATTATTGCGTTAAACCTTAATGATCTACCTCCATTTCAAGTGCCAGATCTGGGGTCATGGGCAGGAGCAGCAGGGGTGACCAGGCAGGAGAGGGGGGATCCCACACTGTCCAGAGTCCTACAGTGGCTCCTGGGAGAGGATCACAGTGGCATTTAGCAGGCTGGACCTTCCCAGGACCCAAGCAGCACCAGCACAACACCTCTGTCCCTTTCCCTTCTGGAGGCAAAGCAGGAGGAGGAGGGAAAGGTAGAACCCTCCCTACAACAGGGGTGGCAGGGGAGTGATGAGCAGTGTGGTTGTCCCCCACGCTTGATTTCATTGCCCTTTTTACCTGAGTAGAACTCACGTTTTAAGGACACAGACACTTTCAGCTCCTGTGGTCACAAGCTGTTTACAGTCCCAGCTGCAGGTACAGCACATCTCCTACTGTTTCAAGCACCTTCCTGTTTGCTGATTCCAAAATAAAGTATTCCTTACCTTTGTACAAATAACAGGAACAGCAGAGATCAAATCTGTCTCCCCAGTTCTGCAACAACACCTTGCTGCAATGAGCCCTCCTCCAGCCCCACCACACCCCCCCCGAGCCCCCTTCCCCTTGCTTCCTTCACCCCTCCCTCCCCAAAGACCAAGTGAAAAAACAAGCAGCAAAAAGAAAGAACAGCTAAAAAGTACCAAGTTGCTTCTCTGGAAGAAACGAGAAATCCGAGCGCAGGTCAGGATTATCCCAGCTGACGGGAACATACCTGGCACACGCATGCCCTGATGCTGAGAGAAGATGCTCCGTGTCTTTCCCACGGGTCCCCCTCCGCTGCGGTGCTGAGTCAGGATGCTCCAACGTTTCCTTGCATCAGATCCCTGCAACAAACCTTGAAGCAGTAAAATCTCCCCTTGCCAGCAGGCAAGCCAGGAGCGACGCTGCTGTTAGCACAGGCATATGCAGGCATCTGGAGATGGGAATGCTGCTGCAAACCCTCCCTGCACCTGCAAACCAGGAGTGGGGCACACCGAGGCAGGCACCCATGGGCAGCCTGGCTCAGGCAGCCACCATCAGCCCTGCCCTTGTCAGCTTAATGAGCTGCCCACTTAATGAGCAGGCAGCGGGGATGATGACAAAGCTGCTGTAATGCAAGAAACAGCCAAAATTCAAAACGTTGTGGCCAAATGTGGCTCTATCAGGGATAAGTGCCAACACTCCCTGTACTGGTTTGCTATAAATACAGGAGAATGAGTTAATTATCCTGGGAGTTAGTGATGAACGTCCCGTTGCTCAGACAACCGAGAAACTCGCAGACACGCGCACACACACCTCAGGGATGCTCCTGGACCACACGGGTCCATGGAAGCATCACAGGTACATGCTTGGACTGGAAATGCTGCAAGGAGGGAATTAATAAGGGGAAATGTGGTTCATTTTGCCATTTTAATGAATACACTTTTTTTCCTGCAGTCTATCAGTTCCCATCTGGTTCTTTCTGTATTTCTTGCAGCATAACACAAGAGAGGGGAAGGACCTTGGGAGGGACAAAGAGCTCAAAAGAGCTTAAAAAATATGAAGTGCAATGTGAGGACAGGGAGGGAAACTGAGGACATCCTGCTCTTCTGGAGCTGTGGGGGTGAAAGAGGGACAGCCCCAAGCCCTGCTGGGGCCAGCACTGGCAAACACACTCCCAGGGGTTTCACTGGGACTTTAATGACATGCAGACAGACTTTCACATTTTCCAGGCTATTAAATTAAAGAGTACGTGATATACAGGTCCCTGCAGATCCCAGGCTGGCAGTGGTGGCTCTGCATTGTTCCCCAAGAGGAGGAGATTCCCTTTCTGGAATAGGTTTTCCATTATTAAAACTAATCCCACTTATTTCAGGAGGAAATGCCTGAGCTCTGAGGGTGGTTGCACCATCTCTGAGGCTGCTGTGCTAGCAGGAATATTCCTGGGCACAAACAGAAAAGATATTTTCCCCTTTTCCAATTTGACTCTTAAACCTTTGTGGGTTTAAGAGTCAACTTGTGTGGCAGAGGGACCAGCTCCTGAGACACAGGAGATGCTGCAGGCACTGGACCATGTTTGCCCTGGAATCCCCCAAACTCTCCATCACTTCTGCATGGAGCTGTCAAAAGGGATCAGGAATGAAACTCTGCTCAGAGTCACAGAAAGCAACTCTGTATTTATCTGTAGTGCTTTCCATACAGGGGGAAAGAGGAAAGCAGACCTTGCTGGCACTGCCAGCGAGCACCAGCCAGCCCTGCCACATAGGATGGGACTGTCCCCATCACCTCCTTTCCTGACAGGGGCATCACCCACCAGTGCCTTGGAAACGAGCCTGGCCCTTGGGGGACAAATAGCACAAAATCTGCACAGAAGTTGGGTGGAAGCCTGTTTGTTCCAGCAGCCACCTCCTCCTGACATTAGGCTCCTGCTTAAAGCTGAGATTAATTAGGCCCCACACACTCATCCTTATTTTCCCTTTCATTCAGCCCTTTGCACCTGCATGAAAGCAATTAAGTAGCAAGTCAGGAATGTATTCCCTGTTTGTCCTTCATCCTGGCTGATGGCCTTCTTGTCTAGAAATGTCCTCTCCATCCCTGGCTGTATGATGCAAGAGAGGGACAGGATTTTTCTTGGGAATTGTAAGCCTTGCTCATGACACAACAAAGCCTTAAGTCCCTGTTTGGAGAGGATTTTTTTCAGCATACCATCACACAGAAATGTCCTGGGCATGCATTAGCAATAAGTCTTATTTTAAGGGTGGGGTCCCTTATTGAAATGACTGCTTTTCTCCAGCATTTGCACAGTAACCCCCTTGTGTTTTCTCTCTTTTTTTCTTTTGCTCATCTCCTCAAAGGTCAGTTTGGATGTTGTCTGCATGGCAGCCTTCAGCCGAATCTCTGAACACTGGTTTAACGATCAGAGGGTTTTGGTGTCCAGGATTAGGAAACAGTGCTGGCAGGCAGGGCTTGTTTCCATACATCCCACCTTGGCTCTTCCCGAAATCTCCTCCTCTTGGGATGCTGCCCCAGTACATCCCCAGAGCTGCAGTCCAGTGCTGGGTCATGAGGGGACAGAGCTTCCCCCAGCGTCTCCAAATAGGACTGATCCCCCCAAATCCACATGGATCATCCCAGGATGCTGGAAAAAACAGAAATCAGGAACCACACTGGGTGATACAGTCCCAGGGACAATTTCTGCATGAGCAAACCTTGAATAAAAATGCAAGTGCTGTGTTTTTCCATCAGACACCCTGTATATACTGGGATCTATCTCATCAAGAGAGAGCAGTGTGGGATATAATTTCCATTAACCTATAGCAAACACAGGGCAGGGAACTTGCTTCTGTTGTTTCTGATAAACCACTGCTGGGGGCTTGGCTTTCCAAAGAGAAAAACTTGTATTTTCCTCTCTGAGAGAAACTCCAGCTGCTGGTTGTTGTGGGGGGTGAGGATGGGAGATTCTTTTGCTGGACTCATCGCCCACACCCTCCCTCCAGGCAGGTGCTTCTGCCAGGCTGGGTGCCCAAAACCTTCCCTTTATTCAGAAAAACCTCATGATTTCAGAGTGTTTTTAATGCTGGGGATTCTTTTTTCCCCCCTGCAATTCTTCTCCTCCTTCTCCAAACCTTGAATTGTCTCAGGAGCAGCTCATCCAAGGAAATTTTTGTCTCATACTGGACTCGAAACAGAAAGTCTAGTCAGGGACATCTGACATGCAATGTTTTTGTGAGTAAATACCAGCGTCCATGAAGTCATTTCCCGGGGTTAGAAATGAGCTCACCTCTGGAACAGCTTCTCTTCTTACCCAAAGTTCACAAGTCAAGTGATTGGGAAGCTCCCAATTTTCAGCCTTTTCATTAAATAACAGCATCATAAAAATTAGCACGGTGCCACTGTGCTGTAAGTTACAAACAGATCTGAAACAGGGCATCACCCAAAATTCCCCAAAATCTCTGCAGCAAAAGACAGAGACACAAAGCCCAGTGATCACCAGGGATAAACCAGCACCTCATTCTGCCTGCTCAGCCAGCCCTGGCTGCTCTGTTGAACCTGCCAAGGAGGGATGGTAATTGCTGCCCCTCCTGGGGATAATCTGGATCACTCCATCCCCCTCCTAAAAACCTGTGTTTAAAGCAGAGGGAGGGATCTGTCCTGCCTTCCTGGCTCAATTACTTGGTAAACTGTGCCTTTAAACCATTTCTTGGTGAGACAATGCTCTGTTTCTGATTCAGCTTTGGATATCAAAACCTCACTGATAAAAACCCTTCTTGGGGGTTTCACACCATGGGACAGGGGTACCAGGAAAAACGTGCTCAAACCTGCTGCAATTCCCACCTTTCGATAGCCCAGGCTGGTGCTCCTGATGCTGCTGAGCTCAGATGCCCAGAGCATCATTCCCAGTGATTCCCCAAATTTACATCTTTCCACTCAGAGCTGCTCTCAGGGACATGTCAACCTGAGTAACATCCCTCTCCTCATCTCTAAACTGGAAAAGAAAGAGGATGGAATTTATCATCTCAGACCAGACCCTGAGGTCAAGCCTGAAGAAACATGCTGGGATCTGGTGCCGAGCCCTTTCTGCTCACCACCAAGGGATAAAATCTGGTGTTGTGTGTGCATCACTGTCCCACTCAGCTGAGCTTCCCTACAGCAGCTTCGCTTTCCTGTCCAGGCTGGAATTTATTTGGGGAGGAAATTATGTGGGAACTTTCACCTGGTACCCCAGTCCCCAGTAAAGCAAGAAAATCACCCACAGGGTCAGTGGAGGGGCCATGGGTCCCCTTCAGCTGCAGCATGCACTGACCCAGTAAGGGCTCTCACTGCCCTAACGGGATTTTTTTTTTTGAGCTGGAAGAAATTATGAAATGCCAATGTTTTCGTTGTGACTAACCATGGAAGTGAACAATTTTGCCCTTGTTTTTGGACAGGGTTTAGTGGCTCTCCTTGCCTTTGCTTTCTGTGCCCTCTTTTATCCTCTGCTTTTTTTATTCCTTGTGGGACCTGTCCATAGTGTTGCTCCAAATATCCTCCTCCCTCCAAACTCTCAAATAGGATTGTGTGTCCCAAGGCCATATTTTGGTGCTCCCTTTGGATGCTCCTTCCCAAACATTGGCCAAATTCAAGAGCTGCTCTCCTTTGTTTCACTGGGGGAGAGCTGAGATGTGGGGAAAGCTGACATCCCTGTGGGACCCTTGGCAGTTACACAGGGCATGAAGGAGCAAAAAGCAGGGAACACCTCCCCTGACTCCTCTTTCTCATGAGCTCCATATCTCCAAGCAGTTTTCAAAGCTTAAAGATACTCCTGGGTGAACTTTATGCAGGCACATGATCCTTCTCTATGCTTTTAGGAAAGGATCAGTTTCTGGGTGGGGAGAGATACCATCAATGCTAAATTTGATGAGCTAGAGGGATATAATTTCTGCTCCCCAAATCTGCTTTTACCCTCCCTCAAGAAATCTGCTCTGAGCCAAGCTATGGGGCTGCAGGAAGCCAGTGACTGTCCCTTAGGATGAGCATCAGTGCTGCCATCTCCCCCCATCCAGATTTGTCTTCCCAGGGAGGTGTTTCTGGGAGCCAGCATTCAAGTTGCTCCTGCCGTTTCTCTGCAGAAATGCTCATCTCCTATGCTGCGTTTGCAATCTGCTCCCTGCAATTTTTGTCTCAGATGGGACAAGGTGTTCACACCAGGAGCTGCCAGGCCTTCCTCCAGCAGCTCTTGGCCCCACCAAAGCCTCTGGTGTGCTCCCAGCAAACACACATTTACCCTGCAGCGAAAGCTGATCTGGCCACGTATTCCAGGGGGAATCCCAGCAGCGCTGCAATTAGCTCGGCAGAGAGCGGCTTTTCCAAGCATGTCCTTGGCATCGTGCATGAGGTCATGAGATACTTCACATCTCCGGTCGCCCCCATGACCACAGGCACTCCAGGAAGGGGAGGCATTTCCAGGCTCTCTTTTGCCAGTGGGGATGCTGGCAAACCCTTCTGGAGCTGAAACCTGGGGCTGGATCAACAACGATTACCCCAGCCCAGACACGGCCCCACATTGCTCAGTGCAGAAATTAACCTGACAGAAATTCCCACATGGTTCAACCAGGAGTGCCCACTGCCCTCATGGCTCCATCTCTTTCTGTCCATCCCGTGTAGAGGCTCATCCAAACACTAAAAAACACTTCTTAACTCAAAGCTTCACTTTCACTGCCATCACTGTTGCTTCTGGTCTGACTTACACAGCCTACACCTCTCCAATGTGCTGCCAGTGCAATCCCTGCAAAATAGGATAAAGACAAACTGGAAGAACCAAGCCTCAAGTGTGTGATCCTGCACACTCATGGATCAGGCAGGATTTTGCTGGTTTTTAGGAAAAACTGGCTGATGTTTTGCTGGTGTAAATCACTGCATACCTGCCCACTTCAACTTGGTTTATAGCAAGAATATGGAAGAAAAGGCACAAATGAGACCATGATCACCATCCCATGTGTGGGAGGCTGCTCCCCATGCCAGCATGGGTGCACAGCCTGGAGTGCATCCCAGCCCAAAGCCAATACCCATAAACAGGAGCAATAAATCAAGGATTTCTTCAGGAGAAATGAATTACCCAAATCAACATGGACTTTGACACAGGATGGTCTTTGTCCACCCATCCCTGTCCAGAGCTAAAGCAAACAGCTGGTGGACTGTGGGTTGGAGCTCTGCTCCTGCCCTTCCTTTGCAGTGTAAATGTCCCCATTGAGGTGCTGTCCTGGCTTGGACCTGGCCACATTCCCATTCACGCCTGTTCCCATCCTGCAACCGCTTTTACATCACTGATCAGAGGTTGTGCAATAGCTCAGGCCCTGCCACATCTGTGGGCAGGATGTTCCCCACACCATGGTGCTGCCCTGCAAGTGTCCCTGAGGAGTTAATGCTCCAGGGAGAGACTGGGATATCCATTATTCATGGAGGGCTTGAAAATAATGGCTTTCTCCATCTCAAAGAGAGTTTCCAAATGAGTCAGTATTTTTATCTTAATTTCCCCAGCTCAGACACTTAATTAAAAAGGGATTCACTATTGAGGCACTTCTGGTGTTCTCACAGCATCATGGTTTCTGCCTCTCCAGGCTCTGATGGGAAGGAGAGACAGCAGATATGGCCATGGCCATAGGAGGGAAATACCAGTGGGACCCTTCTGCAGCCCAGGACATCCCAGTGAGCAGTGAATCCCTCCCCAGGGTACGTGGGTCTGTATGTGTGCAGCAGGGTGGAAGGTGACAGTCCCTGGGTACTCCAACAGCAAACATGCCCTGCAAAAGCACCAGCAAAAGCCCTTTTCCTTTACAGATGGAATCATGGAACAGAGGGCACTCTTTTACATGTCAGGAGTCAGTTGTGTTGTGCTGGTGCCAGCGGATATGTGGGGGCTTACCCTGTGGAACAGACCCCACAACCAGCACAGGCACTTACTGTCTCCTCACTCCTGGCTCTTTCACCACTGCAGAAAAAAACTTCCTGAGCTTCAGAGCTAAAATCAGCCCTTCCCTGGATCCTGGCTCTCCTGAGGTCCTCACTGTGCTGCCTTTTGTATCTGTTCCATAAATGATGTTTATGGAGCTGAGCACTACTGAGCCCCAGTAGAAGCTTTAGCTCCCAAGCAAATCCTTCCAGAGGGGAAAAAGGTCCACTCACTCCTTCTCTCCCAGTCATAGCCTGTAAATCCTCATCCACACAATGAAAACAAATTCCAGTAATTCATTTTTTTGGCTCTTTTCCAAAGATTTTAGGCAGCTGGAGTGCAATTTTGTGCTGATGAAGCGGTGGAGGAGGGCTTAAGTGAAACAATATTGTGGTGGCTGCGAGGTTTGCTGGTGTTTCAGAGCTCAGAGGGAACCTCAGGGACCTGCCACATCTCCAAGTTCTCCTACAAACCATGGAAATCGCCACTCCGGCTCCTGGGACAGCAAAACAGGATTTAAAAAACAACATTAGCCACCCCTGGAGCATGGCTGGAGAAGCGCCGGGAGCCAAGTGCTTAATGAAATCCCAGCTCCCAACTCTCCCTTCTAAACCACGCAAACTTCCCCAAAGTGTTTGGGATGGAACAAAGTCATCAATCAGTTATTTTAACTCCCATCTCCATAAACAGAAGCAAGCCCAGAAACATGCAGCAGGGGAAAATAACCGTCAGCTCCCTTTGGCGGAGTGGGGAGGGCGCAGGGAGGGAGGACGAGGGCAGCCGGCAGGGAATTAGGCACGGCCTTGGCCCAAAAGTGGATTTATGGGCCCCACAGAGCATTTTGCACACCCCACAGCCTGCAAATTCCACATGCAGCTCAGAGAGCAGCCCCTCCAGCCCTGCTATCCCCCTGGCATGGTACAGCTGGCTTTTGGAGATGGCCACTCTGCCCATGATGTACTAGAAATGGTGGGAGGCATGAAGAGCCAGGATGAGCATTACTAGCCAGCTTTCCCTGGATTTACAGATGAGCACAAGCAAAGTTATGGATACAACCACGAAGGAGTGTGGGGAGGGAGATGCTGCTGGCACCATCGGCTGTCACACTCCTCTGACACTGCCCCAGCCTCAGCACTGGTCAGAGGCAGCATTAAGCATGGCAGCTTTCACATAAAGACCTTATGGCTTTGGCATTCCACATCAGTGATGAAACCATGGAAAAAAACCCATGAGATTTGGGTAGGCTCCCCAGCATTAATCCAGGAGGGGAATGAGTCCAAGAGGCTGTGGATCTGTTATCTGATGGGAAGGAGCAGCCTTAGGCAGCTGAAGCCACTGGTGATGGGCAGAAAGACAGGAGCAGTTTGGTCAGGGATGCATCCCCGTCACTGGCCACAGGTACTACAGCCCTGCACCCCAGGCATGGGGCAGCCCCTGACTTGTCCTCTCCACCCCATGCCTTGGGCCATTGTTCACCTCCAGGCAGATGGAAAGCCTCTCCCAGAGCCGGTGGTGCTCGGCACTGGGAACATGTGGGGCTCTTTTCCTGCTGTCCCCTCCAAAGTCAGCCACGTGTCAGAGCTGCAGCAAGGGATGGTCAAGCCAAGAGAGACTGTGCAAATGAACTGTTCTAGAGACTTGGGGTTTGCATGGACTCACAGGTCCCAGACCTGCTCCTAAATCCACGCACACGTCTCCAGAGCTTGTCTTGAAAGAGACATGCTAGAGAGAAAACAGCCATACTGAGCAGGCTGCAAAATCCCCTGCAGAAATGCCTGCACGCAAACTGGGTTAGAGTTATCATCCCATTTCCATAATGTAAGGAATAACAGTTTATTCCTTTTGCAGAACAGCACATTTCCCTACCCAGCAGTGTGACCCATAAAAATTGATGCCAGGATATAGGCAAGCAGCTGGTGGGACTGGAGATGTCTTGCCAAGGCATTGGTGCTTGGCTTAGTGTGGGTCAGCCATGGTGGGAGGTAGGTTCCATCTGGGGAAGATGAATTCCTTGCTCTTTGCCTCAGCACCTTTCCCACATCTTGTCCTCCTCACAGAGGGGAAACAGAGATGATCTTCATGTTTATGTCAGAGGTCAGGAGCTTCCAGCTCACTGGGCACTCTCTGTCCACCATATAAACATTCTGCCATTTTTGGCACACCTCAGGTGTTTTTTCCTTTTCCCTTGTAAACATAAACAAGAGCTGGTGTAGGTCACCGCTGATTATTTTTTATGTGACATCTTGATCTGTGTTCCTCCTGCACCACTCCCTCTGGCAGCAGGGCTGACAAGGATTACTAGGAGGCAGCTTGGGACACCACTGACCCCCACAGGCTGCCCCAACACCCATGCCCATCTTTTGGGGGCTGCTCCTGACACATACAGTACATGCTTTCACACCACATTCCTGCAGCAACCATCTGCACAGTCCAGTGGCTCCAGGGCTGCATGCATGGGTGGCAGTCACTTGCACAAGGCCACGTGCTTTGTCAACACCCAGGAGCCCTGTGTCCACAGACATTTGCCACAAGTTACATGAGAAAAATGCGGCTGCAGAGGGAGGAAAAGCCTGGAAGGCTGAAGCCAGACTGGGGCAAGCAAGAAAATCTGGTTAGGGGTCATTGCTAGATCTCCCCATGGCTTGAGATGCAGTCACATTTATTTACAAGGATAGCCCTACCTCTGCAGCTCTGTGCTACCCTGGGTGTTCAAACCAGTCCCACTGGCTTTGTCACACATCCTCACATCCCCACAGCATCCTCATCTGAATCCCTGCCAGAGCCAGCACAGGGGCAGAGGTGGGCAGGCAGTGCAGGGAATGGTGCCCAGCTGAGCCCACACCTGCAAAATGGGGCAAATCCATGTGCCCACTGCTGGGTGGGCACCCCATTTGTCCCAGATTAGGTAAAGCTAAAAGACATCCCCAACACTCATTGTCTGTTCACTGTATCTCCCCTTTCAACACTCAGCAGCATCTATTTCAGATCCAGACCCCGGGTGAACCCCTAACAGTGACAGTGCTGTGCTGGGATGCGGTGCCCACACCAGGACGTGGTACCCACACCGTGCCCTGTCCCACCACCAGCTGCAGCCGCCACGCCGTGGCACCGCCACAGGTTTGTGTTTACCATCACCTTATTAAGGGATTATTCAGGCTGCGGTTTCCTCGCGCGTCCGATCTGTTTGTGCTCGCGGCCGGTGGCTCGCTGCCATCCCCTGAGCTGCACGCCGGGCTATATAAGCGCCCTCGCTGCCTCGGCGGCGGGCGGCTCGCACACAGCCCGGCTCCGCTCGGCGCAGGGGAGGTGTCGGGAAGCCGCAACTCTCTCTTCTTCCCAGCCGGCTGCAAATCCCTCCACACGCAGCTGACAAGCCCTCGTCTCGCCCGCGGATCTCAGCTCGGCTGGCGGCTCTGTGGCGAGAAGACGGGACTCTCCTTAAGTGGGGTTTTTATGGCTTTTTAGGTAAGAGAAAAAAACCCCAATCCTGCTGTTTTCCTTTCTATGGCAGATAGTGGTTATAGAATTCTTTTGTATTAAGGCGACGTAATTAAGAGTAGCTGTGATTGAAGGTGAGGTGGAAATTAATTACTGGGCAGATGACGGCACAGAGGCTGAAAAACATGGATGGGGATGCAGTTCCCTGCGTCCCGCTTCTCCCTTCCTCGTCCCAGCGAACGGGCTTGGGGAAGGGTTACGGGACAGCTGGAGCGGGGCTCTGGGGGCTCTGCTCACGGGCGGCTGTTTCATCTCCCGCGGCTCTGGCTCGCACTGTCCCGCACAGCCAGACAGGGGACACAGCTCAAACCCTCCCTCTGCCAAAACTCGGCCGCTTGAACCCCCCCTTTTTAGCATTGTGTGTCTGGGTACAGAGGGATGTATCCCAATCCCAAACCCAGTGCTGAACAAGTTACAGTCAGCTCCAAAAATAGTTGCCAAGTGGGAAACAGGATTAATTTTTTCCTGGTTATTGTCTGGCTGAGAGTTCATGACCCCACCGTAAGCCCACAAAACACCGCTCATGTGTTGCTTGTTATTTTTGCTTGACTGGGATTTGCTGAGCCATAATCAAAGTATTTCCTAGTCCCACATTCCCTGGTCCCAGAGGGGATGGTTAGTACCACTTACAAATAAGTGTTCTCACCAATGACTGCTCTTTGTCAGCCCCATTTTATAGGTAAACTGAGGCACCAAATGGCTGGGGCAATATTTTCCCCTCCTCCCAGTTCATTAATTTTAGGTACATAAAATAAAGCACCTGGAATTCCAGCTGGTGTCACTAGGGATAACACCAGCTTCACAGGTACTTTCAGAAATTAAATACCCAAATACTTGATGCTCTAGGGCAAAGGGACTCACTGAAAACAAAATCTGAAGTGGCTGAGCTGGTGAAGAATGACACAAAGCCTGTCCCACATTTGTGCCTGTGGGAAAAGGAAAATATTGAGCTTCTTGCTACATTTGCAGGAAAGACTTGGCTTGTGCATGGGTTTTTCTGCTTTCAGAGGTGCTCAGGAGCCTTCCCTCTCCTCACACTCTGGGAGGTACTGGGATAAGATGCTATCCTCACACTATGCCCAGTTTGCAGGCAGAGGGATGGAGGCATGGGGCTGTCCCTGTTCCTGTGGGGAGCAGATCTGGGTGCTGGGGGGCCTCCAGACCTGCGTGGGCTGTGAGAGATCCCTGCAGAAGTATTTAAGCTGTTCCTAGGCATGTTAAGGAGATGCTGTTACAAAGCAGGGCTCTGCAAAATAGATTTGGGCTCAGATGGGATGGTGAGAAGCAGGGGCGATGCAAGCACAGATGTGGAGCTCCTGCTGCTCCCCACTAGGGAGGTAAATGAAGAGCTGCTGGGGGTGGGTGAACAGGGGGTATAAGTGCCCCTGTGGCATGTTTTGGGGTGGTTCAGCCTGGGAGAAGCTCCCCAAAAGCAGCAGGACCTGGGTGAGCTTTGACACAGTTGGGCTTGTCTCTGCAGGAGTGGGGAAAGCGTGGGACGGCTGCGGAAACTCCAGGAATCCCCTGGTCACCTCTGGAGACAGCGATGGTCACCATGAAAGGCTGGATCCTCCTCCTCCTCTGGGGAGCCATGTCTGTTTTAGGTGAAGGTGAAACGTTTCCATTCTGGTCACTGCTCTGTCCCCTGCCCACGCCAGTGCAGGCACGTCTGCTGGCAGCCGCTGAGGCAGCAGCCGCAGCCCGACATCGATGCCGGGCGCTGCCCTGGGTCACCGCGTTTGCCCGGCCAGACAACTTCCACACAAGGACTGGCTCCCATCCAGCCCCCAGGGCTTGAGCAAAGCCTGTCTGCGACTCAGTGAGCCTCTGGTTGGCCAGGGATGAGTTCCCCAGCCCACTGATCATGCCAGGATCACCCCTGCCTGCTGTCTCTGAGATCCCATAGTGTCCAGTCTGCACCCAGAGGAGCACAGGGGCAGAGCTGGGCACAGCAGAGAGCTGGTGCTGGGGCTTAGCTTCCCAATTCCCAGCAGGCACCCCAGGAACCAGCCATGGCCATCAGCTCCCCTTGGGCATGCAGGTGGCCAGCAAGTTCAGAAACCAGCCCTTGTCCCATAAAAACAACCAACATTATCCACTTTGGATTCATTTTTCTTTGCACATGGACGGGAGGGACATATTTTATCTCTCCAGCAATAAAAAGATTAGTTGATCTGAGCTGCTCCAACACAGGAAGTACAAAAAAAGTTTTTCTGGGTGATAAGGGAAATAGAAAATTTGTATCACATCTGAGCTGCAGTGATGCTGTGGGACATATCCATTATGTCCCTATCCTGGTATCTCCTGCATTGCATCCTACAGGAGCTCTAACCAGCCACAGTCCAATGGGAAAGCTGTAATACTCAGCCTAAGGATGTCCAATTCCTTGAATCTAATTTATTCTTTCATTTATTGACCCTTAGGACAAAGGATTCTGAAACCAGCCCTCAGCAGGATCCAGATAGGACAGAGAACCTTCAGCCCGCTGGTAATGCTCAGCTTGGAGAGTAAGTTAATTCCCACCTCGGGTGGATTTTCCTCACTGGACAATTTTCCCTACAATTTACAACTAACCAGTATTATTTGAGTAGAAGAGGACATTTAGGGTTAGAATCACTCTATGATTCTATGATTTAGGCAATGGAATAAATGTTAATCATCCACGACCTCCTGTAGGGTTTTGGCTATCACTGACACATGCTGTTGGCTCCTCTCCTGGAAAAGGGAAGGTCAACGTGTGAGCACAGCCCCAGCTCCTGCGGGAGGCACGCGCAGGCTGGGAGGGTGAGAGGAGCCCAGGGATGGGCCAGCACATGCTCTGACCTGCCCCTACCCTGCCCAGCCTGTCCCCACACCCTGGGCGGTTTGTGACACCATTCCTTCAGAATTAAAGCCTGGGGGGACTTAATTAACCTGCAGAGCCCACTCTGCTCATTAATCCCTGGGAGATGCTCCAACCTCTCATGTTTTCTGTCCAGAACTAAGAATTTAAATTTCAGCAGGCTGAAATTTAAAGGGCTGGCCATGCTGGTCATGCTGAAGGATTTGGGGATTTTCCCAGCCTTTTGCCCAACTCCCAGCAGCTCTCTTAGCCACTGGGAAGAATCAAAGCACTAAAACCATGGACACTGAGAGGTCCCCTCCACTTGCTGAGAGGTATTTTTTCAAAAATAGTTTTCCCTTGAAAGTGGATGGCACAAGGCAGTAATACTAGGGCTGGCTCCCCAGCTGGCAAACCCTGCCTGAATCTCCCCTCTGCCCACAGGTACGAGGAGCAGCTCTCGCCGGGGAGACCCCACCTTCGCCTACGTCAGACGCAGTGCGTTCCTGCCCACCAGTGCCACGGGCCAGCCCTGTCCCTTCCCACGTCCCCACCAATGCTCTGTCCCTCAGCTTCTCCCTCATCCTCCATGTTCTGCTTTTTCTGCTGTCAAAATGCTCCTTAGATAATGCCCGGGATTCCCCTGCTCATTTCCTATCATCAGCAGCCCTGCAGATTAAAGCAGCTGATCCCAAACAAGCTTAGGATCTTGCTGAGATCCCGCTTTAATCTGTTGCACATTCAGATTTTGCTTGGGGCAAGCACAAATAGGCATTCATCCACAGGATGTGACCTCGTCCCCAAGCCCACCTCCTCCTGCATGCCTCAAATTGCTAAATAAGTCATGGATCCCACTACTTGGGATGCTGAACTAGACAGAGGTGCTGATGTGCCAACAGATTAAAACCCTGCCCATTTAAGTGCTCCCAGACATGACGCTCCCATATCTGCTCTCATTTAAAGGGTCTTTTCCACCCACCTGCTTTTATAAGCCAGGATTGTTTTCAAACACCCATTCACAATTTGAACAGTCCAGCCCTGTGCCTGTCTGCCTTTCTAGGAAACAAATCAACCTGCTCTATTACAAACTGTGTGGAAGAAGAGGTATGGGAGGTGACATAGCACACGTCTCCAAGAAACTTCATTTTTAGAAACTTTGGTCACTAGTGCATCCTCATAAACATTATTAGAACACTGTCATTTTTAAAAAAGCCCAAACCACAGACTTGGAGTGGATCTCATCCATTTAAAGTAGCCTAAATTAATAACATCTAGTAGCCTGTTTAAAGAAATTCCTTTAAAAATATAACATCATATTAAACTCCCAATGTGTTTTGCAAATTTTCTGTTTTACCAATCAGCTGCCTCCTGACATGTTCAGCCTGCTTGGTAGCATCTTAAGCTTCTGGTTTGCACTCAGTAAAAGTGGTGCTCACAATAGGACACAGGTTGCCCCTATAGAAAACATATGTTGAAATTTGGTTAAAGACATTCAACATGATCATACCAACAATTTTATCCTTTTTTTCTAACTATTTAATCATTTTACCTTCTACTTAAACATTTAACCACATTTGAAACAGACAAGTGCTGTCCCCCAAACAACATTTAAATGAGAATGTGTGTTTGATTTCCTTAAGCCAAAGTTATTCAACACTAAGCATGAGCTGCCTGCACTTTGCTCCCCCTGGGTTTATCTTAATCATCCTGAATTTGGAGGCCTGCGGGGAATTAAGCCAGAAGCCTTCAGACGCCTCCTCATGCTTTAATTCCCAGCTCCCTGAACATGCTTTAATTCCCAGCTCCTTGAACATGCTCTGACTTTGTTTAATCCATGTGGTATGTAATATCCAAATGTATAGTCTGAGCTCTGTAGAAGCTGCTAAAACCCAAGTGCCTGTTTTTGGGCAGCTCCGTGTGTAACGTGCCTCTCAGTAACACACCACTGATGTTATTCAAGGTCCACTGGTGCAAGATTCAAAAAGGTTTTTGTCTCCATGGTCGAAATGGAGCGAGTGCTCAGCCAAGTGTGGCCAAACCGGGGTGCAGAAGCGCACCAGATCCTGCCTGGCCGAGCCTCTCTGGGGCGTGCACTGCAATGAAGCAACTGAGGAAGGGCGGCTCTGCATTGGACATGTTTGCTCAGGTGCTCCTCTAAACTCACTCATGGGCAGGGGAGGGTGTCGTGGTCTCACCACTGCCCAGGTGTTGAACTCCCTTTGCTGTCATTTTACCATCTTTCTCTCCTCTGACAGAATTTAGTGACTTCCAAGCAGGGCTGGACAGTGCAAAGAACAGAGCAGGGTGACTTTATAGCCAAAGATAACAGGGACTCACAATATCTTGGGGATATAGAAAAAAATCTCAATAATCTTTTTACAACAGCAGCACTCAAGGTAGAGTCAGTGACTGCAGACAGCTGTCTCCATAAAACCTCCAGGAAAGAGATGATTCAGGAATATCAAATTGCCATAGTCCCTGCTGAAGGGGCTTGTAATTAATTATATTATTCTTATAATCTCCTTTGAACCAAATAATTCTGAAAAAATTCTGAAAATATGTTTTGTGCAGAAAAGATGTTTCAGGTTTTCTCTGATTTCTTACATTTATTTTCATCTTTGAAATATCAGATAGTTCCTGTACAGGGATGCTCTGTGATTGTAAAAGTAATGACCTGAGCCTTGAGAAAAGACAGATTATTGTTTAGGATTAATCACTATAGGTAAATGAGACTAGTATAATACTTGTGAGCCCAAATGTTAAACCTGTTGGGTAATGCTCATTTGGCGATTATCCCACATTCTGCCCAAGCCAGGATACCATTGAATAAGGGAAGACAGCTTTTGGGATAGACCAAAATCACAACTTCTGAGCATACACTGGTAACAGAAACCTAGAAAGTTTATGACATTGAATTTGTAATCTTGCCAGGGTTGAGCTAAGAGCTCACATGCTGATCTAGATTCAAATTCCCCTGAAATTCAGCCCTTTGGGGAAGGTAAATAACAGTTCCTAGCTGTAACTATATCCACGTGGCTGCTTTCTACTAATTGTCAGGTTCAAAATGACATCGTCCCTGCCTTTCTAATGCACAGCTGTGGGTAATCAGGAAAAATATGTTTTGGATACAATTTACTCCTTATGCAGTACTTGCCTTATTGCATCTAAATGAAAAGCAGATGCAAGAACACGCTGTGAGTGTTGTGGGGACTTGGGGCTATTTTTTGACCTGTCTGCTTCTCCTCCAGCCTGCAACATCACCTGCCCCATGGGCCATGTCAACGCTGACTGTGACACTTGCATGTGTGAGGATGCCACGCTGCATGGGAAGGTGTCTCTCGAGGATGGGTCACCTGCTGCCGATGCCCGGGTCTACCTGCAAGCCAAGAAACTCAAGCTGTTGACAATGGCTGATAACAGAGGCATGTTCAGGATCCCAGGGGTTTGTCCTGATGGCAAAAACACCCTTAAAATAAAGAAAGCCAAATATGCAACAGCGACTGTCACCGTGCCCGAGAGCAACCGGAGAAACCTGGCGATCCAAGTGCAGCTGCACCGATCAGGTAGCCCCAAAGAGGGGGGAGGCAGGAAGCCTTACGCAGGCACCAGAAATAAACTGTGGTTTTATGAGAGGAAGAGTAATGAGATGGCATTTTCCTTCTCCTGCAGGCAAACCCTATGTTTTCAGGAGCCCTGAGGACAAAGCCAGGAGAGTGGGACAGAGTGTGTCCCTCTGCTGCGACGCCCGAGGGAGCCCAGCTCCTGACCGCTACCTCTGGTAAGGAGCTTCAATTTGATCTGCCAGAAGTCTTAGCTATCCCATGGATGCCACTTTTATCTCCTTACCATCTCCATAAATTGGGGGGTTTAGTTGTAAAATTACTAACAGTTAAATGCGCTGAGAACTGATGGCTGCAAGTGATCCTCTTCCTTAAGATGGCACAGCAATTTCATCTGCTGAGGGATTCACTGGAAAAATACATAAAGAGTTTAAAAACCTCATCAGACACAACGGGCAGCTCTGCCTCTCTGCCAGCTGTCCAGCACCCACATTGCAGTACTGTCACAAGTAGGGGAAAAAATTTTAGGTGATGCCACCTAGCCGTACTAAAACCTCAGGGAAACTGAGGCAGGAAATCTGGCAAAATCCACATAGTAGGATGCAGGATTAGGCCATTGCTGTGCTCCAGCCAGATGGTCAGTCTCTGTCCCTTAACTGTTCCTGGCAGGTACCACAATGGCTCACTGCTGGACCCCTCCTTGTACAAATATAAAAACAACCTGATTCTGAAGAACCTGAAGAGAGAACAGTCAGGAGAGTATTTCTGCAAGGCCAGCAGTGCTGGGGGGTCAGCAAAGTCCCAAGTTGCCAAGCTGGCTGTCATAGGTAAGAGAAAATGTGCCTGGTGTTCTCCAAGCAGCTGGGGAGGTGTTGGTGTGCAGGAACCAGAAACTGTTATACATCTGGTAAAGAAAAGTCACAGGAAAAATTCTTGAGGTTTATGTCACTCATCTGTTTGCAGACAAGCTTTAGTGAGCTGGTTATGAACCAGACACTCCCTACAAACCAGAGCTCTGGCTTGCAGGTGGCCTATCAACCTCACCTGCTCCTGTCAGGAGATTTCTCATTGTACTTGCTGCCTGACATGGGAACATTTCTGCTTGTTTAGGGTTGTTTTTAAAGTCTTGGGATATATTCTAGTCTTGCCATAGTCAAAAAGCCAGGCAGCAGCACAGCATGTAGCTGAGGATAACGAAAGTTGATAAGCAGGAGCAGGGAGGATTCTGCAAACAGCTCTTAATCAGGGTCCTACAGCTAAAGTTGAGCTGCTTGCTTCACTGAAATGAGTTAACCAGTTCACCAAAATCCTGCAAAAACCTCACTGCTTTTAGAAGCAATGTTTAGCTCAGAGGTTTTAGACAACATAGTGATAACTGTACAATTATTTCATGCTGCTCATTAAGAAATCCTATTCAACAGGAAGACAAGAGGCAGCCTGTGACTCCCAACCCCAAAGCCACCTCATCCGACTTCCTCACGATTGCTTCCAAAAAGCAACAAACTCCTTCTATTACGACGTGGGCAAGTGCCCAGCAAAGACCTGTGTGGGGAAGCTGGATAAGGGACTTCGGTGTAAGGACAATGTCTCCTACTGCTGTGGGGTATCCAAGATGGAAACCAGGGACATCTCCTGCGATGGCTACACGCTCCCCACTAAAGTCATCGTTGAATGCGGTTGCAAAATATGCACTGAGACCAAAATAATGGTTCGAGGCAGAGCCACAGCAGCAGATAATGGTGAGCCGCTGAGGTTTGGCCACATCTACATGGGGAACAAGAGAGTGAGTATGACTGGCTACAAGGGAACCTTCTCCATCCACGTCCCAGCAGATATGGAGAGACTGGTTCTAACTTTTGTGGACCGGCTGCAGAAGTTTGTAAACACAACAAAAGTTCTGCCCTTCAAGGAAAATGGAGGTGCTGTATTTCATGAGATCAAGCTACTGAGAAAGAAAGCCCCTGTTACACTGGAATCCACCGAAACCAATGTGATTTCTTTAGGGGAAATGGAAGAAGATGATCCAATTGCTGAATTAGAAATTCCTCCCAATGCATTTTATAGGAAAAATGGAGAGGTCTACAGTGGCAAAGTGAAAGCCAGTGTGACATTTCTGGACCCAAGAAACATCTCTACAGCCCCTGTGACACAAAGTGACCTGAACTTTGTAGATGAGGAAGGAGATGTATTTCCGCTCCGCACGTACGGCATGTTTTCTGTGGACTTCACAGATGAACGGGGCACTGAGTCCCTCAACGCAGAAAAGGTGAAGGTTCATTTGGATGCTGCTCAGGTCAAGATGCCAGAGCATGTGCAAGAGATGAAGCTTTGGTCCCTGAACCCAGAGACAGGGCTGTGGGAGGAAGAAGGGGACTTCAACCTTGAGAAAAGCACACGGCGCAAAAGGGAGGAGAGAACCTTTTTGGTTGGGAACATGGAGATCAAAGAAAGGCGTCTTTTTAACCTGGATGTCCCTGAGAGCAGACGGTGCTACGTCAAAGTACGAGCCTACAGAAGTGAGCGATTTCTGCAAAGTGAGCAGATCCAAGGGGTTGTGATTTCTATTATAAACTTGGAGCCAGAACCAGGGTTCTCCTCCAATCCCAGAGCATGGGGCCGTTTTGACAGCGTAGTCACTGGTCCCAATGGTGCCTGTGTGCCCGCCTTCTGCGATGAGCAAAACCCCGAAGCCTACGGAGCTTACATCTTGGCAAGCCTGGGGGGTGAAGAGCTCGAAGCTGTGCCCTCTGCTCCCAAACTCAACCCTGCTGCTATTGGGGTCCCACAGCCATACCTCAACAAGCTTAACTACAGGAGGACAGACCATGAGGACCCCAACATCAAGAAAACAGCATTCAGCATTAACATGGCCAAGCCAAGCCCTAATTCCCCAGAAGAGAACAATGGCCCTATTTATGCCTATGAAAACCTCAGTGAATGCGAGGAAGCTCCACACAGTGCTGCTCACTTCAGGTTTTACAGGATAGAAGGAGACCGGTATGACTTCAATACTGTTCCCTTCAATGAAGATGACCTCATGAGCTGGACTGATGACTACCTGGCATGGTGGCCCAAGCCCATGGAATTTAGAGCCTGCTACATTAAAGTAAAAATAAACGGACCCCAAGAAGTGAATGTAAGATCTCGTAACATGGGTGGGACGCACCCACGCACCATCGGCCAGCTGTACGGCATCCGGGATGTGCGCAGCATCCGCGACCCCCAGCAGCGGGACGTGTCGGCAGCCTGCCTGGAGTTCAAGTGCAGCGGAATGCTCTTCGACCAGGACCGCGTGGACCGCACGCTCGTCAAAGTGATCCCACAAGGCAACTGCCGCCGAGTGAGCGTCAACAGCATGCTCCACGAGTACCTGGTGAACCACCTCCCCATGGCCACCAACAACGACACCAGCGAGTACACAATGCTGGCACCTCTTGACCCGCTGGGACACAACTACGGCATCTACACAGTCACTGATCAAGACCCGAGGATCGCCAAGGAAATTGCCCTGGGCAGGTGTTTTGATGGCACGTCTGATGGCACATCCAGAATCATGAAGAGCGATGTCGGCATTGGGTTGACTTTCACCTGTTCAGAGAGGAGCCCGACAGAGCAAAGCATCTTCCAGTCTCAGAGGAACTTGGGCCAGCAGTCTCCAAGGGACCCGGGCCAGCAGTCTCCAGGGGACCCGGGCCGGCAATCTCCGAGGGACCCGGGCCGGCAGTCTCCGAGGGACCCGGGCCGGCAGTCTCCAGGGGACCCGGGCCGGCAGTCTCCGAGGGACTGGAGCCAGCAGTCTCCGAGGGACTCGGGTCAGCAGTCTTTGGGGGACTTGGGCTGGCAGTCTCCACGGGACTCGGGCCGGCAGCCTCCGAGGGACTGGAGCCAGCAGTCTCCGAGGGACTCGGGTCAGCAGTCCATCCTGGTGCTGCCAGGGCAAAGCCCTGTGTACCAGAGGCCACCGGCAAGCCGCCGTAACAACCAAGCCAGGATCCCGATGACGGGTCAACGTCCCACCTACTAGAGCTGTGTAGGAGCATTGGTAAAGTCACTCATGCTCAATTAAATATGATTTGAAAGTAACATCAACCTGCTAAATAACGTAATTGAAGGCTGGTAGGTGTCATTATTTATGAGACATAATTAAGGTGCCATTTTTTTCCCCCACCAGAAAGAAAAGACGTAAGGCGAGAACTGGGGGCCAGCAGAGGTAGTGAGTTTGTGTCTTATTAAATGCATCCATAAAAATCTTCCTTCTGCCTGACATTAAACAGCTTCACATGATAGCCTAAAGAGAAGACTAAACATATGATTCAATTAAGTCATGTACATAAAACGTTCTTCTGTTCTGCATCTGCAGACTTTGCCAGCCCAAGTACCTGTACAGTAGTTGGTAACATGAAAAGGAATAAACTGATTTCCTCATACAGAATTCAACTGCAAGGTTTCGTACTTGAAATGTAAGTATTTTATTTATTTCTAGCTTGTTTTAGAATTACTGTATTCAAGCTAAACTACTGGCAGCTGCATTTCTAAGGACTCGCATGCTCAATAGCATGGAGAAGCCATTTGGATTTGTAGGCTCCACATAGATACAGATAAGTTTTCTCTTGCTTCTTGCATTGTTTGACAAGAAAATCTATGCTCTTTGATAGGGTAGGTTAATAAAAAAAGTAATTTTGTAACTTTGACAATGTGTGTCACTTTTATGTTTGAAATGCCCAATTAAATAAACCACCTGTAGAGCTGAGCAAAGAATAACCTGCAGGGTTTCATCTTTATGTTCACAAACAGGTCACAACTTTATGAGACTGATCCTGGATATGTGTGAGGGGTTTTGTGCATGCCTGGTTCTCCTGCAGCTCCAGGGTTTGCCCATGACATGCTGCAGTCAGGGAATCTCTCCCCAGCTTGACAAGTGGAGAGTCAGCAATGATTCTGGGAGAATCAGAGCAGCAGGTCTGGGCAGGGATGAATTAAGGAGTGGCACAAGACAGAGGGAAAGGAGGGCTGGGAATTTGTGCTTTAAGGATGACAGGAAACCAGGCAATGTAGAGCAGTGCTGGGTGGAGATTGGGAGAAGACGGGCTTCCCTCCACACTCAGCAGCAGTGAGCATAAGGAGCTGGCAAGAAGCTGCTCTTAGCTGAAGGTACAGCTGGCCACAGAAGGGGTCAGTGATCCCTCTCCAAGTGACCTATTAAATTGTCCTTTCCACCCCTACCCTTCCTAGAGTGAAATCAAGGACCTCACAGCATGGAAGACACCTTGTGTTTACAGGCAAACACTGGCAATAAAATTTTGGGGTGCAGACAAACCAGCAAGTCTCTGACACCAAAACTCCCACCAAGAGAGATAATAAAAATGTGGCAGTGCAATTGGATGCAAACTGGAATTCAAACACATGCTCCAACATGGATTTCCCTTTCCTACCTAATCCCCTCCTATGGATATGAAGCCAGTTCTAGGCCTCTGCTGCCATACCCACTCCCATCAAGGGCATCAGGAATCTTTTGACAGTGTTTAGCAAACTTGTTCTCAGGTCCAACACAGGACAGGCTGAATTATGCTTTAACAGGTTAAAAAAAAAAAACCTTAATAATCTACCTTTTTATGCAAATTGACAGTTATCAAAGAAAAGTAGAAAAGGAAGAGCTGTGGAATACTCTGGCACATCCTCTTCATACCAATGAATTTAGACTCAGTGTGTTTTCTTTTGTGTCTAGTCTGCTGCAAGGGCTTGGCAGGAGCTGGAGCCAAGGCAGCCAGTGGGGAGCATTAGCTTGGACCTTCCCACAGAGCTCTTGGCTTGTGCAGGGAAATGTCTCTTCCCTCTGCTCCCCTCCTCCTCTGCAGACAGACAGCCAAATCCCAAACTTTGTTTCATCACTTTGAGAGTGAAGTAACACAAATGACTTCTACAGACAAACCCAGGAGATAAATGGATGAAAGCAGGCTGAGGATCTGATCCCTGTGCTGCATGTGGGCTTGCCAGTCAAACACAGGGCTCTTCCTTCTGGGGAGAAAAGTGTGTTTAACAGCACTGAAATAGTCACGGCCCTACAGCCTGGAACAGCCAGAAGCTCTCCAAGTTTCCCCAAACTGTCCCCCTCTGCAGCTTAGCACTGACTTGGAGGAACAAACTAATCTGTGCACTCACTGAGTCCCTGAGCTCTCCCAGGAGGCTTCTGGCAGACTGTGCTGGACACAGAGCAAGACAGAGGTTTCCATCACGGGTGCTTAAGCACTACCAACAGAAAACAACCATGACATAACCACCACTCAGTGCTAGCACTTCACTGTTACTGATGAGCCACCATCCCAAATACATTAAGAAAAGTTTATATAGGAGCAAAGCTACTGCAGGGTCCTGGCATCTGCTACTCACACAAATTTTATGCTACAGTTCAGTGTCAGTTCTGACTCCTCCAGCTTGTGTTTGTGGTCAGTGTATGGCTGTGTCCTTCCTACAGCATGAAACCAAATGCACACTCCCACATAACAGAGAGCATCAGCTGGAGGAATGCAGCAAGGCTGGGACTCAGCTCCTCCCTTGGCCTTAGCCTTTGGACCACCAACCTTGAGCAACAGGCTGAAGAAGGAGACCTGGCTCCTCAACATCAGCAGGTTTGTGGCTAATGGCAAAGCATCTCCCATTAAGGTCGCTTAGTTTCCAATCTGGAGATAAATCCAGTGACCTATCCCTCCTGTTTTTGAAGGAAACTATTGCTTCCCAGAAGCCATTAGGACACTGGCAGATAGAATAAACAAAAGGAGAGAGATTCTTGTCTGGCCTCAACCAGCAAATTATTGGGGGATTTTGCAAACAACTTTATAAAAAGGCTCAAGTACTTCTCTGATTAGTCACTTATACTTTTTATTTATTTGTAATGTATTCAGAAAACAGGAATAAAGAGGTTTCCTAGGAAGCAGGGGGAGTAGTAAGGTTGCGGAACATGAAACAGATGCATCTAACCGTGAGTCACCAGCATCCTAGGAAATATCACTCCCTCTACTAACATTTATTTGAAATCCATGATGAAATCATCCCTATCCAACACCAGAGCCCTTCTGGTGCCCAAATATTTTGCAATTCTGCCAGTAATTTGGTCCCAGTGATGTTAAACTGAGCCATAGTGGACATTGGGTCTGTCAATACCTCTGTTGCTTTCCCTCTCTCCTCTGAGAGGAGGACAGCTGTTTTATTTTCCTAAGATCCCATTCCAACGGCCAGGGTAGCTGTACTCAACCCCATCAGTGGTACTGGGGATTGAATCACTGTGTCTGTGTTCCAGAGTCAACCCTGACATGCTATTCCACACCTCATCAGTGAATGCCCTATTTTTGTTCTGTCTGTTCTGCAAAAATAATCAGATTTTCATTACTTACTGAGTTAAATCCCTGCAGAGCCAGGTGAAAGCAAAGTTTCCAAAGAGACATTTTGGCTAACAGCTGCCTGGGGAACACCAGTTCCATTTAAAACTTCTCTACCATGCCAAAAATAGCATGCCAAAGACTTTCACCATAAAAAAATAAATTAATCTTACCTTCTTTTGCTCCATAAAATGACTTGGGTAAAGTTGTACATATTCAGAGCTAGGACATTAACTATTAAACAACTCAGAATGACCTTATCTTTTATAACCTCTCACACAGAAAGCAAAAGAAGCCTTATAGCAAACTCTGCACAGATCAAAAGATTAAATTACAAGTACATGGGATCCTGGCTGAAATATGGTTTAGACATTATTCACTATTAAACAACTAACTGAAGGCATTCTGTACCAGATTTTCACCATCTTCTGTCCAGCTGTCCTTGGTTTTCACCCAAAAGGGATGCAGCGAGCTCCATCTACAGGGATTCTGGGCACATGCCACCTCAAACTTCCCAGAACACAAACTCTTCCTGTTGCTTTATGCTTTAGTGAGAGCCAGATTATTGTCTGCCACCAATAGGTCTCACACCGGGCGTGACCTAAAACTGAGGATGAGAGATGCACAAAGGAGTTAAAAGAATTTTCCTCCTGTCACTGCCAGGAAGCAGCTACTGATTTAACACTTTGGTTATCTAAAAGACTTTAACCTGGACTATTCTGCCTGAACTTTCGTCACTGTGTTCTTTCTGTGGGAGTCATGCCTGGCTGTTCATTTTGCTCAGGTTATAATGAACAAGAACTAATTTTCCAGTGCCTTAGGACCTGGAACATCTGAAAATTTGGATCCTGAAATACTGCAACTGTTGAGCCCCAGCTAACTAACACTTAAGTCCGAAACTCTTAATCATTAGTGCTTAAAATTATCTCTAAATTGTGGTGGTGGGGTTTTGCCATACACTGAGGTAGCAAGCCCCAGAAAACTCTCCAAACCACCCACTATCCCCACAAACCCACGGAAAACTCACTGACCCACCCACCCTTCTATTGGCATAATGCAATTACTAACATTTCCAGACTGATCTGAACGGAATAAAAACAAAGTTAACTCCACAACTTGCACTTGCAAAAGGTAGCAGGGAGCAAAACACAAAAACACATAATTTTCTTGGAAGCAAACTTGCCAGATTTAGAATTTTTGCAGCACAAACTGCAGAGTCTGCGGTCAGGAACAACAGGAATTCTCTACAGGAGCCTGACTTCCACCTTGCTGTTGTTTCCAGTTTTTGACTCTGATTCATAAGCTTGGATTTCTTGGAGGACCATGTGTTTTGGAAAACCTGTCAGAGGCAATTAATTGATGATCTAATGGCAGTAGAAGAAAAATACTGCAGCAGCTGCTTTAACAGATGCTTCTTCAGAAACATTTTAATCCTTGTGATATGACATTTTTCTAGAATTTTTGCTTTTACTTCAGTAGAATTGAGAAAAAGCAGGAAAAAGTTAGCAAATATTAGAACAGCTCCTAAGATACAGCCAGTCTTTGCTCTGCTGTTATGCTCAGTGCTATATTACCTCTCCTAAGACAAGAAAGTGTAAGAATCACAAGTTTTGGGGTTCTTGACATGAAATATTCCTTGTATATGCCATTAAGGAAAGACATATTGAGGAAAATCTTGGATTAGATTAACTCCTCATCAGGTAAAAACCTCTCCCACCAGAAAGTGAAATAGCAGAACATAACTTTTCTGGATAGAGGGCACAAAAATATTAAATGAGATGTATCTGAGGACATGAAAACAGAAAGGGGAGGGAAGAAAATTGTGATGGACAGGGAAAGATTCTCTTATGTTCCCAGCTAAGTTATTCACCTCAATGCAGGGATACAAAGTGAATTTTAGGATCCACAAGAATATCAAACTACAGTCTAAGTCCCAGTGAGTATTAAAAAAGCTCACTGGATTTTAGTATTTCCAGATTAAAGTAATTGTCCAAAACTTACACCTGAAGAAAATTATACCAAAGTCCTCAAAAAAACCCCCTGAAAATATTGTATAAAAATAAATTTATTTCTCAACAGTGGAAACAGGGATTTATTCAGTATCTACAGCACTCATGGAGATTCTCTTCCTTAATGGGGAAAGAGAAGAAGTATCTTCAGGAACCACCATGAAAACATGTAGATGACAATAAGATCAAACACTATGGGAAGAAATCCCCTTATTAAGTTGACTGTTATAGCTGGGCTTTGAAATATTTTATATTAACTTACAGACATTAAAGAAATACATTTATTGCTTTATATCCTGTGCCAATATTCCCCTCTCTTTCAGAGTCTTTTTTGCCATGCTAAGTTTGAGTGTTTGAAATCTGCATTCCTGATGAACTGTTCTTGGATTCTGCTGGAACCAAGAGTGCATATATCCATTGTAGAAGTCAACTGCTGTAAGCTTCTTCTTTAAAATAACTGTTTTGATTCCAACCCAGCCTTCCTAAAAACAAAAACAAACAAAAAAAGCAGTAAGCTTCTTGTTTAAAGCTATCTTTAGCTCCCATAGGCTGGCTTACAAAATACATTTTATTCAATGTTAACAGGCTAACAAGTCCAATTCTTGCTTGCAAATGTGCAAAGCCTGTTAATGGAAATTAAAAGTTTAAGGTGTCAAATAAAACATCTGGTGCTGATCTAAACTAGAACAGAGACTAACAATGGATAATTAAGACAAAAGTTATGCACCACACAAATACCAAAAACCTCATCTTTAGGGCAGTGAATATAAAACAAATGGGGAAAGCCTACCTTGCAGCGAGCTATCAATGATTGGGACATTTTATGGAACAACACTGAACCAGGAACAACTTCACAGTCATTTTGTATTTGATCTAAAAGCAAAGAAAGATCATCCTGCATTTTTATGCCAAAAAGTACAGAAAATATTTGAACCACTTCTGTTCCTTTGAAGCTTGATAACCATCTTGAGTCACTATTTTGCTGAAAAATATTTTATTGTATTCTGTGTTTTATTATAACCAAATGAACAGAAACGATCAGAACAGTCATTCTCTGGCACTACTCCACATCTGATCCATGAACACTCACTAAGGCCTGATCAGTCACACACCTTGGCCCACATGGCACTCAGATTCTTAAAGAAAATGGTTGAAAAATTTTAACAATTTAAGAGTAAATACCAGAAAAACCAGGGATATTATCCACTTCCACAAAATCCAGGAGTTTAATGGTAGTACCCTTCCAGAGCGTCTGCAATGGAAACTGGAAACAGAAACAGATGACACATTCAGAGTTTTCACATTTCCAGGCTATTTTTTCCTCAGGCAAAATACCTGTGATAATAACATTAAGGGAAAATGTAGCTGTATGTCTAGATAGGAGATTTTCCTTATCAGACTCAGTTTTCCTTTCCCTTCCTCAACTCAAACCATTAGCCTATGTAGAAATGAGTTAAGCAATGAGCTACAACAGCTCTTCACTGTGGCTGTTTGCTGGTTACTGCCATGCAGAGCTCTCACTGCAGCATTCCAAACCTCCTCAAATACATCAGGGAAAATCTCAGAGCTAAGGAAACAATGTAAAATTTTTGAGCTGATTTCACACTTGGGATCGAGCCCATGAAAATTCTCCTGCGCATTAATTTCACTTCTAATGACAAACTACCAGGACTTTCAAAAACAAGCTAAAATAACTAAAATTGAGTGACTAAAATAGTGATTAGTTAAAATATCTACATCAAACTCAGCCATGCTATAGGACAGAAAAGGGTTGCAAAAAATCCAGTCTCACCATACTCCCTATTGCACGATGCAGATGAATTATCTGTGCAGCTGTTTGCTCTTCCCATTTTATACAACTCTTCGCTATAGAGATTTTAGGAGCTGCAGGGAAAAGAGAAATTAGAAGACTTCTTAATTTGCTTTGCATCTTTTAGCAAACAGCTGTACTACTTTATCCTATTTTAAACCTCAGTTTTTCCTGACCAATAGTGGGTCTACCATCCAGCCAAGGTAGCTCAGGCAAAAATCGGAGAAAATATTTTGTAAACACCTCAATTTGGATTATTTGTTATTCTCAGTTGTTCTCTTTATTTACCCATTGCAGTGCAAACTTATATCATGCTTATAAGTACAGTTCTAACCCTTCTGTCTGCATTACAACAATGAGGAATAACAAACTCAGATCTTGTGACATCAATAGTGATTTTGATATTGTACAGGTAACTGGAAAAAAAAAATTAATGCAGTAAGTCTGAAGAATTCTGAAGCATTTTTCTCCTGTATAACATTCTTAAACCACAGAAGGCAGTGAAGAGTGCATACTGAGAAATGAACCTAAAAAACTACAATGCAGCATGGCAGAAAACTTCAATTTTCCTGCTGATCAAGGAAAAAATGAACAAGTTACATTAAAAACAATGTGTACCTACCAAATGTTACTCCTTCTTTTGGCTGCTCTTTTTTGTTTTTTAAACTTTCAGGCAAGTTCTTCAAAACTGCTAACAGCTGCAAAATTAAATTTTGTACAGAGTATTAGTCAAGCTAAGATTAATCAATAATAAACAAAGTAAAATTTTTCAAGAGTGAAACTGTCCTGTGAGCTTTTAGAAAATTGGCTCAGTATATTCAGAAAATGTAAAGACATGTATATTCAGAGACAGTAAAGACATCCTTCCCACTGAATCACAATGAAAAAACGCAATTATTTTTTTATGGATGATCTCTTCTCTGATATTAATTCCAGAAGAGAACAAAAGCTGATTATTCAAATAAAAAAGCAGATATAAATTTAAAGAACCTGCACTGTTTCCACAGAGAGCATTTGGGTTCTTCACTGAATAGAGACACAACAGCACACAGAGGACTGACACTGACACCTGACCACAGAGCACTGAGCTCTCCTCTCAGCAAAGTGCTCACAAACACCAAGTTTCACATCATCCTCCTCCTAAACTTGAAGCCAGCTCAGAACAAGATTAGTAAGAATTCTGTTTGCACATATTAAAAGCAAAAGTACCAGTCAGATGTGACACAGCTGGCAGGACTTTACCATGTTTGCCCCCATCTTTGCCAAGATCCCTTCCAGCTCCTGTGCCGTGCAGCGGGGAGGAACAGCGACCTCTTCTTGCTTAATAATTGGACCTACATCAAACCTGCAAGGCAGAAAACACACAACCTTACTGGGGAAGCTGAAGCTTAATTAGCAGTTCAAAACTCTGCATTCAATACATTAGCTCAGTTACTAATTATCCTTTTTTATCCCCTCTAAAACTATTTTTCAGATGTCATTTCACATTATCAAATGTTTGGTTCACAAGACAACACAAGGAAGAGAATACCAATCTTGGCAGCAAGATTCTCCTCAGCAAGCTGAGACTGATATGAATACACAATTTACAGTTCAGAACATGAGATCTAAGAAGAAACAGCCTGAAATATTTAAGATGAAATTTGCTTCACACTTTCCTGAGATCTATTATTAGACAATAATATCAGAAAGAAAAGGTAACTACATAATGTATTTTAAAAGGCTCAAGCCTTTTAAGCTCGAGCTTGGGCTGAAACTAAAATATATAATCTTCCTCATGCCTAGACAGGCAATTTCTTGTCTTCTGTCCACTTACAGGATGTTACAGGGGACTCTGAAGTCTGAAAACCAGATATTTTCTGTCCTGTCATACCAAGCCTATTGATAAAGCTGTGTGATTGCTCTCTGTCTGTTTCCTGTGATAATGCTAAGAATTAGAGAACAGTCCTGAAGTGCAATTTGCACACTTATTAAAATACTGTAATTGTGGTAAATGTCATACAGTTAGATGAACATCTTTAAGTGTTTAAAACCTTAATTACATACATTAAAAAAAACTGTGGTTATGTAGAATGAGTTAAATGTTGACTTCAGTAGTGATTATTTAAAGCCCTGACAGGCAACAGCAACAGTGAGTTGTCTGCAAAGGACACGAAACCCACCTTTTTGGTCTTATTTCCATAATTGTCACCCCAGTCACCTTATCACCGTGAAGCACTGTGTGGACTATGGGTGCAGGACCACGCCATCGTGGGAGACAGCTGGGATGGACATTCAGCACCCCACTGGAATGAAATATTCACAGGTTAGAACAAGAATGGTACCTGAAACATCATAATGGTACCTGAAACATACGTAAATGGAGTGCAACGTATATTACAGTGAACTACTATCCGCTCATATGTTCTCATGTGTTACTGGCTTAAATACGCACCTGAAGGAAAATTCACACTATATCAACAGTTTATCAGCGAACACAGAAAGAGATGTGAGGAATAAAGGCAAATGTTCTGCTGAATATTTGCATAAATTTACACCCATGTGTCAAAGAACACTGAATTTCACCATGACAGCAATAAGGCTCAGACTAAGCATATGAACCCAGGGAAGCAGACCTCACCTACTGCAAGTCACAGATGCTGCCTCAAAAGGAGAGTGCAGCTTTGCTAACAAAGCAGTGACAGATGTCCTGTCCACACACTTACTATGGGAACTGCAGAATGAGCTCCTCGCTTAGAAGACGTCCAAAAGATGCCACCACACCCACATCAAACTGCCCCGCGGGTCCCGTGTGCGGCCACTCGTGCACAGGCAGCTGGAGCTCCCTGGCACAGCGCCTGACGGGCAGGTCCCGGGCCAGGCGGGAGGGCAGGGTCACCACCTCCAGCCGGGACACGAGCGAGTCCTCGCTGGGCTCCCTGGGGTGGACAAGGTGTTGAAGGCGTCGCGCAGGCAGACTGAGGCGAGGGCTGGGTCACGTCCCCCCCTCGCTGTGCCCCTGTGCCAATTCCCTCACTCCATGATTCCGGTCCCTGTCCCACGCTCAGGTTCTTTCCCCCTCTCATATCTGCCATCCTCCCTGCCCAACCCACGGTCCCGCCCGCGCGACTCCACCTCATCCCTCAATAACCTCTGAGCCTCATCACCAGCCGTCATCTCCCATCCCTCGGTGCCCACCCCTCTCTCACCCTCCCCAGCCCCTGGCGTGTCCCCTCAGGCTCCGCGCCCCTCAGGGTCCATCTCCCCCCTTATGCTCCTCCTTCACGTCCCCGTCTCCCGTGTCCCCTCTGCCCCTCTCTCCCGGCCCTGTCTCCCCTCAGAGCCCTCTCCCCCGTGCCCGGGCGGTACCCGGCGGCCCGCAGGGCTCGCAGGGTGGTCACGGCGAAGCGATCGGTGCCGAAGAACAGGACCCGCCATGGCGGCCCCGCCGCCCTCACGCCCTCGCGGCAGGCGCGCAGCAGCCGGGCCCGCATCGCGGGGCTCCCGCCGCGCGCGCCGATGACGCAGCGGGACCCGCCCCGGGGCCGGGCCGCCCTCAGCGCTGAGGCGGCGGCGCCATAGTCATAAAATCACAGATTTATCGGGGAACCCGAGTTGGAAGGGACCCAAAGGGATCATCGAATCCAACCTATAGCCCTGAGCAAGACACCCCAATAATCCCATCCGGTGCCTCAGAGCGTTGTCCGAACGCTTCTTGAGCTCTGGCAGCCTTGGGGTCATGACCATTCCTTGGGGAGCCCCTTCCAGTGCCCGACCAACCTCTGAAAACCTTTTCCTGACATTCAGCCTAAATCTCCCCGACTCACCTTTATGTCGTTCCCTCGGGTCCTGTCGCTGGTCACGAGAGTGAAGAGAGCAGTGTCTGCCCCTCGGGGTGATGTTGCAGACCACAATGAGGTCTCTCAGTCTCTTCCAGGCTGGACAAAACAAGTGCCCTCATCCACTCCTCATACAGCTTCCCTTCCACACCCTTCCCCATCCTCCTGGCCTCCTTTCGGCGCTCTCTAAGAGCAAAGTGCCTCCACATTAGCCTGGAGAAGACTGACAGGGGATCTCGTTAATGCATAAAAATATCCTAGGGTGCTAAGATGCTAGTGCAAGGGTCTTTTGGGTGGTGCTCAGCAGCAGGATGAGGAGCAATAAATTATACTGTCCATTAATTAAAACATGAGAAGTTCCATCTCAACATGAGGAAGATCTTTATGTTGAGGGTGGCAGAGCACAGAGACAGCTGCCCAGGGAGAGTGTGGAGTTCCAAACCCTGGACACGTCCTGCTGTGTCCATGCTCCGCATGACCCTCCCTCGGAAGGAGGTTGGACTGGGTGATCTCCAGAGGTCCCTTCCAACCCTAGCAATTCCCTGATCTTGGTGTGGGGTGGTGGAAGCCATCAGGGCTGCCCTGACAGCTCCAGCTGCAGTGTCAATGATCCTGAGTGGTGTCACCCGTGCCCCCTTAACCCTGACCAGGAATTGTCCATGCTGCCTCAGTGCAAAGATAATGCAGAAAAACGTCAGGGACTGGAAGGGGTGTTGACCCCAAAGCCACTGATCTGGCTCTGACAGCATTTAAAAAACAGAGTTCCATTTCTGACTCCACGGACAGCTTCATTTTAACAGTGACAGTAACTCAGAGAATGTTTTCTTGTAAACTATGGGGTCAGAATCACCACTTAAAAGAACCGTCTCCTCCCATAACGTAAGTATGAAAATATTTTATCATTCTGATAAGTACATTCTTTCCCCCCATGGGAAGATGGATTATTTGTGTAGCTTTTAATGTAAATCACATACACAAATTCCCTGCTCATCTAAATCACAGTCTGTCCTACAATCTTTCACACTAGGAATTTCTGCAGCATGGAGTGTGAGAATCTGTAAATGTCCTATATGCCTGTGGAAATATGTAAATTATTTGGAAAATTGATGGCAGAATTTTATGTCGGATACATGAGGGAAGGATCCATTTAAAAAGTGAAATTTTGTACTGCACTAAGCAGTGCTGTATGTGTTCCTTCCCTTTTTCATGTCTGTTTGCCCATCATTAGGGTTTTCTTCTTTCAGACATTGAAGATGCCATTGTCTCCTGTGGTAATAAGGAGAAAATAATGAAAAATTGCTGTTACAAGTTTAAAAAAAAGTCAGGCCATCCTAACTGGGGTGCTTACATTCCTGTACCCTGAGAAAAGGAGAATATGCTACCAAATACTGAGGTAATTTCCTAATCAGTATGGAAAAATCAAATGCTCAAAAAACCTTACAATTCTCTGTTAACTGGGAAGTTCCATGAAAATACTTGGTTTAGTCAAAGGCAGTACACGTCAACTCTGGTCACCTCATCTTAGTGCATAAATGAAAGGTTATAGTTAAAATAAAATATAAACAAGAGGCCAGCAAGGATGAAGGAATGGCTTGTGCTTGAGAAGAGATTAAAGCTCCCAGCTTGGTTCATGTTGGAAAGTGGCTTGGAAAGAAGGGAAGGTGAACAGTCTGACTTATCACAAACAGGGAACAATTCGTCATTGCACAATAACTAAGTGATTACAGACACTCATGGCTGTCAGGCCCCAAACATGAGGAGTGCTGTTCAGCACAGAGTGTAATTTCAGGCCTTATCTCAGATGGTGAAAAATTTGACCTTGTGATATCTCAGATGCTGAAAAATACTCATGGTTTCCAGAGGCAGCGAGGGAGATTGCTGGAAGCAAGGCTGGAAGGAGATGTCCTGTGTGGTGACCACAAATACCAGTTCTCTGAGGTCCTGGGTGAAGCCCTGGATTTGTCACCAGCACTTCAGAAAGGCCAGGGATGTACGTGTATGTTTGGATTGCCCAGAAGTTGTGAGTTTGAACCCAGAATCCAGCTGCTGCTCAGTGTTAATTTCCAGGTATCAGATCCAGGCACTGAACATGTCATTGACAGTGTGTGTAGAGTTTCACCTGCTGTTCCTCCAGGACTTAAGCCCAGAGATGGATTCTCACTTCTGGCTGTAGTTAACGCTCCTGGAAATGCTGTAACTCCATGCTGAGCTTTTGCCAGACATATGCACAAAGTGATTAAAGTTTCATTTGCAGTGAGTTTTTGAAGTGGACTTAAATTCTTTCCAGTACACTTGCTCCCACGTAATTCATCCTTGGCTCTGCTGTGACAGCACATTTCAAACACATCATGGCTGTTATTCATTATTATGCCTTCGACGCAATGTTCGTGAATTTTAACTGAAGATTTATTTTGATATAAATTTTTTCAGAATGACAGCAACTATCTGATTGTTTCACAAAAAAAAAAAAAATCTGGCATTCCTGCTGTATTTGAACTCTGCTTTTGTACATGGAAAGAAAAAAAATCTCCAACCCTGAATGTTTAGTTATTCTGTAACCAGGCATTTCAGGTCAAAGACACTGAAGAGATCAAAAAAGATAAGCAAAATTAAAACACCAAGGTCAGACAAATTCTTCCCAAGAGTAGTGAAGACAAATCTGAGGAGGAAACAGAACACAAATCAGATAAATCAGATCTTATCTCCACTTTGCTTCCTGGCCAAAGATGCTGAAAGTGTCTCCAAGAAGTAAAAAGATATCTCACATTGACCAGTGCCAGTGTTGTCAGGAGAGACACAGAATCAAGCACGCCCTTGCTGGAGAGGAGCACTCCTGAGCATGTTTGTGGTTCTCTGGAAAAGGAGAGGATTACTGGGCACAAGAGCCAACTCTAACCAGTGGGGAACTGGTTTCATTTCCATGTACATCATGCTGAGTCCTAAACATATCTCAGCCACCTACCTGCATCCTGACCCTAGATATATACATCAAGCCATGTAGAAAATTGGGATGAAAAGGAACCTTCTGGGGTTTTGCAGTCACCATCCTTATGTTAGTCACCTCTTCACCATGGCCAGTGTCTCTATCCCTCTACTCAGAGATTATTCTACAGAGACCAAGTGTCTTCTTTGAACTTTCCCAATGCCAGAAGTTTGATTGTGAGACCACTTATGTCCTATTCCTGTGCACCCTGGCAACAAAAAGCTCCAAAGATGCTAGAAGAGTGTTCCCCACACTGGTGGCACTTCTAAAAAGCTCCAGCTGGAATTGAGAAGGAAAGACAGCACGATTTACCATGTGGTAGGATGTCCTGCCTGGACATGCTTCCAACAGCAGGGAGCAGCTCTTGCTTCCTGGGGGATGCATTTCTGAGCTCCCATCTGATTGCTGCCAGGCTGGGGCTGAGCAGTGAAACATCTCTGTTTGGGGAGCACATGTTCTGCTGGGTGTATTTCACAGGGGCTGCCCAGGGAAACTCTGGATGTGAGATGGGATTCAAAGGATTAATCACAATTAACAATTAACATTGAACAAAGCTTCAGTGCCAGAGATCATAAAATCATAGAATGGCCTGGGTTGGAAGGGACCATAAAGATCATCTCATTCCAATACCCTTGCTGTGGGCAGGGACAACTACCACCAGACCAGATGGCTCCAAGCCCTGTCACACATGGCCTTGAGCACTTTATTTCAAGCTGAAAATCACCAAGAACAGGACAAACACGTGGATAGTACACCTGCCATCTGCAGTTCAGCTGGAGCTAACCAGAGCTAGCTGTGTGTCCCAAGCCCATTGGTGAGATGCATCTCTCTTGCTTTGCAGTGTGCAGCTCCATCCATGAATCAGGTCCCCATTTCAGGGGGGAGGAATCCTCCTTTCCCAACCTGGCTGTCACAAAAAGCAGCACATCAGTCTGCAGAGCCTCTTAGCAGACTATTGACTTAGCCAGGCATTACCTGTACCTGTAAAAGTGGGATGGCAAAATCTCTGACTGCTGCTTCAAGCTTTGCATGCCATGTTTTTTCCTCTGGTAAGATGCTCTGACAGCCTTAGAATGGCCATTCACTGGAAAAAAAAAAAAAAAAGAAAAAAAAGGATAATATCTGCTTTATCAGGACATGCTTCCTGTATGCAAAGAGGACTGAGCCAAGCAGAGTGAACATTATCATTTATTTTCACTGAAGAGTAACTTATTACTGAGTGTCATTCTACTCAGCGTGCTCTTCTAATACTGATTATGCCAATAACCTGAGCAAACAAACTGGAAGTTGCTACAGCTCATGCTTTGGCAAAAGGTCATTCACCTTGTGCTGTAAATGGTCCCACTAAAGAGGTGTGTTTTTCAGGGGCTGGAGTGTACCTCAGCTGCTGAACTGGCCTTCACACATGACTCAGGAGCAGAGTGAATCACAGCTGGTAGCATACCCAGAGCAGCAGCACAGGGAGCCTTGTATTACCACGGTGCTGGAGGAGATGTCTTCGGATGACAGGGCTTAAAGAAGAAATGTAGCTTCCTCCCTGCTGGGAACTCCACGTTTCTGGTGAGTTAGCAGAGATTAACGGGCATTCCTGCTGCACTGGCTGCTGGGTTAATTTATAGCTATCTGTAAAAAAAGGATTATTTATTTATTCCAGTTAGAAAGCTTGAATCCTTGGAAATATTAAGTGAAGGCAGACTTTTTAAGGAGAGACTGTCTGAATGGCGAGTAAGAAGCAGGCTGAGGTAACTCCTGATTATTAAAGCAGTCAAATAAAAATAACTTAGATCTATATAATATAACTTAGATTTTTTTTCTTTAGCTTTTTACTTTACAGAGGTTAAAAAATAGCACAGACTGCCTTCTTGCCTTAATATTTTAAATATTAAATAATTCCTTGTTTTCCTTAATGGAGCTCAGACCTTAATGTGCCTTTATAAACCCTACCATCCATTTGTATGTCTGTGGTGTGACATTGTATACATATCCTCTATGAATCCCAAAGACAGGACATCCCCCTTTAACACTGTGTTTGAAATAACTGACCCATCTTAACACAATCTGCTAAGATAGGACAACCACCAGAGAGAGAGTCTGGATGACAAGAAGAGACTAATTTAAAAAGACTGAGATGTTCTAAATGCATTGTCCCATACTGTGTAGTGAGCTTTGAATACGGAGCCCAGAGGGACATTATTGTCTCAACAGAAGCTGTACTTGATGGTCTTTCCAAAAGATTTCCCCCCATCTTTTACTTAAACCAGTATAATATGTGTCTAAAGACTTCTCATTTGCAGAATGAGGGCAAAATGTGTTTTGGTGAGCAGCCATGAATATCAGAGCTGACAAAAACCAAGCACAGGGAGGATTCACAGCACCACGTGCTGTGCCCTGGCTGGGAAGAAGCCACGTGCAGCTGTGAGGGTGTGTGTTCCTGTGTTCCCACATGGCACAGCCCCCTTGCTGGATTCTGCCAGCCTTCAGAGCACCAATCCCTCAGCTCTGCCTTCTGCATGTGACATGTCTCAGATCTTCAAGGGCTTCCATTAGGAGAAATGGTTTTACCATTTAAGTGCTGGGATCAATGCATAGAGCAAAAAGCAGTCCCTTGACATTTTCCTGTAATATCTTGAGTTTTCATTGAATGCCAGCAAAGTCTACAGATCCACAGGAGGATTTGAAATAGCATTGTTGTGTGACTCTTTGTTCCTGAAATACATAATACTGTACAGATTTTGCAGCTTTTGATGTTAAAATCCCATTTGTAAGAAAGAAATTACAAAGACATTCAGGAGTCAATATAAACTCAACGCAGCTAAAATGTTTCTTGAGAGGCACTGGCCTCTTTGTTCTTTCTGCCTCCTCCCATAGGAGCATAAAATGGATGAGCTCTCTCTCATTTGAGCTTCCCCTGTTGTGAAGTGGGGGAAGCAACCTCAGAAGGGTCTTGGGTGCCTTCAGAGGGACAGGAGAACAAAGAGCACACTTGGAGTTGCAGAGGCCTGGATCTAAGGGCTCGTCTCTGTCCATCAGCCACCAGAGTCACTGCTGGATGTGCAGCAGGGAGCAATGGAAGAGCATCCCCCATCTGTCCCAGCTGGTCTCGTGGAGCAGCTCGCCCATGGTGGGGTGTGGGCAGCAGGGCAGAGCAGCTGTGCGGGGCAGGCTGCAGGAGATGCCTTGAACAATCTCTTCCAGGCTGCAAGATCCAAGCTCCTCAGAGCATGTCCAGTCCAGCTGTGGGAGTCACTGTTTTCTTACTGGGGAAACTGGTGGTTTAGGCTCACTCTCTACTGGAGTAGACACACTGACCTGAGAACACTTCGTTTTGTAGCTTTGGTGAATGAAACTAATTTTGTTAATGTGATTTAGATGTAAAAGATCTCTAAAATAACAGAAGTTTCCCTTAAGGACATTTTACTTAAATGTCCTATTAATGCACAATAAGGGTCCATTCTGCTGCTGTGTTTTACCCACAAAGTTCTGGCCTCCCATATCTGAGGAGATTTGGCTGCTGGTCACTACTTGATGAAGTAGCAAAGTACTTCCAGCAGCTTTCCAGCATCCCTGCTGTGCACAGACACCAGGAGGTAGCCCACAGCTTATGAAACACCTTAGGGGAAAATCAGCAACATGCTTGTCAAATATCCCTCTTTGAGCAAGTGATTACTCAGAAGCCTTGCACAGCAAGATTTAACACATTCAAGTGCCACTTCTTATTAGGGTGTAGCTGACTTGTAACTTATTTTCATTGGCACCAAGGCCTTATTTCCTCCTTTGTGAGGGGTGATCCATGTGAATAAGCTAAAGGTTACCTGGACGGAAGGGTAATTGGCACACCTAACTGCAGGGAGCAGCTTTACCCATATTTTCTGAAATACAAAGTGGACCACATACTTGAGAGTCCCCTCCTCTAAGAATTGCTAGCAGGTGGTTTTCTGGCAGCAGGGAGTAAGCCTGCATGCCTGGTTAGCTATAAAATGTGAACTTTGAATTGTGAAGACATTGAGAATGGGGGGGAAAATAGTAGCAATCATTAGGTCTATAACCGACGGGACAAATGTTTCCCTGAGGAGTCAGCAGCAGCGTTGTTGACACGCCTGGCACAGTGGAACATGCTTGGGAAGCAAGTTTCAGACAGCACCAGGCCACATAGCAAAGGCAGGTAAAAGCTGGGAGTATCAGGCTGTCATAAAAGTCTTCATATAATAATTAATGGCCTGTGGGGCCAGAATGTCTGAGGGATGCAGGTGTGTTGTGGTGTGGCTGACCTGCCAGTGGGTGATGGCCAGTGAGCCATGGGCTGGGGACAGCCACCTCAACGTGTCACCAGCTCACAGTGGGCAGCCAGGAGCCCCTGCTCAGGGCAGGGCCCTTAGAAGGACGCTGAAGAACTAATTTGAAGGAGCAGCCATAAAAGTTGGATTGATGCCACTAATAAATGAGGGACTAAAGGTCAAGGAGGACTTTCTGTTTCCTTGAGGGATGGGAGACACCGTAGCCTCAATGGCAAGCCAGCCTTGCCTCCTCTTGAAGCTCAGCCTCCACTTCCTCATCTCCACACCCATATTCTGCCGTCCATGGGTTGGCAATAGGTAGTCACATGCAAAGTATATGTTCTCTAGGGATTATGGCAGGGGAGCAAGCAGGGAAGCTTTGTTAGCTGGGGAGGGGCTGGCTCACAGCAGCTCAGCTCACATCTCTACAGGTTCACCTCGGGCAGCAGATGCAGTGCCAGACCCCTCTGCTGTCACCTTGGTGGCCCAGGGGTTTCTGCACCCTGTCCTGGCAGGTCAGACTCACGTTCTCAGGAGGAAACAGATGCTGGGATACATGAGATCCCCTCTCTGAATAGAGCTGGAGCAGGGAGGGGAAGCAGGTTCTCTGTCAACTCCTTAGTCTCTCTGTCTTTTGCAGGCATCTCCACACTGAAGAAATACTGTGAAGGTGTGATCCATCCCATCTGCATACACAAATATGAAGTTCTTCTGGATAATCCCATTTTTCCTGCTGCAAGGTAGAGTCTTGGCTTAAAGGATAATGGTGTGGGTAAAGTAGGTGCATGTGCACATGTGCAAAGACCTTAACTTCCTGGAAATACAGTTTCTTTCTTTCTTTCGATGGGGCTATTTTCCTCAGTGTACACCAGCAGCAGCCTGACTGAGCCAAGGAAAAAGTCACACCCCTGTTCCAGAACTGGGTGTCATTCCCATCTGCATTCTGTGTGCATGTTCTGTTCTTGGAGTTGGCCACACTTATATGTGGGTTTCTCTGCAGAAAGAAGCTTTTCTGATAAAAATTACTAGAGTCAAGCTGTGTATACAAGCCAGCCTGATAAATAAGAATTTCTTGCTGGAGAACTGCAGTCCAGAGTCAGATTTCCAGGACTGGTCTGGGCAAGGCAACTCTTTGGTGAATTGTGGCACACGGAGCTGCCTCTCCTTGGTGGGAGATGGGGGATGTGGAAAGGCCCTATCAGCATTCTGAAGTCTTTGCAGCCCTGCTGCCTCACCTAATGGGGTCTGCAGCCAGAAACACTCTCCACTTCTCAGTGCATGAGTTCAGGCTGTGCACTAAGGGCTGCGTTCTGCCTGCTTGGAGAGACATGCTGGGGAACCCTGGGAGTGAAGGGCAAGGTCACCTCGAGTCTGAAGGGCTGCAGTGAGTGACTGTTGCATCTTTGTCTTTCCACCACAGCTGAGGCAGAGCACAAGTACCTCCCAACCACCCTGGCCAGCACACACATGGATGAGCACACAGCAGGCAACATTACCCTTCCACTGGGCTTGGAACTGGAAGAGCTGGAGGAGCTGCTCTGGTTCTTCCGCAGAGAAGACCGTAAGTCCCATTGGTGTTCCTGGGCTGAGACACAGTCCTTGGCTGTCAGCTTTCTTGCCTAACAGAGATGCCACTACCCTGAGGAGGTGATTTACCCCAGACACACAAACCCTCAGTCTTGCCTCTGGAGTAAGCAGGCCATAGGTGAAGATAGGCAGGAGGCTGTGCTGAGATTGTGTCTCTGGGGTTCAGCCTCTTTCCAGGCAGAGCCTGCCAAAAGAGCAAAGGTCTCCTGTGATTTTGGCAGGGTGGAGGAAGCAGATTGACATAGCAGCAGGTCAGCGTCATGAGGATCAACTTCAAAGCCACAAAAATCAAGGACAGAGCATCTTGGATGTCCTCAGAAAACCCCTGCCAGGCTCTATGGGTCACATTGTGCTGTGCCTGCTAACAGTGCCTCTCTGCTTTCCCTCAGCCTCAACATGGAATTACTCTGTTCTTGCGCTGTCCCTCGCGACCATGATTTTGGGTCTCGTTCTTCTGACCATTAACATTGTGCGGAACAGGTGAGACGGGAAAATTTGAGAATCTTTTGGTGTGTGGTGGTGCCCTGAAAGCCTCCGAGGCAAACAGCCACAGGGGTTTGGCAGGGCAGGACAAGCCCTGAGTGATGGGGAGAAGAGCAAACTCCCTTTGAACCATTTTTTGTTATAAAACCTTGCCTGATGCCTGCTCATTGTGTCACTTGGGACAAGCCCCTTGTCTGAGCCCTGGATGGAATAGAGGTCTGCACAGCTCTGCCCAGCCCCACAGGGCAGCTGGGAGGGAAAGGATGGTAACTGGTGTGAGGTGCTCTCCCCTAAGTACAGGGGCTCTGGAGCAGGACTCCCAGCCTTTCCCCATGCACATCCCCACAGAGTTCCCCGGTGCCTGCACAACCCCGCAGCTGAGGAGCAAGTCACTGTTTGCTAGGGCATGAAAACGTAGCACTGAGTCAGACGAGAGAAGCGCTAACGCTGCGAGCCTGCCTCGCTCTCCCTCTAGTGACGGCTGGCTGCGTGCTGCTCCTGGCGTCAGGAGCTGGGCGCTCTCCCAGTGTGAATCGCACAGCCGTGTGTGCTCAAACACTTCAGAGCACTTACCGGGCACAGCTCACCTGGCGGCGTTTGCCCACACGCAGCTGGCGTGTTCCAGGAACACGGTGTAAATTGGTGGCTGTGACCCTCACCGGGGTTGGTGCCCCCAGATGTGGGCTGGGCTTGCTGCTTCACTTCGTGTGTCCTTGTTGTGCCTTCCCTGCAGGAAAAGGAAAATCCTCGTGAACGGAGAAACAGCACAGCCCACACAGGAGGCTGACCTCGATGCCAAGCAAGCCCTGATGCCTGTGCAGGAATACAACCTGGCCGAGCCACTAAAGCAGCAGCCAGGGCCCCAGAGACCAGGGGACGTGGTGGTCCAGTGGAAAGATGGGACTGTCACATCCCTGTACACAGAGACGTCTGAGCAGGCCATATAGTGGCAGCTGGAGTCAGCCCATTTAGGCCTTAAGAAAGGTATCAGAATGTCTCAATTCACAGGGGTGCCAGTTTAAAAATGCAGTTTAGCCTGGAGAAAGAAAAGTGTGAAACAAGAAAGCAGCAGAGTTGCACCTGCAGGAGGGGCCCTGGGCTCATCTCCTGCCTGGCTGGTGTTCCCCCACTGCTCTGGCTGCTTCCAGCCTTCCCTTCAGTGCCAGCTTCCTCTCCTCCCTCAGGTGCTGCAAACAGGTTTCACCTGAGCCAGGGAAGTAAGTGGGAAGCTTGGCCTGCAGTCAGCCAGGAAAAGCAGCTTCACTTCCCATCAGGAAAACAGCAACACTGAAGCTGAGACATTTTTATTCTTTTCAGAATCCTCTTTATTAAAATACTTTCCAAAGTGGTTGATCAAAATGCCATATTGAATCTGTCAGTAAGGTCATATATATATATATATATTTATATGGCTATATGTACAAATATACACATGAATATTTTACTCTGCAAAGTAACTGCAACTCCAGGGAGAAGCAGAACATTTAATCTGATAGAGCACCTGAAACCAAACATCCAGCCCTTGACCCTGGCTCAGGCACAGGCAGAGCCTGGTCTGCTCCAGGATTCCCTTTGTGTCCTTCACTGGGCATGTGTAGAAACCATGAAATAATTTAGGACATTATTGGAAAAACATCAGTCTTCTAAACACAGACTTTGCAGACCATGTCCTTGTCAGCAAAGCATCTCTTTGCAAGGCCTTTGGAAAGGGATGCTATAGTGTAAAAAGCTGAGCAAAAAAGCAGCAATTATGGTGTGACTTAGCTTGATGTGTGGATATGGGTTACAGGCCACCTGAGGCCTTTAAGCAGCTGAAACATTATCTGCACCTTTTTTATCTGGATTTAATAAAAATAAAATTTCCTCCTACTTATTGCTTAGTCGGGGACCTGTGGGATGAACGAGATGGGTGCCTCCATGCTGGATTAATGATTAGTTCCTCATTCCTGGGCTCTTGTAGTTGTGGGCCAGGTGCCCAAGCTGGCTGGTGGCCGTGGAGTTGTCCCTTCCCCTCCCAGTGGTATCCAACAGCTCTGGCTCCTCTGGAAGCTGCTGCGTCCTCGCAGAAAACTGGGCTGGCCGCAGTGGCAGTGGCAGGACAGGGTGCACACACCGGGCAGGGGCAGGCACAGCGATGCCACAGCCCATGTCAGACCCTTAGCACTTTGCCTGCTCGCCAAGTTGCCACTGCTGGCTTTGCCCTGGCACGGAGACCAGGGCTGCCGTGTGCCAGCGGCTGCTGCAGTGCCCGTGAGTCCATCATGGAAGGTCCCAGCTCCCGTGGAGCTGGGGGGATGGATGAGGGTCTCTCTCCTCCCTCTCTGCCGCCAACAGGGATGTGTCCTAAAATATCTTGAAGCCTTTCAGCAAGGTGAGCGTGGGAGCCTTCCTTTTGCTCTGAGCCCGCGAGGACTTGACGGTGACCAGCTTGGCCTGGGCCACCGAGGGCATCTCCTTGTAGTTGACGGGGGCGAGGGTGTTGAAGGTGCAGGTGGCCAAGCTGTGGTGGGTGGGCAGGGCCACGGGCGTGGCCACGGGCGGGCAGGGCCGCTCCTCGGAGATGAAGAGCGGCCGCACGGGGAGGCTCCACTCCGCCTGGCGCCGCACCTCCCGCACGGCCTCGTGGAACACGTGCTGCACCCGAGCGAAGTCCTGGCATGCCGACACCTCATGGAAGAGGCACCCGAACCTGCTGGCGAGGGACATCCCTTCTGCTGAGAGCACCTGCCTGGCGAGAGCAGAGGGGATGGGTGCAGGATCCCTTGGGGCACGGCAGCCACCCAAAAAAGGTGCAGGTAACAGATCATGCATCCCACACCTCCTTCCCAGAGAGCACCAAGGTAGCACCTGCCCATCTCTGCCCTGGGACATGAATCCAAAAGAGTTCTGCTTTTCCCAAAATCCCAGAGTAATGGTCTCTTTGTGTCCCTGGGGAATCACACAGCTTCTCCTGGTAGGGATGTGTTCCAGCAATCCAGGGGTGGGTGTGATGACAGTGCACTGGGAAGCAGGGAGGAGGAGATGGGGCAGGTCCTTGCTGTGGGGAGGGGGATACCTCCATCCTGGGAGCATGAGGGCTCCAGCAGTGCATGTGACTCAGGGGCCTGTGGGACCACAGAGCAGCACAAAAGGCCAGAAAAACATATTGGGCACATCCAGTCCTGGCAGTGGGGCTGGAACTACAGGGCTCCAGGGAAAGGAAGGGCATGTCCAGAGGGGCTTCTCTGGCTCAAGCCCTGCCAGGGATGGTGACGCTGCCTCGCCACTCAGCCAAAAAACATCCTACTGAAAATACCAACGGGCTCAAAATAAACACATCAGCCCTGGGGCAGGAAATTCAGGGATGTGGGAGGCTGTTCACATACTAATGGGGGTGGAAATACCCGTGAAGAAATCAGATTTGGATTGTGCATCCCAGCAGCAGGGATGGGGATGTGTGAGCTCTCTCCCGCGGGGAGCAGGCAGCCTTACCGCGTGCCCGGTACCTGTACTGCTCCATGTCCAGCTTGTTTCCCAGCAGGAGCACGGGGCAGCGGCGCTGGCAGCCCCGCGCGTGCAGGGCGAGCACCTCGAGGTAGCGCTGGCAGCCCTCGAAGCTCTTCCTGCTGTCGATGCTGTAGACAACCAGGAAGGCGCTGGCCCAGCACAGGTAGCGCTCGCAGTTCCCGGGGCCATCCTGGCGTGGGAGGAGTGGCTGAGCCCCAGTCCAGTCGTGGTCCAGCCATGGTCCAGCTGGTCAGCACACCCCCAGTGCCTTACCTGGTCAGCAGTGTCCATCACCTTCAAGAGCACAGGCTGCTGGTCCACCAGCTCCTCTGAGGAGTAGGTGTCCTCTGCAAGAAGAAGGGTGGTTGTAAGGATGGGCTGGCACATCCTGTCTTCTTCAAAGCCAAGCAAAGCCCAGGATGCTTGGGATACCATGGAAAAATTTCAGCCCTGATGAGAAGCATCCTCCACCAAGTCCTCCCACCTTACTCCTTCCTGAGACAACATTATTTTGGGGGACTGGTTGCTGGGCAAGCCTGGCTAGGAGCAGTTATTTCTCCCTGTGCTGCAAACATGGGCTCCCACAGGAGGAGGAGGGAGGGGAAGGAGCTTGGCACAACAATCGCTGCACCCAGGGCTCAGCCCTTATCTAAAAGCCATGGCCTGATGAGATAAAGCGAGCTGGGGCCTTGACATGGGACTGTTTCCCAATAAATCAAGCGAGAGGAGCAGTCCTTTCTTTTGGAAGGAGGGCAGGCAGGGAGAGCCGTTGAGCCATTCCCTCAGGAGAAAGATGCTTTCTTTGGGCCAGCTTTTAACCGATGCGTTTCGGAAAGGTTTTGACGTGGGAAGATAAAACCACATTCCCAAAAATATCTGAGGAAGAAAGGATTTATCCTTCTTTCTAAGAGTCACTGAATTATTAGCGACTGGAGTTGGTTCTTGGACAATGTCCATATCTCCTTAATGTCCCCGATAAATCACTTATGGTTCTTCCCCACAGCCTGGAGTCAGGCCTAGGAAAATAGTTATTAATTACTCAAATGAGTGGAAAAAAAAATACCCAGAACTGCTCACTGCAAAACTCAGTCCCAGGGTTGCCTGCTGTGCACCCGTCCTCATTTCCTCAGCCTTTTCCCTGCCCAACAGACATGAGATGCTCCTCAAAGAGCCTCAAGAATTCAGCTTTTGGTTTTTTGGGGGCAATGCGAGGAGCCAACATTCCCATGGGAAGTCCCCCCAGAGAGGGCACTGCTTTCACCTCTGTTTTCACAGATGGTTTTGGGTTAAATCCAGCCCTTGTTGTTTTTTGTATAATTTTGGGTGGGTTGTTTTCTTCTTTCCCCTTAAATTCATGGGAAACGTGGGAGATGGGAAGGATGCTCCATGGGATAAGAACGTGCCTTACCCAAGTTGGGATCATATTCACTGATGAACCTCTTGGTTAGAAACTTCACGGTCAGAGCTGCAGGAGGTGAAAGAGGCAGGTGAGGCAGGTGTCCCCTGGCGGCAGCTCCCCGATGCCCTGCCCTGCACGTCTCACCTGACTTGCCGGCCCCTCTGCACCCCAGGATGGCCACGTTGCACTCGGGGAGGGCGCTCTGGGGCGGCCGCTCGCTGCTGGCTCGGGGTTTGCCGAACATCGAGGACATCCTCGTTCCTGCGGGATAGAGCGGGGGGACATGGAGCACCCGCTGCCCCGTCGGATGGGCACCTTCTCACTGCCTGCCTCGTGGGTGCCCCAGCCTGGGGGAGAGAGGGGCTCAGCAGCACCAGGGTGGGAGATCCCCTCTCCTCCATCCGCATCCCGAGGCATCCTCATCCCACAGTGCCGGCCAGCACCCCACCGAAAGAGAAGGACCCCCCAGCCCTCTGCCCACCCCTCACATCCCAGAAAGAGAAGAGAAACGCAGCCTCCCACCTTAAGACCCAGGGCCGGAGGGGACGCGGGGCTCTCCGTGAGCGCGGGGCCGGGGCAGCAGCGGCCCCTGCACGGCCGGGGCTGCGATGAATGAGGCAGGCGGAGGCGAGCGCGGCTCCCGCTGCTCGGGCTCCAGCCAAACTCCTTGTAAGGAAAGCTGCCACGCCGCGGGGCCGGACACGCTGCCCCGGCCACCCGAGGACGGTCCCCGCGGCAGAGCACACGCGGCACCCCGAGCTGCCCCGGCTTCGGGCAGGGACCCCCGGTCCCAGACCTGCCGTGCCCCGGCTTGGCGGCCACCTGGCCGTGTCCCGGCACCTTCCTGAGCGCGCAGCTCCTCGCCGTGTCCCGGCAAACCCAAGCCTGGTCCCTCTGTCCCGGCTGAGCCCGGCGCACTCATCCCAGCTCCGGCAGGCAGGAGCAGACCCAGAGCTGCCTGTGCAGCCACTGCCCGGCTCCTTCGGACACAACCAAGCACTGACACCTTCTGCTGCCGGCAGAGGCTTTCCAGGGAGAGAAATTCCCTTCTGCCACCCAAAAGCCTCGGTGCCAAGAGGAAGAGGGAGCCCGGGGAGTACTCACCAGCGCCCGTACCAATCCATCAGCCGGCACCCAGCGGCTCTGAGCCTGAGTAGGTGGCGGGGGCTGAAGTCAGCGTTGTCATGGCGATCACAGCCATTTGGGATAGGGCTCGATGCCCGGGACCACAGGATGCGGCCCCAGGGCCGGCCCCGAGGGACTGCGGGGGGGCCGCAGCCGAGGCTGGGGGACCGCGGCTGCTCCGCGGCCATGCGGGGCTGCTGCGCCCTTGGGAATATTGCCCGTTAATACAGGCAGGGTATTTTTAAGCCCTCCCAAAATAGTCTGGGAGTGTGGAAGCCCCTGCAAGCCCCAGGGATGGGGAGGATGGGGATCACAGGGATAACTCCCCTGCGGGAAGCAGAGCCCCTCTGAGGACCCTTTACCCCAGACCCCCTTTGGTCACAGGTCTAGGGCACTTAAAAGCAATTGGAACTAAACATGGTATTTTAAGCTGGGTATCCATGAGGATCAATGGCAGTGGTGTAAGTGCAAAATTCTTCCATTCTTCCCTAAACTTGGATTTTTGGGGGAACCCGCTGTGGCCATGATCCTGAGGTAAGAGCTTTGCCATCATGCACTGCCTGGAAAGTTCCTAGCTGCTGGGATGAAGGGGTTAAGGAGGGAGCAGAAAATAGACCTTCAACAGGATGAGCTGCTCAAGTTAAATTATTCATCAAAACAAAACACCAGCTGCAAACTAATCACAGGTAGTGATGGGGAGATCCAGGAAGGAGCCCCCAAGTGAGCCCTGTTGTCAGCCTTCCTTGGCACCCCATGGCGGAGCTGAAATGGGATTTCTAGCCAGAAAAATCTGTGATTAGCACACTAACAAGTGATGTGCCACAAATAACACTTTCCCTCACTGTCAAGCTCTGTGTCAGTAAACAGGGGTTTATCTCTTCCCACAGCCAGGTATTATGGGGAGCTGGGCAAGCCCTGAGGCCGGAGGGGAGGTTTGTGGTGAGAAGAGGTTGCTGCACTTCCTTTTTCTCACCTTGAGATCCCCAGGTGAAGCACAGGCTGGTTTATGGCTCCTTGCAGCTGGGATGGGTGTTGCAGATGCTGCTGCTATAGAGAGGGTCACAAAAGAAGGTCTCTGTCTGCCCATGGTAACACTTGAGGAACAGCCAAGATCCCTTCCCATGGCTGAGCGGGGTGGCAATGAGATTTGCTGATGTTGTTTACCTCCATGAGCTGTAAACTTCACATTTTAAAGAGAAAAAAAAAAATAGTGTGGCCAGATGTTCTTCCCAGCCATGCAAGTGTGTTGCCCTCCCCAGGCTGGGGACTGTTCCGTAGGGCATCATAAGAAGGATGCTTGAGAGTGGAGAAAGCAAAACCTGGTTTCTCCTGAGTGGCTGGGCGTATTCCATGGGATATCCAGGCACCTCTGCTGTGCCCAGTGCTGGCTGGTGACACTGGAACCCTGCCTGAGCTTGGGGGGGCAGCTGAGCCTGGTGGATGCCTTTGAAGGGCCCTGGTCACGAGCTCAGCTATCTTTAGCCCAAGGTATTTATATTACAAGGCCACCGGGCAGCTCAGCAAAGGCATCAAAGGCTGGAGAAGGCCGAGGGGGCTGTGCAGGGGCACGGCACAGAGGGGCATCGGGTGCTCCCCCACCCCTGAGAGCTGCTGAGGTCCCAGGCGAGGATGACCCCGGAGGAGGAAGGTTCCCAGGCAGGGCCCCCGGAGCGGGTGCGTATCCGCGTGGAGGAGCAGTCATTCTCGGTGGAGAAGGCCTTGCTGGTGGAGAGCAGTGAGTACTTCCGTGCCCTCTTCCGCTCGGGCATGAGGGAGAGCACGCAGGAGGAGATTGGCCTGGGGGAGCTGAGTGCAGCCGGGTTCCTCGCCATGCTGCGGGTGCTGGCGGGCGAGAGGCCCATCCTTGGCAGCGAGGAGACCTTCCAGGCAGTGGAATGTGCTGCCTTCCTGCAGGTGAAGCCCTTGGCCAAGTACTTGATCCACTCCATCAACTCTGACAACTGCATCCTGCTGTACCAAGCCGCTGCCATATTCGGCCTCCTGGATCTCTTCCACTGTGCCGCACTCTACATCAGGGACAGCTACGCTGAGCTGGAGGAGTACCTGGACTGCCTCTCCGATGACCTGCTGGCCTATGTGGAAGCCCTCCTCCCCAGCACCTTTGTGGCAGTGGGAGCCCACACGCCCACCTTCGAGTTCTTGGAGGACCTCTCCAGGACCATCTGCTACCTGGACGAGGAGACCAACACATGGAGGACCCTCTCCTGCCTTCCGCTGAGCGCCAGCACATTCCTAGCCGGCATGGCAACCATGGATAACAAGATCTACATCGTGGGTGGCGTCTATGGGGCCAACAAGCAGGTGGTGGAGAGCAGCTTCTGCTACGATGCTGATGCCAACACCTGGAGCGAGTTCCCCAGCCCTCACCAGCTGCGCTACGATGTCAGGCTGGTGGGCCACGAGGGCTATCTCTACGCCATTGGTGGTGAGTACGAGAAGATCTCACTCAAGTCCGTGGAGAGGTACGACCTGGCCTCCAGCACCTGGACCTTCGTCTCTGACCTGCCACAACCGAGCACGGCAGCGCCCTGTGCCCAAGCCTTGGGGCAGATCTTTGTTTGCTTGTGGCAGCCACTGGACACCACTGTCATCTACGAGTACGAGACCCAGCAAGACGTGTGGCTTCCCGTCACCGAGCTCAAGCGGCACCAGAGCTACGGGCACTGCATGGTGGCCCATCGTGACAACCTCTACGTCATGCGCAACGGCCCCTACGACGACTTCTTGCGCTGTGTCATCGACTGCTTCAACCTGACGTCCCGGCAGTGGAGCGCCCTGCCCGGGCAGTTCATGAACAGCAAGGGAGCTCTCTTCACTGCCATTGTCAGGGGTGACACCATCTACACTGTCAACAAGATGCTGACTCTCCTCTACTCCGTGGAAGAGGAGACCTGGAAGCAGAAGAAGGAGCGGGCAGGTTTCCCACGCAGCGGTTCCCTGCAGACCTTCCTCCTGCGGCTGCCAAGACGTGACCACGACATCGCGACGTAGCTGCTCCCCTGTCCCACGTCAGGATGCTCTCCTTGCACGTGGCCTCAGCTCTGCACTCACTGCTCTCCTGGGCTCCTCTCCTCCTCCACAGAGCTGTGCTCAGGCCCAGGGATGCATCATGTTGGACCTTGGAGGTGACATTAAACCCTGCCAGAGGGAAAGGGCAGCTGCTGTCCCCTCTTCCTGCCCTGCACGGGCACAAAGCCCTGTCAGCCATGAGCTCATGAGCCAGCTGTGTGCAGGACATTGTGGCTTCTGCAGAGGACAGATTCCATAGAGATGCAAACATGGGATTTATTTATTCTGACTGCACTCTGAGGGTGTGCAGCATTCCACCTCCTCTCTGCCTTGATGGGAAATCATTCATTACATGCTGGAATTAAAAGGAAAGCTATAGAAAAGCTTCTCATTATTGTGTTTTTCATTTACTCTTGAGTTTGAGGTTTTTCCTCCCGTGCTTCTGAAGGAAAATACCTCCTAACAGGGATCTGTGTCAGGACTCTTTTTGCCCCTGAATGCTTTTTCAGCTGTGGCTCAGTTTCAGAGCCTTACGTGGGAGTGCAGTTCCCACAGAGCCCCACATTCCCCTGGGAATTCTCTGTGGCTGCAGCGGGGTCCTGGTGGGAGGAGGGGAGATCGGGAGTGAAGGAAAGCAGCTCCTGGGCATCAGGTGCTTCATGTGCCAAGGGTTTTCTGGGAACCATCAATCACCCCCCTCAGGCCCCAGCACAGACCCAACGGGGTGGCAAGTGCTGGCTCTCACCAGAGACTTGCTTGAGCCAAGTCAGGGTCTTTTGAGGACATGGCAAAGCTTGGAAGTACAGAGTGCCAAAAGGGAATGAGGGCTAGGGAACCATTACATGGCGATACCAGGCTTGCAGAGCTCCACAGCTTCCCATCAGATCCCACCACCAGGTGCTGAGGGCTCACAGCCCTCAACACCAGCTCTGGGGACAGCTGGTAGCACAGAGCTCCCCTTTGTGACCACGGACCAGGGCAGCAGCAAACCCAGACCCCAGCTCAGCTGGTTTCCCATCCATGGGGCAGGCTTTGGGCTGCCTGTGCTGTCCAGGCTGGGAGGGAACGGAAGGGATACCAGCTGGGATGCCTCAAATAACTCCACTGCTGATCCCGCCAAGTTCTCAGCATTTTCAAAACAGTTCCCGCATTTGAGAATAAACCACTCAACGCAACTGCAAACCAAAACAAACCAGAAAACCCCAGCCTGCACCCACAGCCGGATGGAAAACCACTGGATGTGCCTTGTCCCCATTTGCTCTCTGCCACTGGGCCAGGCCACCATCCCAATGTCACCCATGAGGGGACTGCTGCTGGTGGAGCTTCAGGCCTGGCAAGGGGACAAAGGACACCGACAGACCTGTCCCTGTCCCCTGCACTGTGGGTACTGGGAGCTGAGCAGCATTGCAGTCCCCAGGTGGAATGTTACAGCAACTTATCAAATAATTTTCCCCTTCCCAGACAAAGCCAATTAACATTTCACAGAATTCTGTGAATTAACATTTCACGTTGTCTTCTCCTGGGAGCAGCACATGGAAACATGTTGCTTTAAAACAATTTTAAGCTGAACAAACAGCTTAAACATCCATTAAAATGAAGTTAAAATAATTCTGTTACTAAAATATTTATGTTGGGCTCCTGTGGCCAACCTTAGACCACAGAACTTGGCAGGCTCACCCATTCCTTCCAGCTCTGTCACCAACAACCTCCTCCCCACTTCCACATGCTGCTCCACAGTTCAGGGGTTTACAAAGATATTTGTCAACAAATGCAAAAGGTTTTAAGATTTTAAGTGTAGCACTTGAGGGAAAGTGTGAGTCTTGGCAGGCAGTTGAGTATGGCATAAATGCTCCCAAGAGCTATTTGTTGCATCCATCAGTCCAGACTGTGATCCAGAAAGTAACACAAGATAATTTTAGGTGCAAAGGAAGGAAAAAAGATACATTTCTTACCTCTGCAAGAAACGATCCAAGATCCAGGACCAAGCAAACCACTAAGGAGGGCGAGAAGCTGCTCAGCCTTTGCACAGTGAGGTGGCACAATGCTGCCAGTGTGCTTTGCTCCACCAGCATTCAGCACCACTGGCACCAGCACAGCACCCTTATCTTCCCCTTTCCATCCTCACGGTGTTCGCTCCGCCAAAGATCACAGTTGGGGGGACACGATCTGCCTAATCACAGCTTAACCTTCTGCAAGTCTCGTTTTTAAGGTGACATCATCTTGGCAAGGGGGAATGTAAGGAAAAGCTGTCTGTAGATGGACTTGCCTTATATGGGCCGTATCAAAAATAAAAGCTTGTATAACCAAGGGAAAGCAGGAGGAAAAACAGAGCTGGGAGTTCCAAAAAGAGCCTGTGAGCTCCCCAGGAATATCTCCCTAGAACATACAGGGTGCCACATTTTCCATTTCAATGCCATTAAAGAAGAGCAGGAATAAAGCATCCTTGGGGATGGATGGGTCAACTCCCCCAACACCTGGATGTCAAGTTTCCTTGTTGCATCCAGGCAAGAATCAGTGCAGCCATGGAGAGCTGTACCTTCCTGTTGCTGTCTGGCACCCACCTGGAGATCCAGGGAGAAGGGACATAGTGTTTTACCTTGATGGCAGCACATTGTGCTGGGAGATTGTTTGGAAGGGTACAATGGAAAATGGTACGAATGCAACTAAGGATTTTCTCTGCTGGGTTGTGCCAGCTGGCATCCTGACAGAAAAAGACAAACATGTTGCAGAAGAACCCCCCAAGCATTTTTACTCAAAGAAATTACATCTGTTTCTAATTCACAGGAAAATAACATACTTTATGTGAAAACACGGTCCACTGTTCCACTGCCAAGCCAAGACACACATCCTGTACAGTGATCTGAATCTCCCATTCTCTGTCCTTCAGTTACATACAGAAATTCCCTTGGGCATACAGATGTTCCTGATGCTGATATTCATGCTTCACTTCATTTGGAACCACTGTCTTCACAGTTCAGGGACTCATCCCCTGAATTTTCCCGATTTGGGCAGAGCATGAGGGCAGTGAGCAGCTCCCCATCTCTCTGTTCTATCTCATGAAGTTTCCTGAGGACAAACCTTTGCCTCCACCATTTTTCATTGCGCTGGATAAACCTCATGTATTTCAGAGCAAGGGCAGCTTGTTTTCTTTCCTTATCCACATGGAACTGTGTATTTTCCTCACATGTCTGGTTTAAAAGGAGAAGCTAATGCGATCAAAGTGGATTTCAATTGACTAAGTCAGCTGAGACTCTTCCTAAGCCAGGACCAACACATGTTCCTGCAGGAGTCTTCAGATTTTAGGAAAACAATTTATTCTGTTGATTTATATAATCTTATAAGAATCCCCAGTTGATTGTAGCTGAAAACCTACACCCATCACCCCAGGTGGAGGGAGAACACTGGTTTGGTTTGGTTTTTGCAAAAATCTAAGCCAAAGGCAATTTGGATCTTCTCTAATCTGAATAGCTGAGATGATCAAGGGTGGGGATGTGTGGGTGAGGAGATAAACATTCCTGCTATGCAGTCAGTGCCTGCATGACAAACACTCTTATGATCGATGTCCATAAAATGAGACTCCAAGGCAGAGCTTTGAAGTTGTGTGTCTGGTGCCTCCAGGGGTGGGGATGGAGCAGCACAATCACCTGAGTCCTTCTGGTCTGGTGTGGAGAGGGGAAGCTGTGACTGCTCCAGGATGCTGCTCAGTGCGTTTTCATCACAAGCTCTTCCAGCGCCCTCTCCCTCTGATTCCCACAAAGCAAAAGAACTTCTTTGATTTCATTTTGCTGGAAGCCCATATCATTAAACTGAGCCAACAGATGCAAGAATTCAGCTGCCTGGAGGAAGAAGGAGGAGAGAAGAATGATGCTATCATGGATGGATATATTGGGTAGTTGCAGAAAAAGCAGTGCTGTGAGACAAGGCTGCACTCAGAAGATCTGAGTTGTATCACTGTGACAGCAGATTGAGGGCACACATATCCCTGGTAGCATTGAAATTTCTTAAATAAGAAATATTTAATAAAGCCAGTCTCTAGCTTCACTATTCCCTATAATGTTTATATCAATTCCATGCAGTGTTTGCCTGCACTATGAAGAGAGCAGGGAATGGCAGTGAGCACAACTGGAATTCATTTGTCCTGCTCCCCCTCTTTGGTCAGGCTGGGCCCCAGCACCACAACATCACCCAGAGCTGTGTCCTTAATAAATAAACCCTTCCCTGACACTCAGACCCAGGTGCCCTCCCACTGCCACTGCCCTAAGGAGCGGTGACACGGCAATCCTACAGGCATCGGCATCCTGGCAAACACTGCCAGCCTGGATTTCATGCAGTTCTGCCTTCCCAGGCTCTCCATTACCCCCAGAGGGAGACTGATGATGGAGACAAATGCCCAGTTCTCCATGGTTCTCCTCCCTGAGGCTAGAAGGGAGAGCTGGCAGGGCTTGAGATAGAGTGAGTGCTGGTGGGCTCAGGACAGCATTCCCAGGCAAAGGCTGAGTGAGCATCATTCCACACAACAGGGTGAGAAGAAGGGCAGAGGACAGTGAAGGAGCAGGTGTCCTCCCCCAGGGGTCCTCATGGTGACACTGCCCTAGAGGTCTGTCCCTCCATGAGGCTGCAGGAGGGCCGGTGGATGCAGAGGGAAGTGTGCAGCCCACTGAAAAGGAGAGCCTGGAGGACACAGCACAAAGGGCTGGGCTGTGCCATCCCATTCTGACCTTTTTCTCTGAGTACTGGAACATTTCCATGGCTTCCTCCACCTGCCCTTCCTCATAGCCCTGCTTCAGCAGCCGATCACAGGCACCCAGGTAGCTCAGGAACTGCAGAGGAAGACAGACAGGTTAATCCAGCCTTGCAGGCATGGGGAGCAAGGCCAGTCAGGAGCCCCCCTGCCACCTCCCAGGGACACACCATGGGGGCACATCAGCCACCACCATCTTGCCAGTTCCCATCTAATGCTCAGCCAGGGTGGTCTGTCTGTCTGTCTGCAGGATTTCCAGTAGGAGACAACATCTTGGTTCCCCTTGACCCTCCCAGGGTGGGAATGGGAACAGAGAGGAAACCAAACATGTGAACACTCGAGATGCAGAGCGATGGCCTCCAGGGCGAGGCAGGGCCTGTCCCGGTGGGATGACTTTGCTCAGCTGAGCCCGCATCCCTTTGATGTGCTGGGGTTCAGGCACCCGTGGGTTTGCTCCAGGGTGCAGAGCCCACCCAGGGGAGACCTGTGTGCTGTCATTACTGAAAGTAAACAGTTATTTTTGGCTTTCCTCGTTGTTCTTGGAGTGCTGACAGCACAATTCCCAGCAGCATCTTTTAAATACTGCGAGAATCACTCACTGTCCAAAAACATATGGGACAGGCAATAATAAATGAGCTATACAATAGCAGGGGGAATAAAAACATCCCACAGGTCTCTCCAAAGAGTCTTCATTCAAGGACAAGCTGATTCATTTCTCCCCAGATTCACCAGCACACAGACCTCCACCTTTCCCAGCACTGCCAGAGACAAGGAGAAGGACTCAGTGAAAGGCCATAAAACATAGGAAAAAGACAAAAAAATCTCTCAAACATTGAGTTGATCTACTTTGGCTGAATAGTTGGGTAGGGATTTTCAGAAGTGTCAGCCTTAAGGAGCCCAGTAACTCAGAAAGGAGACAGGCACTGGTCACTGGCATTCCTCACCTCATGTTATTTCCCTTGTTACCAGGCTAATGACAACCCCAGATCATTGCTGCATTTTCTTCCCCTGTTGTGGCAGCACAGCCACTCACCCACAGCACAACACAGACAGTCCTGGCAGCCTGGTCAAGCCCAGCATGAAATCAGTGCCTTTGTCAACTCAATGATTTTTATCACTAAAAATATTATATATATGTATCCTCAAGACTAAACAATAAGATTTTTTTTAACAGTGACCAGCTGCAGCCTTTGTCATGTCTCAGCTCACATGTACATTGAGGGCTCCATGGACCAACGATGCATTTTGAATTGATCAATGATCATTGATCAAAATGGAATGGTGCCTTTTTGGCCATGACATCCTACATGACGAACCTCTGGCATGCTGGGGCAGCTAATCCTACCTGAGCCTTTCAGAGAAATTCTTCCACCAAAATTAGGAAAGCATTGCATCTAAAGAAGGCAGCAGAAGGCCTTGCCTTCTCTACCAGGGTGGGCTCTGCCAGTTTCTCTTGACACTGCAAGGAAGTTGAGCAATTTTTGGATACCATCTGGTACTTCCATCAATCCTCACAGTTGAAGTAGTCATTGTCACACATCAGAACCTCAGGCATCACCAGCAAGCAATAAAGAGCACAGGTCTTCTTTTTGACTTCAACTAGAACATATTTTCCAGGAAGATTTAGACTAATTTGGTCATTTGGTACTTGTAAAAAATGCATGACAGGTCAGGCTTTATCTTGGCTGCACTGGGCATAAATGGGAAAGACAGGAACTGCTGGTGAAGAAGGCATGGGATAGAAGGCAGACCTTGTCTTTTGGTGCAGTAATCTCTTCTCCAAGGGAGTGGGAGTCCTGGTGTTTATACAGAAGGGAGCAGGCTGTACCCATTTCCACCCTTAATAAGATGCACTGTTTCTTCATTTTGAAGCCAGCAGCTGCTACAAGACACCCTCGCATGGCTCTGTGAAACAACATGGGCTGGGCTCTGCCCATCTCTCTGTCCTAGATGAAACCTCTATGGATTGAAGACACAAAGCTTCCCTTCCCACCTCAGCTCACCTGAAACTCCAGGGAGCCCTGGGGAGCTGGGCTGAGTAGGGAGGGAGCTGGAAGCTGCAGGATGACTCAGTCACAGAGCAGCTCTGACCAGGCTGGCCCAGGCAGCTCCCAGGGGAATGGGAAAGAGACTGGCAGCCAGCAGTGGCTGCTTGGTGCTCTGCCTGCTCATGCCCTGCCAGGATCTGCTCCTGCTCCTTGGCCTGACAGCTCCATGGAAATTCCTCTTGCTCAGCTGTAATTAAGACCCTTCTCTCTTTGCAAGAACTACTTGGATAATTTAGCCCTAAAATCCTCTGCTGGGGTGGGCAAGTCCAGCCCCAAGTTTGCCAAGGGAGTCAGAGTCAGCAGCTCCCCTCATGTCACAGAGGCTCTGAGCCCACCTGGACCTTTCTGACATTCATCTGGACAGAGACATTGGGAATGGGGATGCAGCACAGCAGGCAGAGATGTACTCACATACCAGGGGTAGGAAGAGGCTGCATGTTATGTTTCAATAAATTTCAGGTTATTCTAGAGGGTTCCTTGGGAAAAGAGCTCTGGGACTCTGCTGCAATGTTTGCATGGATTCCGTGCTTGCTCCAGCACAGGGAAGTTGTGTTTTGGAGAGAGCCCAACCAAATCTCCAAGGTATTCCTGCAGTCCCACTCTGACAGGATGAGCCATGGCAATAATCACACGAATCCAACAGCTAGGAAAAATGATGTGCAAAAAGTTTCCATATATGGGGGCAAAATTTGTACCTCAAAAGGACATGATGCTTCACACAACAGATTGAACAGATAACAAAGCCAGCCATGATTATGCGCTGAAAAGCTGAGGGCGGCTCATTGCTATTTTATTACAGCAAAAGTGGAATCTCATGGAAAATCCTGTCAGCTGTGGTCCAACACCAAAGTGGAAAGGCAAGGTCGTCAAAAATCTACCCCAAAGAAGACAGCCATGCCTTTCTCCATGAAAATCAAGCTTTCCTTGCTTTACCAAAAGTTTCTCACAGTGTTGTACCAGCTCCACCAACCTGACTTAAGCTTTGCCTTCCTGTCTTCTGGAGGGTGAGGATGGCTTTCTGGGTGGGGTAGCCCAGGGCTATGACGGGCTCGATGAGGTCTCTCTCCTCTTGGCTCAGGGCAGAGAGCAGGTCAGCCGTGGAATCTGGCTGGGATCTGTGGCAGCTCAGAGGTCGTCCAGGCGTGGAGGCAGGGGGGAGGCAAGTGTAGGGGCTGAGGGACTGCAAGGAAAAAAAACAGATGGTGTTATTGCTCCAGGTGATGGAATGAGGTGAAACAACCCCGGCTGGGGAAATGCTTCTGAATGCTGGTGGTTACCTTGCTCTCTCCAGAAAATTCCCATACAAGGAACATCAAATAAGACTGCGCACTGGATTAATTAAATCCAGGGTCAGCTACAGATACAGAAGAGTGCTCAGTGTGGGTGTTGTACAAATACACATGGACATTTAATCTCTCCTTAATTACTCCATGTCAAATGCAGCTGCATATAAATAACCTGGTCATTCAAGTGTCTGATGGTTTTATTGCAGGTTTTCAGTAATTCATCTCCTACACCTCTCAAGCAGCTGGATTAGATTCAATTTCTTAAAAGCAGGGTGGAACTCAGATTTAAGCTGACAGAGTACTACTTACTCCATCCTTTCACATCACTGTCTCTTATCACTAAATGATCTGTAGTTCTAGTAGGAAGTCCAAAGTTTCCTAGAAAAGACATAATGACTGTAAGGGGACATTTCCCTATAAACCCTGCTTATATCTGTTAGAATGGGATAATGTAGCAAGAAGAGGACAACCTCTCCATATTTCACTCTTTTCTTAGTGTTTCAATTGAAAATCAGATTAGACCTCACTTCAGAAAAACACAGATGTTTAGGAGTAAAAGTAAAAGTGCACCCTGAAAGCTTCTTTCAACCTCAGCAACAAAATCAAACCCTTTCTTCACTTCTTGTGAAAACTTCAGCAATTCCTCATGGGTCCAGTGTTTCCAAAGCCTCATTTTCCTTCCTTTTTGCTGGCCAGCCCCCACCAAATGCGACCAATTTGATGCCCTCCCTCCTGTCCCAGTGATGAACAAAGGGCCACCAAAGGAAGCTTCTCACCGGTACCGTGGGCTTGTGCTGCTTGATGGGAGGGATTGGTGAGGCTGTGTCTGGAGGAGCTGGCACAGCAGTGCCCTGCTGGGACACGTCTGGATCTGGCCTGTACTTGACGCTGCCGTTGGTGCCGGGGCACTGGGGCAGCAGCCGTGGCACCAGGATCCCCCTGTTGCCGGTGGCAGCTCTGTTCAAAGGATGCACCAAAGCAGCCAGCTTCCTCCTGGCGGCTTCCAGCTCGTTCTTCATGTTGTTAAATATCACCATGGATCTTCTCTGCTTGCTGGGGTCTGGGCTGGCCGGGCTGTGGACATTGTTCTCTGGCGAGGGCTCCAGCAAGCCGGGCGATGTCTTTGGTCGGGTCTGGTAAAAGCCAGGCCGTGAAGACACACTTCTTGCAGAGCTTCTCCTCCTGGAGAGGTGTGACTCGTCCTTGTCATTCTCCTCCCAAGAGGTGGAGGAGTACTCATCATCCGAGTACTCCCCCTCGTCTGAGTGCCAGGTGTCGCTCTCGGTGTCGGACAGGGCGGCCCTGCCCCGGGCGTGCCCGTAGGAGCTGTCGGCAGCGCTCAGGCTGATGGAGCGCCGCACCGCCCCGTCCCGACCCCGCCCCCCGTAGCTGTCGGCGGGGTCCACCAGCAGGAGCCAGCACGGAGGAGCCGTGGGGACAACTTCGGAGGTGACTCGATGGCGGGAGGTGTGCTGCTGAGAGGCCACCTCCACCCAGTACAGCACCTTCCTTTCCAGCGAGAAGTCGTGCTGCAGGAGAGCGAGAGGCAGCTGGTGAGGACATGTGAAAGCAGACCAGATGGCATGGAGCACACCATGCACTCCACGAGGCATCTTAAGGGCTGCAGTCTTCCCCTATCAGCTCCTATTTCCCTGAGCATTAGGGCTGGCTGTAGGATTGGGCAGTGCCAGCCACATCTCTGAAGGGAATCCCCAAATTTGTATTTGAAAAAAGTCTTATCTATGAAGTCATTACTATGTGAGTTGCACCTACAATTCTTTGGAAAAGTATTTTATGCTTGGAGGTGTTTGTGTCACTGTGGAAGGCAGGAGTGTGCAGACATCCCAATTTTAGGCAGCTGCAGAGAGGCACCACAACCAGCCACAGGCTGCCCCCAGAATGGTGGCAGAGTTTGTTTGTGACCCTCATTAGCAGCGCTTGGCAGAGCCACTTCAGGGGCTCAGAAGCCACCAAGAGGGCAGATGCCACCTCAGGCAGAAGCAGAAGCAGCCATGGCATTATCTAGTGGCGCCAGGGTCTCGGCTGCTCCCCAAACAGAGTTGTCATTTCCACATAGTTCAGCTTAAAATATAAGTGTGTTTGTGACTGAAATCTGAGGGTTTTCCTGGAACAAACAAGCCCTGCCCGTCCCAGAGCTCTCCAAACAAGGTCTCCTCCTGACAGGCAGGCAAGTACATTCACAGCCCAGGAATGCTGTTTTTACTGTTCTTGCCACTTGGGTCAGCCGTGGACCCAAATCAGCCTCCCCAAGGAAAATACCCTCACGTCCCTCCATAAGGATCAGCCTGGACCAGCAGCACAATGGTTTGGCCTCAGAGGGGAGCATCAAATCATCACTAAATAGGGAGAAACACGGGATATATATATATATATATATGTATATAAACTCTATCTATATGCTTCTGGCACAGGTAGTATTGACTGATTATAGCTGGTAGATTTATTGGTAAAAATTTAATAAATATCATTAATAAATGAGACAGTAATAACTCCAAAGGAGGAAACAACCCCAGAGCAGAGCCTGAAGTTTGTCCTCCTATCCCAGAAAAACCTAACCTTCTTTCTTATGAAAGGATTTTTAGAAAGCAACCCCAAACCAAACCCATCATCACTGCCACACACCACAAATCATCCTCACCTCCTCCCAATATTGCTGCAAACCAGCCAGTGAGGAGAACAGTTAGCTTTCCCTTCTTTCATGGGAGCACTGCTGATTTCCTTGCAGCATCCCCCAGCAGTGGCTGGGTGTGGACTCACCATGGTGCTCATGAGGATGTCGGTGCAGTCAGGGAGCTCAATGTCCGGGGCAGTGACTAAAGGGATTTCTCCCTCTGAGTCTCCACTGAGGCTCATGGCTGTCCGGAAGGGAACTTCATCCAGGTAGTTCATTGCTGCTGCCTGATTTCTTGCTGCTGGAGGAAGGAAAACAGAAACTGTAAGAACATCTCTTAAGCTGGCTGGAAGGAAAGAATGATGAGCTGTTTCAAGCGCCAGTTGGGTAAAAAAAGATTGGCAAAATCTTATTTACTGACACCAGGAAGCTTTGTCTGAACTAACCTTTGCTATTCTCAGCTTGAGCCAGAAGGACTTGACCAAGCTTATGGCTTCCTTTGGCAGAGATCCTGAGCATTTTTCTCCTCCATCTCTCCCATCCCTCCTGTCTCTCCCTGTCTCTCTGTTGCCATTACACACTCCCTTCCCCAAGCTGGGGATGGGCTGAGCACTTTTTCCAGTTGCAGAGGGAGAAAGCACAGCCAAGGAGGACACCGTGCAGGTCTCCCCTGTCTGCACAAGCTGTGGTGACAGAGCTCATGCACATGGCCTCGTGCTGCTGAGCCATCACACAGAGCATCCCAAGGGAGCTGGGGTGAGGGCATTCCTTTGGGAACCGCTTACTGGGAGCCAGGCAAGGAGACTGTGCATCAGGCAAGCTTGGGAACTAGGAGGATGTCAAACAAGAAATTTTAAAAATCAGCTTTTAGGACCCATGCATTTATTTTAAGTGTGGTGACGGTTTTAGATCAGGAATTGCAGGGAAGAGAAAAACTGCTGGTGAATTGGGAATGCTGTCAGGAAAATATTACTCCAAGTGTCTCCATCAGGTCTCTACAAATGTCTCAATTTACTAAAAAGCCATTACTTGCTACATGAAGCCTTGAGCTTTCAGCTTCCCAGTGATGACAGTGTGTAAAATCACTTCTTTTATAGATTATAAACTGTTAGGGGCTGGTAGCCAGTCTTCCACTGAGTTCTGGTACTGGCAGCATGCTGTTCTGTACCAGCATACCAGTTCTGGTACTGCCTGCTCATCCCAAAGTCCTCAGCATTCATCCTCAGGTCACACAGTAAATATGTATGTGACATCCCTAAGTGCTTTTCCCAATTATTTTTTTCCTTTAAAAACAAACAGCTTCTATGACAACAAGGATAAACATTCCACTAAAAGTAAATATGCTGAAGAATATACACAAGGATGAGAGAACTGCCTGTTTAAAGCAAAAATAAGAGTCTATAATGGGAGATGGGGTTCAGGGAAGTTTCCTGTGTTGGCAAAGAGCTTCCAGGTCAGAGAAAGTGACACACACAAACAACATACACCATCACTCAGGCAGTGATATCAGAATGACAGCAGGGCTGTCACTTTGCCTGCTGACGCCAGGAGCCTTTAATGCCCCTGCAGAAGCAGAGCCCCAAAGGAGCTTTGTGCTCCTGCACATGTCCTGCCACTAACACGCAGCACAGCAACGTGCTGGGACCCCACGTGGAGCCAGGCCACCTGCTCAGCCTAAGAGGGCTCAGCCTGAGGGACAATCCACGTCAGCACTGACTAAGGTGATGCCTGAAAACATCTGCAAGCAAAGCCACCTTCCCTCAGCTTTCTGCTACTCCCTGAGCAGCTCCTGCAGGCAGGGGGACTGACCTTCCTGCAGCTTGGGCTGTAAGCTGGCTCTCCCCAAAATCCCAGGGTGCTGAGGAAAGTGGTGTCTCAGCATCTGTCACCCAGAATGGCTCCATTCAGGTTCAAATTTTAAGGGATGGTGATGGGTAGTGCGTGTGTCTGAAGCCACAATGAAGAAAATATGAGAAGATTATGGTATTGTAGCTCTCTGTACTTGACTGCATAAGTACTGTGCTTTAAGAGAGGCTCACACAAGTGTTAATTCCCAAAACCACAGTTTAGAAAACAAAAAGTACTTTGGGGCAGCAGCAATCACAACAAAAATGCTACTAGAAAAGGATAAAAGAGGGTCAGTCATAAACACCAACTCCCACCAAAAGGGAACTCCTACAAGGGCTCTGACCTCATGTTCTCCAGAGGAGCCCTGCCCACTTTCACATCAAAGACACTGCCAGTGCATGAACCAGTTCACATCTGGAAAAGGATGTGCCTAAACAGTAGGAAAACCCAAACTGCACCAGGACCAGGGGAGGAATAGGTTACAAATGAATCTTGGAAACTCACAGCCAAGATCTCTCTTCTGAGCTACACTAGGTTTTTAAAATTTAAAAACAGTGGGAAATATTATACTCAGAAAAATAGGAATGAAGTCTGAACACACACTTTTTAAATTAATACCATGTGTCCATGTATTTTATAAGTTGAGATTTTAAACATTCCTCCCCATCTGTGGCTTCAACAACTTCCTCACTAAAGCTATGAAACATTTCAATGCAGATGTCATTAGGCAGGAGCAAACACACAGAACACACCCCAAGGTGGATCCTCCCCTGGCATTTCCAAGCCCTATGTTTATTAGCAATAGGAAGCAGTCCTTACCATCAGATGAACTCATGGAGCTCTCTCCTCACAGGGCAGGGAGAACAGGGCTGCTGCTTTGCTGCCTCCTTATCTACTGCTCAGCTCTTTAAATTCCTGCAGTGTCAGACAAGCAGCTGACTTGCACAGCTTTAAGATAATCGTAGCTTAAGCAGCTGGCCTGTTCCATCAGACATGCTGATGGGATAAGGAGCCTAATTGTTTAAGCAGAGCATCCTCTGGTCACTAAGCTGCCTGAACTGGAAGTGTGGGGTTTGTATTGGTTTTGTGCAGTTGTTTTTATTTTTATATTTGATCTTGTGCCTTTTCATCAGGGAAGACTCCCCAGGATCTGACTCAGCCTTGGGTCTGGAGTAATGAGATGCTGGAAGTGACATTAGGGATGGGGGGATGAAGGGAAGAGCAAATCAGAACAGCATCTGCAGAGAACTTCATGGCAATCTGTATGTTGGGGTGCTACAGGTGAGCAAGAACTGCAAACTTCTGCACTCATGTTCTGTCAGGAACCAGCAGTTCACGTCTCTTGCTGACAGAAACCAGAGCAAAGGTTCAGCCAGGACACTCCTGACATTACCCCTAAGGCCCAGGTGCTGAATTCAGGCAATGACACACGTGAATTACGCACTGCTATGACGCCAAGAGGCAAACATGGAGAGATTAACTCCATTCCCACACACTGGGGCCAGCAAGAATAAGGACTGAGGCTCTGGAAAGCTGCCACAGCAATCTGTGCAGAACAGCAAGGCTCCAAATCCACATGGCCCACCACAGTTACAAGCAAACTGTCCAGAACATGGAAAGCTTTGACACCAGGTGCCACCTCTGTCACCTTGCAAGAGGAAGATTTCCTTCACACAAACCTCCTCCCAACAATTCTCTCCTTGCTGGAGTTGTATTTGATGCAAAGTACTCACACAAATCTCTTCCTTTGCATGAAAACATTTTAAACAAAAATCCAAAAATTTTTCTCTATTTGTTCTGTACAAAAAAAACCCCAACTTACAAAATAAAGCTGTGGTTTTTAATCAAATATTATAGACATATACAAAAATATCTATATAGTCAAAACACAGTATGTTAGACTGCAGATTTTATTGGGTTTTTTCCAGCAGGCTTATTCATCAAATTTGTATTTATTCACATGGTGTCTGACCTATTTCACCACAAATGGGAATTTTTTCCATGTTTTGGTATCAGCTTTAGTCCACAAAAGTATAATGTCAACAGCTGCCTTAATCAACCTTGAAAAACCCTGTCTTGTTTGTACTTCAGAATTCGTTTAAACTTGTAATAGGTTTGTCTCTACACCCAAAAATACAGGAACTATTTTGACAGTGATGCTTGACATGCTTCATTTAAGAAGAAAAACATGTTTACTAATGATCTCTTCTTTATTTAAAAATTTCTTCTTTTCTGAAGCTTTCATCATCCTTTACAAAGATAAAAGCCACTAAAAATATGATGTTAATACTGGCACAAATACCACCATCAGCAATGTTCCTTTATTAAGATTGAGATTTAACAAGAACTCGCAGCTGGATTGTAATTCCACACCACGAGAGGCCTGGCAGCTCGGGGCTTGCTCAGCTATCTCCCTGCACAGTCAATCAGCAAAAACAATTCTTAAGCTTTGTTTCAAGATGTTCCAGTAAAGACTTTGCAGTACCTGGTGGCCGAGAGAGAGGACGAGACTTCCTCTTTGGGCCCTCTCATATTTACATGCAGTAATAATGAAGCAATCCTCCAACGTGGAAATAATTTATTGCTAAATTATCTGACAGCAGTGGCCCAGGTGTCACTGGTGGGGAGACTGGGGAGAACCCATCCTGGAGGGATGCAGCTTCCTTCAGGGTGGTCAGCTGGCACCAAGTACTGATCCCATTCATGCCTTTAACAGAGAGAGCGTTGTTTGAGAGGAGAGCTGGGGTTAATTTGGTGTAAGATTCATTATACACCCACACAGATATTACTGATCGATACAAAACCCACAATACTTGTACTCTTAAGCTTGTTTTTCAAAAGACAAATGTGAAAATTTGATGTTCTGGTGTTAAATGGAATGGTTATGCATGAAGTGCTCTCTGCCTCACACGGGCATCTGTTGGATATGACTCAAGCAAGAAACTTGAAAAAAACAGAACAATCCATTGCATAACCATTTTTGGAAGCTGACAAACCAAAAGGGGCACTGAATTTACAACTGTAAAAAACAGTATTTGCCATCTCTGATGATAAAATCCTTTCTTTGGTTTTACCTGATCTGGATTAGAGCTGCTACAGAATGTTCAGCTTGTAAGTAGTAGTCTCTGAAAGGCTGCAGCAGATGGGCAAGGGGGAATTCAGCTGTAAAACAGAAACACAGAAATTGTTCAATAATCCAGAAAAACCTTCCATTCTAGTGAGTCTCAGAAGCCCAGAATTTGCAAAATCATTTGCTACTGCCCAACTGTAATCTGACATCAGGTCCTTAGGTAATATATGAAACTGAACTGTTTGTATGTTACACGTTTCCTGGTCTGTACCACAGCTGTCAAAGGAAAGCCAAGCCTAGCAAAACTTCCTGACTCCACCATCTAAAAAAGGGGAACATATGGACACTGAATCTTTACAGATTACCTGAGTCACACTTATCAAAGCACCAGACTAAAGCATCTATGGTGCTGGAAATCTTCAATCCATTCTGTTTATTCTCACTTCAGTTTAATCTAGAACCTCTTCTTGCAAAACAACATGAAACCAGCTTGAGATGTGCTGCAGTCCATGCTGAAGAGCTCAGCAGTTCCTCTTACACCACAGGTGTTAACAGCACTATGTTTGTCCCCCATTCTCAGACCATAAATTACTCCAGTGGATGATTCCTTTCTCAACTAGGTATGTGCCTGCATTTCAATTCCAATGTCTGTGAGATGGGGATATGATGTGGAGAACACTGCTAAGAACAGGAGGCAGAATTTACCTGGATCCCCAAACAGCTTAGAATCCATTTCCAGTTTCTGCTGTAGTAGTTTTTCCCTTTCCTTCTTCTGCTTCTTTTCCATTTCCCTTTTCCTTTCCTCCTCCTGTTCTCCCTCCAGCATAACCCTTAATGCTCTTTCCTCAGCTTCATACAGTTCTGTGCGAGTTTTCAGCAACGTTTTGAGACTCTCCACCTGATTTTCAAATGCTTCATCTGCTGAAGGAGGTGGACAAACACCTGAACAGAAAGAGAAGTGATTCTAAGTTTTCAGATTCAAATGGAGGTTTGATACCAGACTTGAGAGCAGAGCTGGGAAAATCTCAGAGGAATATAAATTTAACCTTGTTAAGAGACGGAATTCTTACTGGAATAATCGTTCTTCCAGAAAGAGCTTGGAAACATACAAACACAACCACTGAATTCAGCACTTTGTACCTATTCTTGTAATTAAAATCACAATGAAGACACAGCTTTGTGAAACTGTGCCTTGCTAGTCAGCACAGGGCACCCTCATCTTATTTCCTGTGTGTGCAATTAGAAAAGTTTAGATAAATCTTGCAATGAACCTTTCCTGGCAGCAGCTTCTTTCCTCAGCTTCCGAAGCTTCTCCAGCCCGCGCAGGATGTCCGTCATCCTCTTTGTGTCTGCTTGTTTCTTCCTGACTTCAGACAGGACACTGTCAGCAGCAGCCTTCAGCTCTTGTTCCTAGGAAAGGAAGGAAAAAACCACATGGGATCTGTGAAATATCCCTCAAAGACACAAATCAAATGGTATTTTCAGAGATTAGCAAAGCACTGGAAAGCAGAGGGACTTTACAGTAACAGCAACAAGTCAAGCCAGCCATCTAGCCTTGCTTTTTTATGAAAAAAGGGCTAAAATACCATAGACTTCAGAAAAAAAATGCTGTGGGACTCATAAATTTGGGCTAAATCACAGAATCATGGAATTGTTAAGATAGGAAAAGATCATCAAGTCCATCTGTCAACTCAGCATCACCATCATGTTCACCACTAAACCATGTCCTCAAGTGCCACATCCACACACTTTTGAACACTTCCTAGATGATTTATGAATTATGAAAGCCTGAGAACCTTTAACCACAGAAATTTAGGGTAAATATTTTACAATAAACAGAAACCATCCTGATTCCACAGTTCTGCAATTAAGACCATTAACCTGCTACAGTCTGACCACAAACCCTACCTCAGCAGCTGCTCTGGACCAACCCAGCCCAGATCAGCAGAAAGGGAATTCTTTAGCCAAAACCAAACAGAAAGGTTTGCACTTCTCAACCAGTCTAATTTGAGGTGGTATTTTTTGCTTTGGAGATGTTTTACTTCCCCATAACATCAAAAAGCTTGTAAACCACAAACTTTAGAAGGATGAAAGCAGGAGGGAAGGCTGATGGATACTGAAACAGCACTGACCACCACAAGGTAGCTGTGTGGACAGGCCGACACTTGGACCACAGAGGAAAACCTCCAGGAGTTCAGAAACAACTTAAACCCCAATTTCATGTCAAGGCCTAGAAGATGAGGATGGCAAAACCGAGATGCCCACCAAGACTTCAAAGCAAGAAGGGCTGCAGGCCTTGGAAACAGCACGTCTCTCACTATGCTGAAGTCATGGAGCACCTCAGCGGCACCCGCTGAAGCGGGGGGTCAAAGCTGGGTGTGGGAAATGCACAGCCCGCCGTGATCCCACTACCGGCAGGTCACCCCTGCCCCACCGCGCTGCCCTGGAGCCCCGGCGAGAGGCAGGGCCAGGCACTGGGGACCATACCCGGTTCTTTTCCTCCACCTCCTGGATGCACTTAGCCCGCCACTGGTCGATCTTGGCCTCCCGCTCGGCGGCCCGGGCCGCCGCCTCCTCCTTGGCCGCCCTGGCTTCGAGCTTCCTCCGCTGCAGGCGCAGCCTCCTCTTCCTCGCCCTCTCGGCCTTCCTGCGCAGCGCCTCGCCATAGCCGGGCTCCCGCAGGGGCCGCACGACCTCCCGCAGCTCCCGCAGCGCCGCCTCCGCCTCCTCCCGCGCCCGGGCCCAGCCCGGCTCATCACCCTGCTCCTCGCTGCGCCGCAGGGCCTGGCAGAGCGCGGTCACCCGGGCCACCCGCGCCAGCGCCGCCACCGCCACGGCCCGGGCGCTGCTGGGGCTGGCGGCGGCGGGCGGCGGAGGTGGCGGGGCAGCGGTGCGGCGGCGGCCCAGGAACTGCGAGAGCCACAGCTCATCCTGCTGCCGCTGCACCGCCTCCTCCTCGGCCGCTGCCCGCGGCGGGGCCGCCGCTAAGTAGGGGACGCCCGGCGGGAAGCGCGGTCCCCCCTCACCCGCACTCGGCGGCGGCGGCAAGAAGAAAGGCGGGGGTGCCACCGGCCCTACCGCGAAGGGCGCTGGGCGGACGGAGGGGCCGGGGAAGGGCGGCGGGAAGGCGCGGAAGGGCGGTGGGAGGCGAGCGGGGAACGGCGGCGGCGGCTGCGCCATGCTCTCGCCGCAGCCCTCAGCGCGCCGCCATGGCAGCGCCTCAGCGCCGCCTCAGCACCGCCACAGCGCCCGCCTAGCACAGCGCCACAGCGCCCCCTGGCGGCCCGGAGGACCCGCCCCGCCCGCATCGCGCTCCGCTTAAACACGAAATTTCAAAGAGTTCTCCTAAAACTTAAAATATGCGGGGATGGCGTCAGGGATGACAACTCTCCACTGCTTGAATATTCGCTTTTATTCAAACGCCAGAGGTGAAGTACAAACTGTAGTTACACGGCATTTTTATTTCCTTAAAAACAGTTCTTGGTTACAGAATTCCAAACAACTTTCAAAACTAAGTTGTTGAACAGTTTCACCTAAAATGTGGTGGTTTTTTCTATCTGTTTAAAAAAGGATTTGAATTAAAGGATTCAGAATTAAAAGCTGTTATGTTTTTCACTCTACAAAAAGGAAAGTGAGGATGCAGTTACAGATAGTTCACCACAAATTCCCATTTCGAGGGGACCAAGCTTCTAGAAATATCCTCAACTCCAAACACAGCTTTTTCTGAACCATTAGTGGGTCATTTAACCTGAAAAGATCTCTAATCCCACGGGAAGTATCTGTTGCACCTGGCTACAATTGCATGTCACACTGCTGCTAGGGAAGAACACAAATATTACATAAAATTTACATGACAGAAATTAATGACAAAAATAGGGTCAATAGATTTTCTGTATCCTTTCCTGTCCTAAAACAGCCACTAGACTAAAAAGAAGGATGAAAGTTTTATTTAAATAGTGTGAATTAAAGTTTTAGGGAAACTCAAGTCCACGTTTTCACCGAAGGACAAAACAAAGTTTTAAGTGACAATTTTAATTCCTGAAACAAATCAAAAACATACAGGTCCTTTAGTGTTTTTACAAAGACATTCCTAAAGGATTGAATTAATTTTGGTGGAGAACAGAAGAGGGAGGATTGCTTGCTGTGAGACTAAAATCAAAGACAAACCCACAAGATGCAATGCTAGCATTTGAGAATATAACTTAAAAAGCACTGTCATGTGAACAATCACTACTGATTACAGCAAAAATATTATACATTTACTTCTTTCATCTCTTAACATTATAAGATAGGTTGGGCAAATACCTGGCACCAAAAAATTGATGCATGATAGTTCCAATACGTTAAACAAAATGTACTATATTAGAACATTAATATTTAAAAATTTATGGCGACTTCTCATCCAAATTTAGATGGTTTTACTGCTTCCTAGGAATCTTGTTTACCCCTCTGGAAAACCAGACTTCACCTTCTTTCACAGTATCCAAGGTGATTAAAGCTCCCAATGGAGACGTGAATGGTATTATTGGATATTCAAATGACTGTAACAAACCAGTGTCACATTTCAGCAGAATCTCCCAGCAGTGTCACAAAGCGTGTCCCCTTTTCCAAAGGGCTTCCTCCCCCACCAATGTAACAAGCCACTCCAGTGCCCGCTGGGTCTCACAGCCCAGCAGGACTCTAACACTGACCTGAACAGAACCCCCTGTGAGCCGTACCAGGAGCTAAGATAGTTTACTCACCCTCTACTAATTATTAATTTTGATTTCCCACTTGTAGAGTAACATTATTGTTAAATCTAACTATTGGCAGCACCTGCGCTGCTGGTTTAGTTTCTGGCAAGGGCAGTGCAGGTGCTGCTGCATTTGCTATACATTTTAATTGAACAAGTGTAATATACAATTCATAGTTGAACATTATGCCATCCCAGTCCACACTCTGTCCATCAAATCAAGGTGATGCTGCAGTAAAGTACACGATCTGATTTAGCTAATGAAGTTCCTCAGCAGGAATTGTATCCGAGGCAGATCTGGTGCCTTTGGGGCCAGGCTGGAGCCAGAGGCAATCGCAAGGAAAGAACCGAGTGAGCTTTCTGCAGGTCACAGTTCTGACAGTGTTTAATGGTTTGCAGCATCTGCCTGCCGAGGCCAGCCCTCCTCCTCCACTCCAGAGTCATACTCCTCTTCTGATGAGTCCTTGGTGGGAGCCCTAGGTTGGAAGGAATGATCAGATACCTCAGACACAGAGGGAAAAAACAAGAGGCACCGTCCATAGCTTCTGACAAACGTGTCACATGCACAGAGCCCCGTGACAAAGTTCTGACCTTCTGATCTGGAAATGCAAATCTGCAGTGCCACCAGCACACAGGCTCATTAGCTGAATTCAATTAGCCTCCTGACTTTCAGTAAGTTGTTGGATTTGATCACTAAATTTAGTATTTCTGGTGCTATACAAATCACTTCAAGCAACCATCAGTGTAATACTTTTCACTTCAACAACACAAGGCTGAGCCAAGCTTCCGCACAGACAAAATGCTAAAATGAATAAACGTACCTTAGTGGAGAAAGCCACTCAAACAACATTGTCTTGGTTTCTATCACTGACACAGGTCCTAAATTTCAGACCTGAAATTCGGGCTCCCGCAGGGGCCGCACAACCTCCGGCAGCGCCGCCTCCGCCTCCTCCCGCGCTAGTTAATTTTTTCATTAACTAGCTAATTTTTAAAACTAGTTAATTTTTTAACTAGTTTTAACCTGACCCATTCTCTCTCAATTCCATCCTTCATTCATGGAAATTGTTGGATTTTTTTTAAAATGAAGATTTGTCCAGTGTTTTCAACATTCCACATCATTACCATACTCTTTACAACATTAAATTGATTATTTTAACAAGAGTTCAGCAAATCAATAAATGTGCCTTTGTGGCTCTCCACTGCTGCAAGAGTAATGTAGGAAATTGTTGCAGCCTGGAGCTTGTATGAAAACCCCACATCTGTGGTAAGGAGTAGGAAGAAAGAAACTGTTTCATTTCAGAAATTTCAGTACAGTCCCAACTGAATTTCAAATTTTTACTGTTACCTTAAAATTTACTTCCATTTCTACAGGTATACACACACAAAAGTAACTTCACATATGTTTATTTTAAAATTTCTGCTTAAAAACTAAAGCAATATAAATCCAAAGTCTCTAGGACAGAACAGGCACTAATTCAGCTGTGTACAACATACAGAGCATTGAATCTTTTTTAGGTTGTGTGCATGGATTTGTGCTCATTCCATCAGAATACCTGTCTAGTTGTATTACTGGTCTGTTCTGCTACTTCTGTTACCGTTTTACCTAATGTATCCTGGCTCTTTTTTGCCTTCTACAACATCTTTGTCAACTTCCACACATACGATGTCAGAATTGGGCACTTCAAACATGGGCTCCAGCAGCAGCTTTTCCTGCAAGAAAATAGAGGGGAAAATATTTCTGTAGAAGAGGGCATACAGAAACAAGTGATTTTCAGAGAGTCTTCTTGGAAGAACTCTGAATACTCACAGCTTTAGAAAGACTTACTGCATCCATGTAAGGGCCAGAACTAAGTGTGGCTGTCACTGGAAATGGGCAAGATTAGGTCCATACACACAAATCCAGGAAGCTTCACTTGTTGTTTATAAGATTTAATTTACTCACCATTATAGATCGAAGACCTCTGGCACCAGTTTTTCTGTCCAGGGCCAGTCTGGCTATAGCCTTCAATGCATCTTCAGTTACATTTAATTCACACTACACAGAGAGAAATAGGAATAATTTCATTTATAACTCAGTGTGGTGAGTACAAGCATGACTGAAACCACTGTATTTATAAAAATGAACACCAAGAGTCATCAAATGAAAACTCAAACCTTATCCATGCTGAACAGTGCCTGGTACTGAGGAACCACAGCGTTCCGTGGCTCCGTCAGGATCCGCACCAGCGTTTTCTCATCCAGGCTGTGCAGGGGAACCACGACAGGCAAACGTCCCACAAATTCAGGAATCATGCCAAACTCGATGAGGTCCCTGGCTTCCACGTGGCGCAGCAGGCGATCCTTCTCCTCAATATCCTCCTGTGGGTCGGACTCTCCACTGATATTGGCAAGATCAGCTGCTGCTGCAGCCCTTCTGCCTTTCCCCATGTTGGATGGTGTCCCAAATCCCAGGTACTGCAAAAACAAACGTGCTGCTTAGAGAACTGTAATAACTGAGTGTTCTTACTCACTATTCACGAGTATTAAAAAATCTGCAGTGACTGATTAGGTCATTACATACTAATCTGAGCTCAAGAAACCACTCGGAGTAAAATTAGACCCCTTGCATACAATCAGTTTCTTATAAAATTGAATTTCTTCAGTGAAGGATTGATACATCAGTACAAGAGCAATTTTTTCTTAAAGGAAAGAAGGTTATCAACATGTTCTTAATTTTACAAGCATCAGTGACACTTCATAAGTGAATCAAATGCAGGCAAGTTTGCTTACATGGGAAGCTACACGAATTAACATGAACAATAACTTGAATTTCAGTCACTCCTTTAGTGTTAGCGACAGGAGCATATTTTGTCAGAATGCTGCAGCCAGAACCCTGTCCCAGACATTAATCTACAAAACAGTGAACTGCAGGCTCAGGTATTTTAAGATGATTATGGTTTTTAGCACCACTTGCTAAAATAAAGAAATTTAGTGTGTTTATAAATACAGCGAGACCTGTAAAAGTCAGTATTGCAAACAGTGATCAAGATGATGATTTTTCAGCCTGGATACAGACTGATGCACTCACTTTTTCATTTTTCCTCCTGCTGATAATTCTGTCAAGACCATTAAAAGCACCAGAAGCTACAAACAGAATGTTTGTTGTGTCAACCTGCACCGTTTCTCCGCGTAGTTTCCGAGAATTCTTTTCTGGAACGTTTACTATTGTGCCTTCAAGTAATTTTAGCAAGCCCTAAGAAGGAAAGAAGAAATAAGCAACAAAAATTTTCCATTCTGGAGCATCATGCGAAGAGACACACCATGATATGTTCACTTTCACAAATATACTCATATTTTTTGTTCCCTTTTGCCTTTATAGTAACAGTAAGTGTCAAAAAAGTCAGTTTTCCCTATGAGACAATCACACTCAAGGACAAAAACATTCCTTTAATGCGGGTCCCATGCACATTATGCATACAATGATTAGCTGCTTTAAGAGTTCTGTTTAAATGGGAAATGTTACTTGTCCTTGCCTGGAACTAGCTATCTGAATATTATGAACTGGCTGTCTAAATGCTGCAAAGACAGTTTTGAACTAAAATGCTTCCATGAGGATGCCTCACACTGCTATTGAGATTATGTTTTTTAATGAAGTCAAGAGGAAAGCTGTGTCTTTTGAAGGTGAATAATTAAGGAACTGAGAACTCCATACATTCCCATGCTGTTTGACATGACAGGATCCCATGTCCTGTTCACTCAGGAAGTAAAATCACTCCATGGAAATATTTACCTGCTGAACACCTTCTCCCCCAACGTCCCGTAACTGATGGATACCAGGAACACTGCCAATCTTATCTACTTCATCCAGAAAAACAATTCCTGCAGGTACAGAAAACGGGATTAAAGACAAATCTACTTTTAAAGAAAAGCAAGAGTTTACAGAGAATAATAACACTTGAGGGAGCAGCAGCTTGTTCTACTTCCCAACTGCAATAGCATGTGTAATTTTGTCCAGTTGTGGACAAAAACAAAATACATGTTGAGCTCTTTTCAGGTTCATTCTATCTGATTTAAACTTTGGGCACATGCAGCAGGACACAAATTTCAGGAATGCTGTTGGTCTCAAAAGCTTAGAGCACTTCAACAAAATGAAGAGTCTCTGTACCACACACGAGAAGTTTACCTTGCTGTGCTTTTTCTATGTTGTAGTTGGCATCTTGCAGGAGTTTAGCAATGACAGATTCAATGTCTTCCCCCACATAGCCAGCTTGAGTCAAGGTGGTGCAGTCACAGATAGCAAAAGGGACATCTAGGCATTTAGCCAGAGTCTGAGCCAGCAGGGTTTTACCTGGTAAAATAAAAGCTGCATGTCAGAACTGACACACATTTCTCTTTGAGCACACAAATCCAAGTACCTGGACAGGGACTTTTAACAAGGGTGTGTAGAGACAGGACAAGGGGGAATGGCTTTAAAGTGAGAGAGGGTGAGTTTAGATGAGATATTGGGAAGAAATCCTTGGCTGTGAGGGTGGGCAGGCCCTGGCACAGGTGCCCAGAGCAGCTGGGGCTGCCCCTGGATCCCTGGAAGTGCCCAAGGCCAGGCTGGACAGGGCTTGGAGCAACCTTGGATAGTGGAAGTTGTCCCTTCCATGGCAGGGGTGGAACAAGGGGAGCTTTAAGGTTCCCTCCAACCCAAACCATTCAAGGATTTACCACAGGATCATAATTACTCTTATTAAACATCCTGAGTCCTACTAGCATCTTAATATAAGAATATTTTCCAAAGGAGATAGCTTTCATAAGCAGTGGTTTTTACATTGGCAGGCTGTATTTCTGGTTTTAGTTTAATAATACACATTTAAGGCAGCTTGAAATGCATACAGTACCACAAAATGTCACACAATATAAAAACCATAATACATGTACTTGCAGAGTTTAAAGATTAAATAAATCAGTAGTCCTTTGCAGACACTCAGGGTGCAGTGCAAAGTCCAATTGCTCCTGCTTTGAAGTTGGGAAGAAACAGAATTAAAATATTGTTTAGTGAATGTTCTCCCAAAAAGTCTGCAAAATGCCATCACTTCAGCACAAACACTCCCAAGTCTTATGAACATACAAAATCATCTCTCTTTCCAACCCCCTGCAACTGATCTGCCCCAGAGGTGAAACAGCACCAACTGCAGCATCTCAGCTTGCCAGCTGAAGCAGTGGAACTGTAGCTGCCACTTTTTAGTCAAAGTGGCATCTTGTATTCAGTCAGTAAATAAAGGTGTTAAAAAAAAAAAAGTAAAAAGAAAACCACACAACTACAGCTCATTCCTTTTTAAGGCCACTAGCTCATCATGTTAACATGACATGAAAACACTGGAATCCAAATCTGAAATTCACAGTTTAGTTTTTTCGTAAACCAAATCTGAATAATCACAGAAGAGGAGAATCACCCATTAACAACAAATTCCATGAAAAATATGACACCTATAGAAACATGCAGCTGTATACCTGATCCAGTTGGTCCAAGCAGCAAAATATTACTTTTTTCAAGTTTAATGTCATCATTGGCTGAATCTAGTACTTCTCCTCCCCGTTTTTCCTGAGGTATCTGCTGGTTCATCTGTTGCTGCATTGATGCTCCCAAAGCATTGCCATGAGGACTGATTCCAGCAATCTGCAGGAGCTCTGAAGAGAACAATAACAGCTCTGTTTGAGCACCAACAAGCTCTGTCACTACTTTAAACACACAGTAACAGCAAGGTTCTTCTGCAAACCTAGAATTCTCTCTGTACAGAAGCTTACAGAGAGGAAAGCAACAGAAATGCAGCACAATTATTGCACAAACAGGAGTTCCAACCACGCTTTTGCAGAGGCATATAGGAAAAGAATTTCCAATAGCACAGTGAATTACCTAAAAGCATTCCTCTACATTAAAAAACAAGAAAAAATTTCAGTCCTTAAAAATTTACTCATTTTTACTGTAATTTCTTATAATTTTTTTAACATACAAGAAGAAATAAACCCAAGCTGTTGATTTCCATGACAAAAAAAAGTACAAGTACTGGATTTCACCCAACATTTCAAACTAGCAGTCACTAAAGACTCTTCTCCATGTCATAAAGTAGGTATTGCAGAGGAGGACATGAGGAGAGGGTTCACTTACTTGTAAATCTGTACTCATCCTCCCGTCTTCTGATTTCTAATTCTAAGAGAGAGGATGAAAACAGTCATAAAAAAGTAAGTCTATAAAAGCTTATAAATTCTCCACCTCTTGCCCTCTTCTGAATACATCTCATCACTGTCTATGAATGTATTTCTGACAAGAAATAGAAGAACAAGAAATCCCCACAAGAGCTAATTTTTATTGCTGTCAAAATTAACCCAAAACCCAAACATGTTTTTGAAATGCCAGCAAGCTATCTACTTCTAAAAACAACAATCTATTACCTCTAATTAGATTTCCACTTTACAGCCAATTATAGAAGGGAAAAAAAGAACAACAATTTTAGTTTGAAGAGGCTTCCTTAAACTCTCCCTGAGTGTTACAATGTTGTTATAAGGCAGAACTCTGAAATATGTAAACATTGACTGTGGTCTCTGTGGGTATGGACCACGTTATCTCCCTGAGGAGGGTCAGGAACTCCTGGTGCCAGGTACACAACTGCCCTTACCATTACCAGAACACTGCTACCAATGTTCCCTCCTCATTTAAAAGACTTGTGTTAATTCAAAAAAAGATTATTTCTGTGGTAACTTTTGCAGGACAGAACAAAACACCTTTTAAAAAAACCACCGAAGGTACACTTTGAGTCAGAGATGGCAACTTAATCCTACTTCTAAAAATAAATTAGATCAACATAGCTACACACTTACTCAGCAGCAAAAGTACTGCCAAGAGTAACTCCATCTACACCTGCTAGATATGGAACAATACTGTGGTGCCCAGATGCTGCCAGCAGGAGCAAGGGAAGTCAGAAATCCAAGTACTCATCAGTTTACCTATGCAAAATATCACCTTCCTGATCTGCAGTGTTGCTGCAGCTTCAGCAGCAGATTTACTGTTAAGTAGTAAATGAGATTAGAAAGAAAAAATTAGGAGACTCACTTCAGAAAGTTAAAGGAGAATACCCCAGAATATGTATCAGCAAAAAGGGCTAAGCATTTCATATGAAAAGCACCATAAACCTTCTGATTACCATTTAAATAAATCATAGAAGTTCACAGTGAAAATTATGTTTAGTAGAAGTTCTTATTTCAATTATAGAACATCTAGTGTCAAGGTAGAACCTTTCTTAGATTTCTTAAGTTAGGGCCTTGAAATGGTAATTGTTTTGACCAGAAAAACACCAAATATCATACAAACCTCTTGGTGTTAAAGAAGTCTGCTTCTCAACTTCTGCTTGCTGTCTCAGGTTAGATGGGATATTATTGTAGATTCTCTTGTAATGATTATACACAGCAACTGAAAGCACCTTCTTGGCAAAACACTGACCAACAACATATTTGTCGAGGTAGTTGTAAATCTGCAAAACAGATTAACCTTGGTAACACTTCTAAATCATCTTGCAGCAGAAAAGGAAAAATAGTATATTGTGCCAAAGATAGACTTTGGTCTGAATGGTTACAGACCTGAGAAAAAGAAACTAACATCTAAAATACAAAATATATTCCTGTTGATAAATTCACTTAAGAAAACCTGATGCTTACACATTCATATTGTGTTAATACATAAGCCCATTGCTTATTTTCACCCAAATTTTTAAGAGGAACAGAAATTTTAAGAACACTTATTTTCTTAAAAGAGGCCTATCAAGGAGCTGTGTGGAGTAACCATTACAGCCCCCCAAGAACTCAGAAACATAAAAAGGTTTCCTCACTAATCTCCAGAGGCAAACCAAGTGATTTCAGAGGGACCACGGCCACAAGTTTATCAGCTGCAGCTCTCACCCAAACCCACAGCAAATAAAAGGCTCTGCAGCTACAGAAAGAAACTGCTAAAATAAAGACACAGAATGCAAGGCCACAGTGAGAAAGGAAAGTTACTAGGTTGGTGAAGGCTGAGGTCAGCCTCAAGGACACAGGAGAAAATGAAATCACAAGACAAAGAGAGGAAAACAAGCTCCAACACCTTTATTGGATCTACTTGTTCCCTTTATCAGTGCCCTGCTGGGTCACACAGCTCACAAAGGTTTAATCTTGAGCTAATCATCTTTATTGTTTGTTGCTCTGCCCCAGCAGCCCATTACACACCTGATGCAGATTAAGGGAAGCATTTCTCCGTGTGGGGGGAATTAAGAACGCACCTTTTTCGGTGGAGGGGGTGGCTTCTGCTGGAATGCCAATTTCACAGCTTCTGCTGCTGACTCGGGCTCTTTAATGATGCTCTTTTTTGTGTCTGCCTCTGACAGGACAACAAAGAAGTGGTGACACTTTTCACACTTCACAAAACGGGTGGAAGCTGCAGAAAAAGCCAAACAAGGCAGTGAGGAATTGCTTCTGTCCACGCTCATCACACAGGACAAGCACCTGTAAGACAGCACAGCCTCCCTGTGTTTGCACAACACTTCTCCCTCACTCACCTTAGAACATAGAAAAGCTACTACTGGCCTATGAAATTTGACACAGAGAGAACACAATTTCCCCCAAAAAAATCAGAATTCTGGGCAGCAACCAGACAATGGATTAAACACAAAACTCCTTTTGATACTTCTCCAGCAGCATCACACTCACTTATGAGAGAAACAAAATTAATGAAGGCTTTAGCTGTGCAGGAAATGTTCTTCACTCTCAAACTGACAGCAAAATAAGATATTGTGGTTAGGCCCAGACTGAAGTGCAGGGAAGCAGTGTAGAATATCAAAGACAGCATCACAGGAGGGCTCAGGCAGCTGCTGCTCTCTGCATCCCTCTGCCTTTGGAGCACTGGGGAAGCACAGGGGGTCACCCAAAGGGCTCATCCCAACAAGAGGCAGCTGTGGTATGCAACAAACCATCAAGGACTTTGATGTTTTGCAAGATCTTCTGCTTATTTATTTTTACTGTCAAGACTAGGACAAATTTCTTTCAAATTCCAAAAGCTAAACCCCCCTACTGCTGACTTTGTGAGCTGTGTTTTAAGAAATCTGCAAAGGTTGGTTTCATAAGCCTGAAAATGAGAACCTGCATTGCTCTTCTTTTCCTCTGGCAAAGGCAAAGTTGAAATAATAAAAACAGACAGCAGAGAAGAAGAATAAAAGTAACTCAGAATAGATCCTTTCTAGCCATATTACTATGCTGCTAAATGCAAATCATGAGCAGTAGGATAGATTTAAAGAAAATATACTAGTAAATGAATTTAATTAAAAGTAAAGTAACCGTAGAAAAACAACCCTTTGAAAACTTCAATGTCAGAAATTCTGAACTCATAAAAAGTTTTTAGAAAACGGCTTGAACACTGTAGCACCAGCTGACTGTAACAACACCCTCTAGCAATAAACAAGCTGCTTATTTATAACTTGTTGTCTCCCCAGGACTGGCATCAGCAAAAGAGGAGTGGGTGGAGTTCTGCTTACCATTAATCCCACCTCACACCTGGATAAGCAAGACCAACAGATTACTGTAAGAATGTAGCAACTAATACTGTGACCAAGGCAGCTTTATTAACTTTACTTCAAAGAAATTCTGGGTAACAGCCTGGAAGTTCTCCTGGCAACCTTCCAAATTACTGTTATCTGCCCATGGGAGTGTGATGGAAATCCACCTGCACAAACCCATTCCTCTTATGTAACTATTGTTTAGCAACAATATTGTAGGGAAAAACAACTCAACCTTTCTCCCAGGGCTCACTGAAAACACCTCTGATATTTGTGATGACCACAGTGCCATGAGGATGTTCTTCCTTATACAAGGCTTATTTAGGATAGAATAGCCATGAGAATGGTTGGTCCCTTTACAGATCCACAGGAATGATTTAAAACCCCCAGAAAATAAGGAGTGCACTGTAAGAGTAAAATGGGGCATCTTTAAAATTTCACTAAAAAAAATACACAATTGAGTTGCAGGCAACTTTGCTAATCCTAAATACTGGCATGTTTTCATATGTGATTTCAGCAAGCACATAAAAGCACAACAAAGAACATCCATGGCAAATTACCTCCCTGCCATTAAGGTGTCTGCAAACATTTACAGTGTGCCAAAATGCAATCAAGTGTTGTTTTCAATCAGACAACATTGCCACAGAGGCTGCATTAGCACAGGCACTTATAAAGTCTGTGTGAGTTGACTTTGCCAAAGAGAAAATGCAGATTTTTACAAAACATACAGGAAACAGAAACAATCAGAGGGTTAAAATTAAAAAGAGTTGTAGGGTTGAGACAATGGGCTGCTATCAAATTGCTTTAAGGTAAAAAATAAACCCCAAACAAGGAAAAAGAAAACAGGGAAGCTTCTGAGAATGTAGAATAGCAGGGAAGTGCTGCTTGGAGGGTGGAGTAACCTGATGGCATCAGGTGGAGACAGGAAAAGCAGCACCAGATAAGGCTTCTTATGCCAATCAGCTTCACAGCTATTGGATTTCACTCCACATCTGAGGATCAAGTCTTCTTTCACTGATCACAAACTCTCCTTACAGACTTTCACAACCCAAAACAATAATACAGGAACTGCTGAGAAAGGAGGGCAAAACAAAATTATTTTTTGTTTGCCTCATATTTTCCCTTCATTGTTAATTACTAGAAAACAATTGCCAAGCAAATCTTTCTGCAAGATTTGCAGATACAAAGAGAAGCTCCATCAAAAACAAACTCCACTGGAAAACCAGCCTGTCACACTGCCACTCACTGGCAATTAATTTTCTAATGAACATGGCTTTTATTCAGTATTTTGCTTTCCTACTTCTCTCAAAATGACTGAAAATCTAATATTTAAACTGAAACAAATGCTAATTGCATGTTTTCCTTTTGTTTTAGATATTTATTTAAGGCTCTGCAGGTTGTTAATTCTAACCAGAACCGTGCAAATTCATCATTTTCCTGACTAAGCAACAACAAAAAAATCAAATTACAATAGGCTTAATAAAACTTGCAACCCATTCATTTTGGGCAGAACGGGACAGATTTATTTTTCTTAGTTTTTGTTTTCTTTTTTCAAATAAATTTTAAGATAATTAGAACTTCTGTTTTCCAGCTGCCTTACAGAGTGTGGGGCTGGGAAGCAGTTTGCTCAAATTAAAAGACTAAACCAAAATAACACAGGTCCAGAAAAAACTCCACCAGGACTCACAGGAGCTTTGGAAAAAAGTGTGTTTCCAGTCCCCAGCTGTTTACAGAACCTGTGTTATTCTGATGCTGCAGCTCAAGTGAGTTCACTACTTGGGAATTTTAAATTGCATTGATCAAGGTGTGTTCTCCCATGGTGTTGGTAAGAATAAATCAATAAATCCTGTTCCCAAAAAAGTTTCCAGGCATGCTTAAGAGTTCCCTTAACACTGACAAAGCACTAAATCACATCTCTGCTTTCCAGGGATCCTTCTGGGACAGTGCTTGAATGGTATTTCCACACAAAAGCACAAACTGCAGCACCAAGGGAAACACACAGAGAAGTGAGAGAGTTTCAAAAACATCTCTGCCTGCTCATGAATCATAAGCAGGTAAATGAGATTAAAAATCCTTCTAGTTTCCAGCCACACCTAGTCCAGGGAGAGAGCACACTGAACACAGACAGATCAGGTTTCCAGTTCCATGAACTAGTGCCAGGTTTTGCAGAATATCTTGTTGCCTATAGTTTCAAACAAACTGGAAAAACAACCTTATTTCTGGGGAGGATAAGGACTGATCTTTTCTCTAAAGAAATCTATTGTTACTATTATAGAGCTGCCTTGTGATTTATTGTGACATTTGATCATTTTAAATATTATTTTATACGGGTAGCAGCAGATCACAGCACATCCACTCATTATTTCTGCCAGCTGTTCTATTAACAACTGCTGAACACTTTTATGCTGACCTTGTCTTAAGCCTCTTAGTGCACAAGTCTGATTATGACTTGATACTTCCTCCTTGAGCCCCACCACCTAACAGTGGGTATTTGCTTTCTGACCAAAGTTCTTGTTTTCTCAGCTGGTCTCATTAGTGCTGGAATAAGGAATGAAATATCTTCAAGACTGATAGAACCTAAAGAATAAATGGCATTAATTTGGATTATACTTTAAATTTAAAAAAAATAGGAGCAATTGCTGCTGGAGAACAAGGATTTTGGATTTTCTAGCTGGACTTTCCAGCCTGCTATTTGGAATGTATTATAGCTCTGACTTTGCCATGGAAGACTGTTCCAGTAAGCCATCTGTCAGATACTAATTCCTCTGCTGGATAAGCACTTTGGGTATAGTACATGCAGGATTAAAGTTATATTATTTAGGAAAGAAAGGACAGACACTACAAATGCACATATATAAAGTGCATATAATATAGATATGAAATATATCTTATATAATAGAGATAATAATATATAATAGGGATATGAAAGTATCTGTAGTTCAAATGGTATTAAGTATAAAATGCCATTATATAATAGAGATATGAAAGTATCTGTAGTTCAAATGGTATTAAGTATAAAATGCCATAAACTATTATAAAAATTATAAACTATTATAAAAACTATTATAAAAATATTAAGTATAAAATGCCATAAACTATTATAAAAATGCATGTTACCAGATGTAATGTGAACTCCAGTGCCACATCCCCACACATGATGGGAATTACACAAATGTACCCACAGACACAATCAATGCTGGTTACACCAACAAGGCCAAACTAAGCATAACAAAATTTGTGGCACCATGGAATCAGGCAGAAAGGACTGTGTTCAATCCCAAAGTCACATCTGTGCCCATGCAAAACAAGGAAGATTGAAGGCAAACTTACACACAAAGGTCTCCACGTGTGTGCACAAGTCCCCACACTTTGGGCAGCGCAGTTGGTTCCCTCCTTTCCCAGAGCTTCCAGAGCTGGACTTTTTACCACCACCCTCACCAACAGATTTCTAAAAGAGATTTCCAGACAATTAGCCCCAAACAATGGAGCTGGTACAGTAAGCATTTAGCAGCGTGCTTCTGGAAGCAAATAATTTGAATTTTGCAATAGCTGAATGACAAAGTAGCTATTGTCAGGATTTTTTAAAGGCTTTGGAAACGTAGAAAAATGTAAAACACTTCCAAGTGTTTATATCACATTTACAAATTATTTACAAATACATCTGCATTTCCCAGCTCTGCCAGTCTTGGATGCCCCTGGAAGAGGTATCCCAAACCTGCATTAGAGCTGATGACTGGCACTAGAACAATAACAAGCTCTGTCAAAGGTGTTTTAATAGTGTATTTTAATGTTTTAATGCCAGACAAGAAAACAAATCATATTTAGAAAGTATTTTATTATCTCAACTGCATGGATTCTAAGGGTTTCTGAAGCCACAGCTCCTCTCATTTCCTTGGCAGGTGTAGCAATCTGTGCTAAAACATGCATTTCAAAATGCTTGGAAATACTCATTTTTTACTTGTATCTCTATCTATGCCTTCATACTCTGATTATTATATTTTAGGAAACAGCAAAAATCTCTCTTCCCATTTCTAAGGCAGTTCTTAATTTTTTAAACCTGTCTTGCCTACTGATTTCTCCTTACAACTCTTTTCAAGAAAAAAAATATTAATTTCTTTTATCTTCTTTATTTATTTTTTAAAAAGTTTAATTGCACCTTCAGAACAGACCTGTGCCACCGGGACAGTTCCTCAGGTTCACAACACACCACACTAAGGCACAGTAATTGCCTGTGAATTCTTAAAATGTTATTTGCTGACTAAAGAGCAGTTTTATTCTCAGGTAATCATTTATCTGAAGGAGCTGTTTATTAACCATAATTACAGAGAATGACTGGGATAAAAATAGACTACAACTGACTAACAAGAGGTGAGCTCATGTCCTCACTGACTTGTCTTACTTAAGACAAACCAGTTCTAAACCTAAAAACATTTTAAAATGGAATTTTAAAAAGTCTACTTGGGAGCACCAGGCTTTTGAAGGAGAACAGCTCTGATTACTCCTCTTTCCTGAAATCCTGTTCTTGATTCATGATACCAAATAAAGTTTTCAAGTTTACACTGGCCAAAGAGATTTATAAAACTGGGAAAAGCATTGTGGGATGTGGACAAGGTTTATCTCCTGACAAATTCACACTGCAATTCATTTTTTCTTCACTGCCAGCTGCAGCAATTTGAGGGATTAGAAATGTCAGGGGTTGGCCAAAATTTCAAGATTAATTCTAAGTAATTTTTTTTTTAAAAAGTAAGGGGCATTTTACATAAATTATTGAAACCTCCAGTTTGTGGAAATTACCTTGTTTCCATCTCCAGAACCATCCTTGCTTGCACCATCCTTTGAAGCAAAATATGCTGGTGTTTCTGAAAAGTTTCTGAGAGGAATTCGTTTTAGAGAACAAGTTTCAAAAGTCCCAAGTTTTCCTAAAACAGGGATGCGTGTACGACCACAAGTAATACCTAAAAAAAAAAAGAAAAAAGAAAAAAATAAAGTTAAATACTAAAATAATTCTGGTTTAATTCCATTGCTATCAAATCTCAGAACTGATTTACTTTAAGTGGAGCTAAAAGGTTTTGGCAACAGAATTCAGCTCTGAACAGATTTTAATTATCCAGAATAAATGATCTTTGCCACCCTAATGTTCACCTTGCTGAAAGCTACCTTGGTTGTCCAAAAAAGACCCCAGAATAATTTCAGTCCTCTAACATCAGACAATGGAGTCCTGTTGTGGCATGAAATAGGGAACATCCCAGTTATGAAACTGATCCTCAGAATGATAAACACAATCAACTCAGAGCTTTTATTGTGAAATAATCCAACCCCCTGAGAGAAACCTTTGCAGAGTCTCTTTATTATGCAAAAATCAGGTGTTTCAGACTCAGTGACTGCACGGCTGGACTTGGGAACTCCACTAAAAATTCATTTCCAGGAATTTGAGGCACCTCTTGGCAACAGGAATTGTGCTGAGGGAAACTGAGCTGTGGCCTATTTGGCACCCACCCACAGGCAGCACCAGCAAACCCAGCACAACCTGAACTCTGCTGAAACCCCTCCCTGCCAACGTGAAAAACCCTCCCGAGCCACCGAACAGCCTCTTCCTCCTCTCTCAACACAGGCAGGATTGCATTTCATGGCAGGGTGACGTGAGCCAACATATGTTGTGCTCGTGATTTCAACATCAACAGCAGCCTGGAATCCACATCTCATCTCATTTCAAGTGGCAAATTTCTCACTCGGCTTGCTGGTTCTGATAAGGACTCTGTGTTTTACTGACAGCAAAGCTATGCAGCAATAATGGCAACTACAGACCTGCTGACAACACAATGTTATTGTTATAGGGATCAGAGAATCCTATGGAAAATCCAGAAACTCTTCAAAAAAAAAAAATAAGAAAAAGTAAGAATGGCAAGAAGAGCACAGCTCATTTGTTCTGAAAGAGGAAAGAACAGCAATCAAGAGATGGGAGCTTAGCTGAAAGAGGATACTCTGAAAATTCACCTTGTTACTATAATAAGAAGGGAGAAAAATAAAGAGGAACCTAAATTCACCAGGAAAACTCTTACAGGCTCTGCAAAGTCACAATGAAGATGACAGTAACAAATGAGATTTGAAGCTGGTTTATTAACTTACACGCTGCTTAAGAGTCCCTAACCTGAAGATGACTTGTACTATTTTTAACATGACTAAAAATTAATATTTTCAAAATCTCTTAGCAGCATTGCTTCTGTCTGTAAACGTGAGGGAGGAATAGCGATCAATGAGCTTCCCCATTTTAAACTGCTCTGCTCAGTGCCACTGCAACACATTTTAGATTACACAGGGTAAGCTACAAAAACATGACAGCAAAGTTGAAAACGCTGGCTGGCTCTCAGAAGCAGTTGTGCCTTTTAGTGAATGTGCAGAGAACTCTGAGAGCCGCGTGTGCCAAGCGCACTTGTCAGTGAGGAACAAGCTGTGTGAGTGTTTACCATGCAAGAGCTGTGCTCAGCAGCTTCTTGGAGCTCCATTCCTCAGAGGTGGCTCCTTTACTGAGATTTGGTTTAGGAACTGAGAAAAGACCCCTAAAAAATCAAATAATGACCACCTCACCTCCCTTGAGCAAAACCTGGAGTCACACAAGTGACACGGGGGGATTTGGCCTGTGGAGAAAGGCTGAAGCACTCCACAAAAGCTGAAACATTTCAATCCTCATTTTAATTCACAGTGCTCTTGTGAGACAGAAAATGCACTGAGAACTGCATGGGATGAACTATGAAACCTTGCACAGCACTGAGTACTGAGCTGTGAAGACTAAACCAGGGGAAGAAAAAAATCATATTACTGCTACATCAGCTTGTGGCTAAGCATGAAAAGCCACACGTGCTTATCGTGAGGTCTGAGCGGTGTTTTTGGACAAAATATCATTGTATAATTACACAATGAAGCAATAAGAAAGTTATCACCACGACTTCCTTGGGTCAATAAACCCAGAGGGAGATTTCCAGGGGAAATCAACATTCCAGCTCAATGCCTGGCAGGTGGCACTGACAGATCCAGCCTCTGATAAATGTTCCAAACCGTAACAGCTGGTTTACGAGCACACACACACCTGGCAGGGTGGTTCAGGTAATGTTTTTTTGGAGCACTGACTTCAAGGGATGTGTCCCTAACTGCTGGCAGCCATGGAACCCATCCAGGGTGCTCGGATTTGTGAGTTAAGAAACGATGAAAAGCTCCTTAACACCTTACTAATTGATACTTGACAGAATAAATATTGACTTTTGGGGCAAGCCTGGGGGATCTTGGGGGCATCTGCTGCTCAGGAAAGGGAAACTGTGACAAACTGTAGCTGTCCCACATAACACTCCACTGATTACGCTGATCTGTGCACTCTGAACTCTCTCAAGTTTGCCCCAACCAGCAACAGCAAACAAAGCACCTGCCAGATGACACAGTTTAATACAAAATACACACAAAAGTGAGGTATATTTATTTTTAAACAACCTTCATTGAAAGCTGATGGATCAACAATTGTATTGCTCTATCTGCATTTTATTCTCATCTGCTCTTTTACATAATCCTTTCCAATCTTAGATCTGACTAAAAACTCCACAAAAATTTTTAAAGATAATTCTGTAATAAATTCCAAACAGTACTTGCTTTAAAGTTGATTGTTTCAGAGGGGTTGCATAAGGGCAGACAGGCTGGATTTGAAAGCACAGGTCAGAACCTTTCAGCACAGCTGATATTTGAGATATAAATGAAAAGGCACCTACAAAGAGTTAACTCACCTCTTAATGGCAGTAAATGATCTCTGACTCATCAGGCTATTGCTGAGGGTAGAGTAATTGAAAATATTGTTGCAAATGTGGCAACAGAGAGATCTTTCAGCACAATTTGGGGGTGCTCTACCTTTCACCAAAGCAGAACATGGTTTGTCTGCTCTCAGCACCCCAAGAATACCATAAAAAGGGTAAACAAGGAAAAACAGCAAAAAAGTAACAACCTCCCACAGCCCTCAACTTCCAGTGAGCAGCTGGCACAGTCTCGCCCTTCCACCAAGTTGGAAATAATGAATTTTGCTAACTAAGCCCATCTTTATGAGACATATTTCAAGCTTAGGCTACCACAAAGGTAGGCTTTTAATTAATTAAGGTAATTAAGCCATTTTTAATCAAATTGAACACATTTACTCGCACTGCAGAGTAGGACACACTGGCCGGCAGCTGCTGAGCATCCCCCCTGCTGAAATAAACTCTTTTCTCGCGTTACATTTCCCCACAGCGTGGGCGAATTCCCCGAAACTTCCCGGCACGTAACGCTGCCCTCGCCGCGGCCCGCACCGCGCGGGTGCCCCCAGCAAACGGCTCAGAGGAGGGAAAAGGGGAAAGGCCGCCGTGCCCGCCGCTGTCACGGCGCGATAAGGGCAGCGCGGGGCCGGGGCCCCCCTCAGGCCCGCGGCCGCAGGGCCCGACCCCGCCGGGCCCGGGGAGGGAAGGCTGAAGCGGAGCGCGGTTACCTCTGCGGGCGGAGGGCAGCGTGGAGCCGAAGAGGCGGGCGGCGGCGGCGCAGCTGTGGCAGGCGGACATGGTGCAGCGGCCGCGGGCCCGGCCCGCTCCCCCCGCCGCCGACAAGGCCTCGCTGGCGACGGTCCGGCCCCGCCCGCCCCGGTAACGCCCCCGTGACGGCACGGCGCGTCACCGCAGGACTGCAGATCCCAGCGGGCATCGCGCAGCAGCGCGCCCTGCGTGGACGCACTCGCCACGCGGGGTATCATGGGAAGTGTAGTCTCAGCAGTGAATGGGTGCGTGTGCGCCGCGTGGTATTGAGGGAAATGTAGTCTGCGGCCAGCAGCGCCCCCCGCCTCTCTCAGTCTGTCCTAGGCACACCGTCCAGGTGTGTTTAGTACCGGTGATTCCGCCCTTTAATTCCTCTTTCCAAATACAATATGAGAGGAATATTTCCCTTACATCACAGAAATGGGGTTATTTAAAAGCCTTTCGTGAAAAGATCAGGCTGAGACAGGAGCTGAAAAACTTCAGGCAAACTGAAGCGATATTGAGAGTAAATAGAAAATGACGCCGCGTGTTGTGGGGTGGTCTTCAATCAGATTAGAGCAGTGTATAAATATATATTACCTAATGGAGTGTATCCTTTAGGCAAGGCCTATGAAGAACTCACCTATAACTATAGGCCTGTTTTTTTCAGCTCACCTTCAACTCCTATTTATGACATACCAATTAAACAGGGCTAATTGACTCCACCTGCTCATTAGAGGAATTACTCAGTATCACCTGTCGCTCTCCTCAATTAACCTGAGCTGCCCTGCAGCGAATAAATTGCCCGAGAAGCTGTGGCCCATCCCTGAGGGAAGTGGTCAAGGCCAGATTAGACGGGGCTTGGAGCAACGTGATCTAGCAGCCCCTGACTGTGGCGGGGTGGAACAAAACGAGTCTTAAAAAGTCCCTTCCACCGCAAATTATCACATTAATTATCACAGCGGGCACGTGACTTCCGCCTCAGTAGCAATGGCGCCCGTCTCACTCACTTCCGCCTCGGTAGCGATGGCGGCGGCGCTGTTTCCGCCCCGCCCGCGCCCCGCCCCGGGTCACGTGGGCGGCACGGCGCAGCACCCGGAAGTGGCGGCCGGCGGGTGCCCCCGGCTGGGCGCGCGGGGCGGGAGGGGCAGAGCGGCAGAGGCCCCGGTGCTCCCGGTCCCGGTCCTGCTCCTCTCCCCGGAACTTGCCAGCCGGTGAGCGCCCAGCAGCGATGGGAACGGCGGGGGTCTCGCTGTGGAGACGGGCCTGCCCCTGATCTCAGCGCCCCGTACCGGGGAGGGGGCGCTGAGGCGAGCGGGGCGGGCTCCGCTCCCCTTGGGACAGGCTCTGCCCCCTCGGGACAGCGCCAGCCCGGTGGGCACGGGGCACCGTGCGGGGCGGGGATGTTCTGGGCTCGGGAGCGGGGTCGTTCTGCCCCTGAGGGAGGGAAGGGTGAGGGCCGGGCCGCGAGCCCAGAGCCCCCTGGGTCTCTCAGGGGAAGGGGCTGCCTCGGCCGGTGCTGCAGAGGGAAAGCCCGAGCTGAGCGTGTGGGGTTTGTCCCTTCTCCCTGCAGAGCTGTGAGCCCAGGGTGGGTGAGGAGGGGAAGGAGCAGGGAGCAGCTGGGGCAGGACTGGTGGGAGCGGTGTGGGGGACAGGGGAAGGTGCTGCTGCCACATCCCGGTTACCCATAAATCTTCTTTCTTATTGTCTTTTAAAATCAATAATGAATGGAGGATGTCATTAGTGAAGTGGAATAGCTCACAGACTATTATCAAGTGCTCTGAGCACATCCAAGATTCTTCCAGAGGAGTTGTTTTTAAAAGGTTGAAGTTCCTCATGTTGTTTGGTTTTACTAAAAATGAAACTTGGGTGTTTAGAGGCTGCCCATGACCAGCATCAGGTTCTTTGTGGTCTGAGTTACCTTCAGTAGCTGAATCTCTGTTTTGAGTTCATGGTTCAGCTTCTCTGTGGCTGGAAAGCACATGCAGTTGTTGTTAATGTATTTGTGTGTACAAAGTTAATGCTGCATTTCTGTGCGAAGGAGAAAAAAAAAACCCCAAACATTTCAGTAAGAGGGCTGTTTCTAATACAAGTTTCCTGTTGCCTGGAATGAAAGGCAGCCCTTAGGAGTGGCAATCACAGATGCTCCTTCAGAAGAAAGCTGGTGGCAATCCGCCCAGGTGTTGGTGACCAATGGCTCCCTTCCATGAGTGGTAACAGGTGAACTGGCAAGTTCAAGATTTGGGTTTCAGGTGGACTCTGAGGTCGCTGTGGTGCCAGCCAAGGTGCAGGGCCAGCACAAAGTCCACCTGCACGGTGCCTTTTCCTTACCATGGCACAGCTCTGTGCTCCCAGCCCCAGCAGTTAGCTTTGGGGTGCTGAGGGACTGAAATGGCAGGAGCAGAGGGGTGATCGCAGCAGGAGGAGGTTGCCAACCCTCTTGGCAAGCAGAGTGAGCAGCAGGAAGTCTCCTCTCTGGTGCCTCTGTGTCCCTGCAGGGCCCTGACTGTGACTTCTGCTTCTCGGCCCTGCCAGTGTAACAGTCCAAGATAATGTGTGTTTTAAGGCATTTCCTGTCATTTGTCTGCCACAGTTTTGTCACTCTGTTGTTTGCCAAAGAGCTTTTAGGCAGCCATTGATGTGTGGTTATGGGCAGGAATTAGTGTGAGCCGTGGTTTCCTTGCTCCAGACTGCAGACCCCAGCCCAGGAGAGCGTCCTTGCACCTGCTCTGCTTTGCAGGTTCTTGAACAGATACTTTTTACCCTAGCTGTAATTTCACCTGCTGCCAGACTTTGATAGAGAGCAGAACAGTTGGTGCAAGCACCAGAGGGAAACCACACAAAATTTAAACAGCAGCCACAGCTGAACATCCCAGCTCAAACCTTTGAACATGGGAGGTGTAGCAGGTGCTCTGTGGAAGGTGTGTGTTTGCAATTTAGAAAGTACTTTCCCTTTTAAAATTCATGTTTTCTGCTCTTGAAAGATGGCAAATGAAGACTGAAAGATGAGGAAATTGTAGCTCCCTGTTAATCCAGCTGTAACCCCATAAACTGGTTAAGCTGTCCACCAGCAGCTCTCCTGCAGGGACAAATGAATTGCAGTGACTCACAGAACACAACAAAGTCTTATTTTATGAAGAATTAAGAAACAAAACCTATTGATTTAGACTTGGCAACTGTTAAGTAACAAGAGCAAAAGTTTCTTTGTTTTTCTATGCTCAGTGCTGTGTGTGAATGCATGAAAATAATCTCCCCAGGCAGCTGGCTTTCAGGGTGAAGCTATTGAGTCTGCAAACTTCAGAAGTGTTTGATGCCATTTGTTGTATAAATGGAAGCTAATGGTCTCTTGCTGCTTAAAAAAAACCCCAAACAGTTAAATCTTGGAGCTACCTCAGTGTTTATTACTAATTAATGGAGTATTATAAGATACTCATTATGTATGCTTGGACATTCTGGCTGGGGAGTGAGTTAGTGGCATTCCTGTGTGGATCCAACTCAGAATCAATTTGTGCCATATTAATTGGTGTGCTTCAAGGATTTCTTCATTGGTAACTCCTGACAAGAGCCTGCTTCTGTGTGGATAGAATTAAAATTTCAAGGATTTTCTGTAAATTAAGCCTCGGATCAGGTGATGTTCCTGATGTGCTTTGGGACTTGTTTGGGTCAGTTATACTCAGATGGAAAAACGTGACCTGGCTGCTGAGGAGGTTCATGAAATAATGTCTGTGGTGTGAATTCCTGAGTGAATAGTATGAATATTTATTAGCTATAAACTTGGAGTGCCTTATCAATTTAAAAGAAACCAAGAAGATGCTTTAGGTTTCGAAGGCACTTAGAGCCTGCAACACAATTGACTTTCTCTGCAGCTGTCACACGGGAATGCTGCTACAGAAGCATCATCATTTCATAATTAGGTGGTGCAGTAAGGCAGTCAGGTGACTGCCTCTTGGGAGAATAATTGCATGCTTTGATGAAAACTGAGCAAAAGTGAACTTGGTGTGAGTCAGAGGTAGTGCCATCAACTGATCAGAGCAAATCAGCCTGCACTGCTTTATTTACACAGCACAGCTTTTGAGCTGCCCGTGCTGAAACTGTGCTATTGATTTCTCATTCTCTCTCTTTTGCAGGCTGACCCAAACTGAGTTTTTTCTAAACATCATGGGAGAGATTAAAGTCTCTCCTGACTATAACTGGTTCAGAAGCACAGTTCCTCTTAAAAAGGTATGTACATCTAGTGGGTGAAATATCTCCTCTCATGTTTGAGGGGGAGAGAGTCAGTGTGGCTAATGCAGAGCAGTTGTGGCTGTGCTACTGAGCTGCTTTATCTCCTGAACTGTTGTTCCACATGTCATGTGAGTGCATGAAAGCACAGCCTTCATCTTCACATGCTGCTTGGAGGTCACTTCATGGAGGTCCCTTCTGCCTGTGCTGGGGAGCAGACTCTCAGCTGTGAGCCATGGCCGTGGTACCTGCCATCCCAGTGCCATCCCAGTGCCATCCCAGTGCCATCCCAGCGCCAGCCCTGCTGAGGAGGGGGCTCCAAGGCAGTGCTGTGTGCTGGGCATCACCTGTGTGGCCTCTCAGAGCTGCCTGGGGCACTGGGCTGCCAGAGCCACCCCTCTGTTCCTGCCCATTGTCCTCAGGCCAGAGCCATGTCCAAGGGCACCTCCCCAGCAGTCAGGCAATGTCCTTAACCACGGGGGAAAGCCCAGACAGTTTCTTCTGCTTAGTCACACTGCCCAACCGCTTTCTCCTCTTGCTTGGATTTCCCCACTGCCTTTCCCTGAGCCCCAGGAGAGTGTTTGAGGTGTGCAGGGCTCCACGTTCTGCTCTCTACACGCTGGTGGCAGAGGGCATGCAGTGCAGTGTGTAACTGCTGACCCACTCAAGCCCTGTGTGCCTTCAGCTTGCAGGGCTGTGGTCACAGAGTGACCTGCAGCAGCCCACACTGTGCCAGACAGAGGGACAGCCCTGCCTTGGCACCCTGCTGCTGTGGCACAGGCACTGCTGTGGCTCTGTGTCCTGTCTGGCCTCAGGTGTGTTATGGTTTGATTTTGGGCTAAGCTGACTTTGGTGTGGTTCCCTTGCCTCCATGACTGTGTGGGCTGCAGAAGCACCTCTAGGGAAGGGCTGCAGGATTCCCATTCATTTTTGCCAGTTTATGTCCTGCAGATGAGAAAGGTGCATTGCTGCTGGCCCCACGTGCTCTGTGGTTGCCCTCAGGCAGAGCCTCACTGGGGCACCAAAGCCAGGGCCAGCACAAAGATGTGTGGGTGCTCTGGGGCTCTGCTTGGTGGGATGCAAGGTGGTGAATGGAAGGAGCTGGAAGTTTAATTCCAAGGAAACATGGTTCTGCTGCAGCCCTCAGCTGCTGCCAGTGCTCAGGGTTTCATAACTGGGGATGTGTGTAAGCTGAAGCTGATGGTGACCTGCTGACCTTCAGCCTCGGCAATGCCTTACCCTCCTGAGTGCTGCTGTCTCCTCAGAAGGCAAATGATGCCACAGGGCTGAATGTGGGGTATGAAGAAATAAACAAACTAGTCCTGGTTATTGGAGAAAGAATTTTTAAAAAGCTCAATTTGAAAATGTAATTAGTCTCTGAAGCAGTCTAATGCATTTGCCTGCACTGTCCCCTCAGAAGTGCAAAGCATGTGCAGCACAGAGGAGGGAATGACCAGCCTTGGTAACTGCTGTCAGATCAACCTAAAGAGGCAGAGCCAGAGCAGTTTGCTTGAGAATATGCTGAGATGTTTCTCCTGACAGGCACAGGAAATGCACAGCTCCATCTTCTTTCCTGCTCTGGTCAGATATACGAAGTACAGCAGAGAAAATAACATTATTTTAACCTAATCTGCTTTGCCTGTGTGCCTCTATTTGCATACACCACTTACTCTTATCTGAGTCCTTCCTGAAAGTTTTCATCAAGTGACTCCCTGGCCCTGCTGAAAAGTTCTGCTCTTTGTTTTGAGGCAGTGCAGGTTTTACCTTCTGTGTGAACTGTAGCTGATCTTGATTCATCAACCAGAACAAGGAAAAGGTTCTGACCTCCCAAGTCAGGAGTTAACCACACTGCTGCCTACACAGCTCAGGAGCTGGGGTTAAACTGTCCAGAAATCAACCAGAGCAAGTGCTTAAACCATTGATTCACTGTCTGGGCTCAAGGAAAGGAACACTGTCTGTCTGCCTCGGCTCTCCTGGCATGAGCTAACTTTGGTGTTGTTTTTTCAAAGACTCTGGTGTGCCTTTGGAAACACTCCTAAAGGTAAACCTGGTAGGAGGCACCCAGAATGGATCCAGCATTGCTGATGGAATTACAGCTGAGAACAGCAAGGCCTGGAGCCCAGGGGCTGTGCAAGGAGTTGTTGTGGTGGGGACTGGGAGGGCTTTTGTACAAGGTTTGTGTTTAAATGGTTTCAGTGGTCTGGAGGCTCTGGTATGCAATGTGTCTGTTTTTATAAAGACTTTAGGAAACAACGTTACCATGTGATCCCTCACATGCTCCCAGAGCCTGAAATACTGGCTTTATTAGGAGCAGATTTGTTAGTCAAGCAAATCTGATTTGTGATACACTGTTCTCCTCTGATTGCTGAGAGGCTTAACTGCTGGGTTGGAAAAGCAAATTGTGCTTGTATATTACTGTTCAAAAAGCTATAAAATCTTGATATAGAGGAGATGCATTCTGGCTGCTTAACTCAGGCTTTCTCCAGAGGTTTGTTGTTCTTGATCTGGTACAAGATGTTGCTTCTTCTGGGTTGTGGAGTTGAAAGAACATCTAGGGTATAGAAAGCAGTTTCTGGTAGAACAGGCCTTGTCAAAACAAGTCAGGCTTTGGTGCTGCTACAAAAGAAGACCCAATTCTTAACACTTCTGAAGGCACTAATTTTGCTAGGACTTGTGGTACTGTATGTGGAGCTGCTCATTAAGGATAGCACCTTAATGAGTGTGAGCACTCTCCCTCAGCCAGCCGTGTGTCCTGGGCAGTCCAGAAGCTCCTGAGATGCTGCCAGGTGATGGAAGCATTTTCCCCTCCAGGTCAGCCCTGCAGTGCTGCCCTGGGAGCTGTGTGTGTCTCTGTTTCTGGCAGGCAGCTCTGAGTGTTCCAGATCAATAATTTGTGGTGCCAGCTGCTTAATTCCACAGCCCTGTGTGGTTCCAGACCTGTAACATCTCCTGTCAGTGGATGCAGATATCGATGGTTGTTTAAAAAGCTGTCCCTGGGGCAGTGCTGGCTCTTGCAGCCTCCAGCTGCTGCTCTTGGTACCCTGAGCTGACCTCCTGGTGCTCTCCTGAGCACGTGGCTCCTTTCCTGAGGTGCAGTTCATTTTCCAGCTTATGTCACCATGCACAAAATATTCTGTCTGATGGTGTGTGGCCACAGTTCTGTTCCAGCTGTATCCACATTGTCATTCCAGTTAGAAAACAGCCTGAAAGCTGTTGTGAACAGTAAAAGAAGGTCTTGAGTATTATAACATTTACTAGAAGTTGGAAATTTCTAGAAGCCATCCTGGAAGGTGGCTGAAGAACCTCACTTGTGTTGTGTTTCTCCTCCCCTCTGTGCCTCTCTCTCCAGATTATAGTGGATGATGATGACAGCAAAGTCTGGTCACTGTATGATGCAGGGCCAAGGAGCATTCGCTGCCCTCTCATATTTCTCCCTCCTGTGAGTGGGACTGCAGATGTGTTTTTCCAGCAAATTCTGGCACTGACTGGATGGGGCTACAGAGTTATTGCTGTGAGTATTCTCAGTCCTGTGTCAAAGGTGCTGTACTTGTGCTTGTTGCTCTCATTAGAGATTGCGTAATGAACTTCTTCATTTTGACTTAGGGAATCCACCAGAAAACTTTGTGCTAAGTTGCACTACAGAGTAGTTAGCATATGGATCCAGGCTGGAATCTGCTGTATGTCCACAGCAGCATTTACCAAAACCTTGTTGACTTCTCTGCCTACTTTTCTCCTTGTGTGTCCTGGACACCAGTACTTTTTGCCTCCCACTACATCTTTGTTAGCCCTCAGGCAAGCACATGAGTTAGTTCAGGGTTTCCATGTTTTCCTTTGGGAATGTGGATAACATGGTTCTTAGACTATATAATAGCTGCAGATTCACTCCTTAAATCCTACCAGCCTGCTCTTCTGGGGCTTCTCAGCTCCTGAGCTGAATGTTGATTTGCACAGTATATTAAACAGCCTGACTTTAGGAGTACCACTGTCTTTTGCAGCAGTTCAGGATCTGTTACATGCTGCAAAATCACTGAAGAGCCACTCCAGCCTCCCCTGCCACTGATCCCAGTGAGGCAGTGCTGCACTTTCCCCAGCAAACTCTGCTCAGTGGCACTTTGTGTGTTTTTGTGTAACTGAGGGGGAGGTGTTGGCACCCTCGGGCTCTGGGGACCTTGAAGAGGAACTTCCTAACATGGGAGAGGCACAGCACTGTCCTGAAACCTTTAATGTCAGAGCTGGTACAACTTGGAAGCAGATTGATCTCAGTTTTTTCTAACTTTGTGCTATTTTAGTTGCAGTATCCAGTGTACTGGGATCACCTTGAGTTCTGTGATGGATTCAGGAAACTCTTAGACCACCTTCAGCTGGATAAAGTGAGTGCTCCGAGACAAGGCAGTGGACAAATTGCTGCAATAAAAACCTGATGTTTGAAACAGTCTCATTTAAGAGCCAGTACAAAAAATACAGCCTATAAATAAAGAGGCTGTGTTGCAATTTCACATTTGAAACTAGTTTATTTTTGAAGGTGAATGCCCTAAAATTTAGGCCAAATTTTAATACTTGGCCTAAATTCAACTCTGTTCCAGGCCTATTAAATTGTATGGGTTAACTTCATTTTTTGTGAGATCCTGTGGAAGTTATCCTTCCTAACTCACATAGTACAGAACACCACAGTCGAGTCTGTTGGGCTGGAATAGCTATGGAGAACAAAGTGAAATATTTGGGTTTTTTCTTAAGCTTGATATAAACACAAAGAAATTAGCACTGTGAGTCTTTGGGAAACATTTCCTTTTGTTAGTATTTATCACATTTATATTGCACATAAAACCAGGAAATGAATGGAACAGTGATTCTTTCAAAAAATGGGTTATGAGGACAAGGTAAACTTGAATGACATATTTTTGTAATGAAACACTCTGCTCAAGAGGTCACATTTCATCATCTGTTTGGTTTTGGTTTATTTTCCTTGCATTAGGTTCACCTTTTTGGCGCTTCTCTGGGAGGCTTTCTGGCTCAGAAGTTTGCTGAATACACACACAAATCTCCCAGAGTCCAATCTCTGATCTTGTGTAATGCCTTTAGTGACACTTCTATTTTCAATCAGACATGGACAGCAAACAGGTAAAGCAGACAGACAAGCAAGCAGACTCATGGCATTATTTTTTTTGCAGTGAAATGTCACATTGATTAGTTGGATATGTGTCTAACCTGATTCCAGCCTGGGGAGGGAGGTGTGGGATGGAATACTTGTGACTTTTAAAAGCACACCACAAGGAGAATGGAAATGTTAAAAATTGAGAGTGTGGAATTAGACAAATTGTTCTGTGATCCTCTGTGGATGTGTGGCCAGATTTAAGAACTCTGCCTGTTGTCTAACAAAACCATTTAGAGCAAGAATAATGTTGTTCATCATGTTTTTTGCCATGTAACTAGAAGTTTCTTCAAGGATTTAATTTGAAGTTAAAACACAAAGTCTGTGCAAGGAAGGAAAGCATTTTCAATACAGCATCTTGATGTTGAGTCCTTGGTGCTTGAAGATATCGTTCCATCTTATTTCTGTTTTAGCTTTTGGCTGATGCCTGCTTTTATGCTGAAAAAAATTGTCCTTGGGAATTTTGCATCTGGTCCTCTAGATCCTGAGATGGCTGATGGGATTGATTTCATGGTGGACAGGGTAGGTGTGCTCTGCTGGCTGTGGTGTCACTGCAGTTACTGAGGGGGAGGTTGGAGATATTTGTGTTGCTTTCTTCATTCATGGCCCAGGAGGGAGGAGTGGGAAGTGGATCTTTAGCAGTGTTGACTGTCACAGTCCCAGCAGTTCAGCTGATTCACTGACCCTCTACCTTAGTGCTGTTTATTTGTGTCAATCAAGAGGAGTTAAGGAACTGAGGTGGAAAAGGAGAAAATGCTGGGATAGATCTGTAGGCCACACTCTGGAGACAGGAACAACTCATGGAATGTGGTTTAGGCATTTGTCTCCTGCAGAGTAATACTAAATTGGAATTACAACCTTCATCCCTTTAAAACTCTCTCCTCTTTGGCTGTATTATTAATATTGCATTAACTTCCTGCAGTGAAATATGTTGTTAATCAGTGTTTCTCTCTCCTGCAAGCTGGAGAGCCTGGGCCAGAGCGAGCTGGCCTCAAGACTCACCCTCAACTGCCAGAACTCCTACGTAGAACCTCACAAAATCCGAGACATCCCTGTAACCATTATGGATGTAAGTGAATCTCAGTTTTTTAGTTAAACACTCTTTCCTCCCTTTGGCAGGTGCAGCCACACTATTCAGTCAGCAACTTAGCAAGCATTTGCAGCATGTAACTTCCTGTTTAGGGAAGCCTTCTGCTGACTGGGCAACGCTGTGACTTTTCTGTGCTGCGTTATGAATTAGATATTCTGTGCCATATGTTTCAATATTACAGTATTGGCTTGCTAGCTGTCAGTGCCCGGGTTTGCTTGTTTTGTTTCATTAACACCATTCCACAAAGAAGCCGAGGGTCTCCTCTAGGAGCAGCATGCAGCCAATGTGATGTAACAACACAATCTGAGGTTCAGAACTCACTGCTGGGACCTGTTCCACAGGTGTTTGACCAAAGCGCGCTTTCGACGGAAGCAAAAGAGGAAATGTATAAGCTTTACCCTAATGCCAGAAGAGCTCACCTCAAAACAGGAGGCAACTTCCCCTACCTCTGCAGGAGTGCTGAGGTCAACTTGTACATTCAAGTGAGTTCCTGAATTCAATCTATGAACGTGTTTAGCCACAGCAGCAGAAGGAAACTCCTGTTGAGCTTTTGTTACTTAACTTCCCTGTGTGCTCTGTGCTGTGGCACCAAAGGGCAGGGCTGGGAGCAGCTGTGTCCATGCTGGGCCAGTTTTGGGGGTTTTCTGTCTCTGTACTCCAGAGCCGTGCTTTCACCCTCACAGAAGTTTCTCAGAAGCAATGTTTCTATTTTACCAAACACTGTGCTCCTACACCTGTCTCTGTGTTATTCCCGTGCCCAACAGATCCATTTGCTGCAGTTCCACGGCACCCGGTACGCAGCCATTGATCCCTCCATGGTCAGTGCAGAGGAGCTGGAAGTGCAGAAGATCAGCCTTCACAGCAGCAACGAGCACGAGGAGCAGTAGGCTTGGCAGTGCCAGTGGAACAGAGGCATTGGCTTGGTGATCTTCCTGTGTACAATCAGCTGTTCCCACTCTGCCTTTCCTTGTGTCGGCCGATTATCACTGTGTGATTCCAACAGGAGCAACAGTCGGTGAACTACCCGTGGACAGCAGCCTCCAGCAGTGTAATGGGATAGATCTGTTTCATTTTTAGTCTTTGGATTCAAGGAAGCATCTTAGAAGACTACACTTTTAAAAATAAAAGACATTTTTTCTACCAAAGTCTTCACTGTATCATGTTCTTAAGCAGAACGGTATTTCTTTTTATATTTTTCACTTGGCTGTATATATTACCACATGCAGATTGTGTACTTATAAGCTGACCTATATTTTTGTTGAATATTTGATTTAAAAGATGTTTAAGTGTCAATATTGCCATCACTTATGTGCTTCGTACATTGTGTTGTAAGTTAGTTTGTTTCTATTTGAAATAAAGCATTTGAATTTTTAACTTTCTTGCTGCATAAAAATGATTTTCAATAAAACTTCACGTTCAGCAGGTGTCTCTTGTTGTGACTTCCAAGAAAACAGCAGCTGAGCTCACTGCAGTCCTGGTTTGCCTCTACAAACACCTCTGGAAATGAAGAAAACCACCACCACCACCTGCTTGAATTCCTCTCAAGCTTTAACTATAAGGTTGTACTGGTTTAGCTCTAAGAAAAAATGCTGCAGTGTTTTTTTAATAAAGATGACAAGATAAAACTTGCAACTTTAAAGGGTAAAATCTAGATTTATTGAAATACAGACATTATTTTCCCCTTGAGATGCTGTAAAAAATGAGTATGAAGAATTGCATGACAAATGAAAGCATGTTAATGTACATTTATAAACAGCACATGTTAACATTCCTCTCAAACTTTTTGTGAAGAGTCAAAGCATTAAAGATCACAACCCCTCAGGTTCCAAAAGGACCAAAGAGTGGCTTTGATTTTGCTGAAGTTCTCCTCTTATGGTGGGAATGTATGGACATGCCTAAGACATGAGACACCCCCACAAATAAGGTATGTAAAGAACATTCCTGAGAACAAAGCCTTTGCCCCCATTCACTTAAAAATTTGACAACAGAAAATTTATATACAAAACTGTGCTGCAGACAAGTTACAGTAGAACTGTAATATTTCCTGATGCAGTATGGCAAGTAAGGCTTGCTCACCAAACCCATTACAGTGCCCAGACCGTTTGAAATTGCTGATAAAAATCTCCCTTCTGTGAGGAGGTGTTTTTGACCATGAGCATTTGTTTTACCCTTGTCATTTCCTGTCCAGAAGGGTGCAGCAGTGCCAGCAGTTTGTGACAAGAAGCCCTTAGGTTGCATCTGCCTTCTCTCAGCAGCAGAGAGTGTTTCTCTCTCTCATCCTGAGACCAGCTGAGGATGCCCCTGGTGTTACATTGCTGTGCATTTCCGTGGGGAGGTGGAGTCTGCATTTGCTTTTTTCCTGATGCTTTCTGTAAGAGAATGATCTGCTGCACAGAACAATAAAGCCATGGCAGGATCAAACCTGAGAGAAAGAGATTGCATGTAATGGAAGCAAGGGGGCAGAGCAGGTGCTTTCAGCTCCTGTGAGTTGGCTTCACTGAAGTTTTCCTCTGTGTATTTGTCTAAGCACAGAATGTGGGTAAATTAATTCAAATAATGCTCAGTGTGCATTATTCGAAGGAAGACAAAAGTATTACCTGCTAAATCTCTTCTCCCAATCCCCACCAGGCCTTCGTACAGTCCCTTGATTGGATTTTCTCCTGCAGTGATCACACCATGGAGCCAGATCAGCAGCATTCTGTGCCCGTGTTCCCTGTAGCTTTTAGTGCCTGGATCAAAGCACAGATGAAATCCCACACTCAGAGTGCACGGCCCTGACCAGAGCAGATTTCTGCACACCCCTCCCTCCTCTCTGGATTTTACTAGGAGGCTGTAAAGCATGGTTTTAATTCCTGCTTCTGATGGGATTGCTGGATTTATGTGGAACTTAATGGAGTGGCTATGGCTGAGCTAGGGTTTGTTGCACAGCCTTTCATGGCAATACAGTTTCTGCCTTCAGAACACAGCTTGGCCCCTTGCTCACATCATCCAAACTACAGAGTTCTTGAAACAGCCAGAATTAGCAGAGATCTGTTTCTGACCCTCAGGCCCTGCTTCTGCTAATGTATTTCTTAAATTCTGAAGAATTCACTTCACTGCCTTCTTGCTACTCCAAGGGAAAAAGTAAAACCAGCAAGTTCCTTCTGTTCTGTAGAACAAGAATTGTAGCAAGAACTCACAGGCCTGCCAAATGTCTCCCAAGGAGTGAGCAAAGAACCACTAATTCCCCTGCTTGCATGCCTTATTCCTAGACAAATTACAGTGTGTAGGTAATTCCACATTCAGTAAAACCAGAATTTTTAACCTAATCTTTTGTTTGCTTCAAATAAACCAACTGGTTTTCTTCATGCTTTGCTCTTACTGCAGCTTTATCTCCCAGAAACAAAGTCCAAGGAAAGAAAGGGAAATACCTGGGAAGCTTTTTTATACCTGTCCATTGTTGCTCAATGGCCCTAATGTGGTCATCGGTGAATTTCCAGTAATGGGCCAGCTTCTTCCATTCCCCGGGTTTGAGGTACTTAGTGGCTAATCTCCACATGACTGAGCGGATGTGCTGCGTTTCCAGCCTGTGATCCTGCTTAAAGGTCAAGTGCTTTGCCACCCATGAGCCGCTGTTCAGGTTGTCCTGCAGAGCCAGAACAGGGGTGCTGCAGCAGTGCCTGTGGTGCTGCAGCCTCCACACCCTCAGCTCTGTGGTCCCTGCGAGCTCTTTCTGGCACAGCTTGTGGTTTTACTCCCTTAATTCTCATTTCACTCTGTGCTCATCAGGGTTGAAACACCATTAATGGCCACTTCACTGTGGAAGCCCATGCAGATCACCATTTGCATTTCTACATTCCCTGTCATCTGGGGTTTGGGGCGGAATCATTTAATTAAATCTGCTTCCCTGCAACATCAGCTGTGCTCACAGTGCTTACATGCCAGGCTGCATGACATTCTCTAGGGCTGCATGGAAGCCAATGCAAGGGCCTGATCCAGTGAGTGTGACCCTGAAGCTGCACCTGAGCCACAGGCACATGCTCTCCTTTCCTTCCTTTGCTTCCCCCTCTGGAGCACTGCCATGGGAGGACAACCAGACTCTGAAGAACATGCAAGGGATGTGACATTGGGCTGTACTTTCAGCTCACTCTGCTCAGCTGGGTTTGGGCACAGGCTTGGGGTAGGCAGGGTTTCAGAGGGGAGACTGGGGCTGAGAGGCTGCACTTTGAGGGAGAAGTTGGTTGTATGAATCCAGCAAGAGCTGTCTCCTTCCACTGCTGAAAAACTCTCAAAATCCCATTTTGGTGACCTGAGGCCAAGCATTTTTTCACTCAAGTCCTTCAGTTTCTCCTTCTGGGAAAAGGAACTAATTCTATCCCTTTGGGAGCAGCTGTTAAATAATTTTTGGAAACCTCTATTCCCAGCAGTGCCCCCTGGGATTTCTAACAGCAGAGGCCTTTTTAAATACGGAAAACCTTTAGTAAATGCTGTTGGCATGGTGAGGACTTCTGTTTTTCTTAACTAAGGGGATGAAAATAGAGGTCATGGGATGTCCTGTATTTCTTTTTCTTTGACAGCTGGTATGTGGAGTGTCAATGGAGAGGAGAAAGCACAGGGGCTGTTGTGTAAGCTGCTCACCTTCTCCCATTTGTAAAATCGATCAGCTTTGATAATCATGTCCACCAAGATGGTGTGATTGCCTCGGGCAGCAACATCCAGAGATGTTTTCCCTTGCTGAAATTAGAATGGAAAAATGAGCTGGAAAAGACTTTGCACCTTAGGAGGTACAATCTCCATGACCTGTTCTCCACCTCTGAACTTCAGATGTGAGCTGCTGTCAAGCTCCTGCATTCAGGGCATGGCGAGTGGTTTTCCAGGCTCTGCAGCATCTCCTCTGGTGCTACAAGGGATCTGCCTGTTTTGCAGGAGCCACTGGAAAAGCTTCACCCACCAACTGGAAAAGCTGCAACCCACCAACATGAGAGCAACCATCAGAGAACCAGCTCAGCTCTGCAGTCCAAGGTACTTTACAGCCTCTTGCACAGCAGGTTTGCTGACACGTGAAACCAAAATGATTTATACAACCTCATTAACTTTACAGGCTCCAGATATACATGATTAAAAATGGTCTCTTAGGAGAAGCACAGGCTGATGAGGCTATGAAAATGTGGCTATGTTCCTTTCATGAATATGATTTTGGATTGGGCAGGGGAGATTTGTATTTCTATCTAAAATCAGAAGGCAGAAAAGAACGAGGTTTGAAAGTTGCATGAAGGAAAGCAAGCCAGCCCAGGCACCAGGCACAACAGGAAGAAGAGTCCTGGCCCCAGATGTGAGCAGAAACCCAATTTCATACAGGAAAGTGTGAATGTGTCCCCTGTGCTGTCACTGCAGTTCCACAGAGTGCTGAAAGGTGACAAACATTCACCACAGCTGAAGGCCAGTTCAGCCACGTGCCTTCAGGTCTGCACTTGCTCTTACCCACTGCAAATGGCAAACCCTACTTTAATCCCTGCCCAAGGGCCTCCAGCATTTTTGGGCACATGCTACATTTTCAGGGCTCTTGAAATTCATTCTGCTGATTTTATTAGATGCCAAAAGCCCCAGAACTCTGCCAGATCTATACCAAACAGATCCTTTCAACCTATTAGAATATGTGTGCTGTAATTTTTCAGGTATATTACTTACCATTACTTGAGGAAATCTTTGATATTACTGTTCAGGATAGTACAAGTAGAAGGAACTAGAACAACTTTGAGAAAGAAAGCATTGTTCATTGTGTTCCCTATTTTCTACCTGTCTAAGAACCAGTCACATATTTCCTGGAAAACACACCAAAAGAACCTACTCAGCTGTGTTTTAAGGGCTTATCCCTGGAAATACCTACATTTTAATATTACTAGCCTGCCTTGAAAATTATGGAAAACGTTAGCAAAGACCATCTATGTATATTTTCCCTCCATACCCCCACAGAACCTGCTTCACCCATGGAGACCTTTACCTTGTCTGTCAGCTTAAGATTAACTCCTGCAATGAGGATCATCTCAGCAATGTCCTGCCTGCCGTGCTCTGCAGCGATGTGCAGTGAGGTCTGCTGCCTCTGCAGGGGGAGGGAGAAAGGACTGCACTTCAGAGAAGGATAAGTGTGAGGCTGGAAGGGCAGAACACTACCAGGAGGAGCTTGGGAGTGTTTAATGGAAACCACTAAAACTGAACATAAAATGTGTCAATTTTATGGTATCATCAGTAGAGAACATTGCTACAAGTATGAATAAACAAAACAAGCTACACAAAGCCCCTCATTCAGAAAATTACAGTTTGGTGAGACAACCAGCTACCTCCAGGCTTGCCTCCTATTCTCAGCCCTCTAAACATTTTGCAGAATATATTCCATCTTGAAATTTCCCCTACCTACTTCCAGCAAGGATGAGAGAGCCTGACTATGCAATGTTGCAGGGGACACAGCACTGCCCTCATGTTGAGCACCATCAAGTGATTACCTCACTGCAACAATTAGAATCATTTCACAGGTTTCACATTTCCTAAGCTGCACTTCCAGGTCCTCCACATTTTAAAGCACTCCTCTTTAATCCTGTCCCCAGGGTGATAAAATCCCCCATGAAACTGGTTCACATTTCAAACACAAAGAACAGGAGGCAGTCTTACATTATCTGGAATGTCAAGGTCACACTCTGCGCTGATGAAGAGCTTCACCATGGCTGGGAAGTTCTGCAGGACTGCAATGTGCATTGCTGATGCATTTTGCTGTGGAAAGAAGATCCTGCACTTAGGGAGAGCTTGGCTCACAGCACTGAAAGGACCATGCAGTGCCCAGCATGTGCTGTTCTATCCCAGCTGCCAGTTTGCACTGGGGGCTGACAAGGATACTGCACTGGTCCTTCCAGAGTTGTTTTGTGCTCTTGAGCAGCTCCACAAACCGGTTTTACCTTTAGTGGTGAGAGCATTGAGAGGGACTCACATGATTGAGAGCATCCGTGTGGATTCCAGCATCCATGAGGATCCTGGCTATCTCCTCATAGCCATGCAGTGCTGCATAATGAAGGCAGTTCATCTTTTTCTGAGAGGCAAGGCAGAAGAGAGGAGTGGTACTCAGGGATTCTTCCCAGAGGCTGCAGTGGTTACAGACTACCCACAAAGAGCTCCCTGCTCCCTCCTGCCAGAGTCCCATGGCCCAGCACTGCCAAATTCATGGAGATTGTCTCCAGCCAAACCAGTCCCAGGGAGCTTCACCTGCCTCTTAGTACACAACCACTTTACCCTCCCCTAAACTGCCTGTGCTATTTATGAATGCAGGGCTCCACACGACCTCTGTCTATAGTGGGTGACCTGGGAAGCCACAGGTGTGGGCATAAATCCACAAAGCAGGGTTTGGGAATGGAATCACCTCCATGGAGCTAACCTGGGTTTGGGCATTGACATCAGCACCCACTTCCACGAGCAGCTTCACACAGGTGCTGTGTCCCCCCTCAGCAGCCAGGTGCAGGGCCGTGAGTCCTTCCTGCACAAGGCAAGAAAGGACACAAGCAGCATTTCTGTAGACAAGGCTGAGACAGAGCAGCAGAATGAGTCACAGACTCAACCCCATCTGCTGAATCCATGACATGTTACAGTACCAGTTCTGAGGGCCAGGGATCTCCAGTTGATTGTTACAAAAATAGAGGACAAAGTTATCTGCCCTGGACATACCAGAGTACTGCTCTGTTCTGAATGGCACTGGCTGTGGGCCACAAGACAGACATTGTGTCCACCATCTTTCCTCTCCTCCAGCCCATCAATAAACCAAAAAGGAGTTTACACAGACAGCAAAGACAAACCATTTTCCTGGAATAGCCCAGAGATAGAACTTGAAACCTGTGACCCTCTATCACTGGTTTTCCCTTCCAAGGGTTGCAGCTCATTTCATTACAAGAAAACAGAAGCAAGCAAGCAGAATTCCAAAGTGATTTCATCTGGTTTTATTATTGCTCTTTGCAGAAAGGGCAGCTCATGTGGGGGTAGACAAATGCTGCCAGTTACCACAGAAGGTGGCGTCCCCCTTCCTTCAGATCTTAATCACAATCAAATACACTTTTCAAAGACAGTAACCAAATAAGACTAAAAAAAAATGCTGATAAACTTAATTGGGAGTGTGCCCTGGAATAAATAACAGTGATACTAAGCCAATATTTGCTATCTAAGTCATTAACTGTGTTCCAGCCACATAATTTTCCAGAGCTGGTCTGTCAAAAGAGAGATCTCAAACAGAAGGGCCATATGTTCACTGACTAAGTCAATACCTCAAAGCATGGTGAAGTTTAGTTTAAAACACACTCAATAACCATTTAGGCACTTGAATGTACAAGGGTCAGGGAGAGAAAGGGAGATTAAATGGAGTGATAAGGTAGGTGTGCAGATACAGCAGGAAGAGAAGGCAACACTTTAAAGCCGGAAATTGGTCCAAGACGGATGTTGCCTTTCACTGATGCTCTGCAAGTGTGACCTGCCTTTACCCACACAGGCTTTAGATAAAATCAGCTATTTTCTAGACCTCTCCCATCAATACTGGCTTTTCAGCCTGATGACTGTGGCAGGAGAGTATTTCTAGGGGGGAAAAGGGCAAAACTGATGTGGTTTTGATTTAATTTAAGTGTACTTACTGAGTTTTTTTCATCAAGGTCCACTCCGACATCTATAATCTTCTCCAGCACAGAGAGGTGTCCATTTTTAGCAGCTAAATGCAATGCTGTATTTTCCTCCTGAAAGTAAACATTACTTTATAAACATATGTCTCACAGGACTGAGTGTTCATATACCACAACTTTGCACAGAGTATATGTGGCTGAAAAGGAGGTTGTAACCAGTAGCACAAATATGAAGCAATCATCCTACAGCTGCAGCAGCAAGGGAAGAATCCCTCCTACCTTAAACTGGAGCATGGTCCACCAGGCTTGCTGTGTATCTTGCCTGCAAAGTCCTGGAGAGAAATCATGAACTAGGCAAGAAAATGGCTTGAAATGGATAGGGAAGAAAAGCCCTGACACACCACAGCCATAGTAACAACTATGACCTGCCTGAACCTCATCTGGGATTCTGTTCCCTGGTTTTCACATCCCCTAATTCTTGGACTTCACCTCCCTTGCACGTGGTTTTGAGCCCATACCTTGTCCTTGGCACTGTGAGAACAACCCAGTCGAATGAGGAACTCCACCACCTCCAGCTGCCCGTGCTCTGCGGCCAGGTGAAACGCTGTCCTGTCCATCTTTGGGAGGAAACAGAGAAACACAGTCCAAAAGGCTCAGAAAGCACAAGAGCACATCATCTGCTGCAAGAAGCTTGACCAGAGCCAGAATCCCCATCATATCCCTAAGCTCACTCTGCAGGAAGACTTCTGGGAGTCTGACTCTGATTCTCTTCCCAAGACCAAGGGCAATATTCCTGCTAAGCTCAGCACAGCAAGACTAGACTTCATAAAACAAAGCTGTGAAAAGCCTTTCTACCTTGTCTGTCTCATCCACACACATGTCCTCCAAGTCCTCCATGATGAACTCCATGACCTGGATGTGTCCCCTCTGAGCTGCACAGTGAAGCAGGTTCCTGCCATTCTGGAGAGGAGACAAGGTCTGCTCGTTCAACAAGTCCAATACTGCAGGACAGTCAGTCTCTTTTGACAAACTGCTCCTGTTAGCAAAGGCCCATTTCATCCTCCCTGTACCTCCAGGACTAAAATTCCTTGTGCTGCAGACAGCAAGTTAAGACTGAAATATTAATCCCCCTTTTCCTAGACAAGGTCTGTTTTAGAATACAAGGACTGCTGATTCACTAAACCATTTCCCATTTCTAACACTTCCACATCAGCACTGCACAAACATGAGGTGAGGAAGCTGTGTGCATCTCCAGAGCCCCAATTATTACACCTGCCTCAGGGATAAGTCAGAGTGCAGATGGCAGTCCCCAGAGCAGATGCTGTCACACATGACTGAGCTCACAGGTAAACCTCTCTCTGTCCCCCAACACTGTCTAGGGCTGTGATGGATCCACATGGGGAGACCCTCACCCTATTGACACGGTTAATCTTGGCCCCAGCATTGACAAGGATCTGCAGGACACGGAGGTGGCCAAACCAGGCAGACAGGAGAAGAGCATTCATTCCAAACTGGGCAAAAAAGAAAGATACTTACAGTTAAACTGCAGCCATCACCATCCCCATCCCCACCCTGGAGGGAAGCTGTCCTCTTAGCTTAATGAAGTTTTCCAAATCTCTTTGTTTCTCACTAGTATATTTTTTAGTTGCACTTTCTCCAAATATTATTATTCCTGTCACAGATATTCACAGCAGCTGAGCAGAGACCTGCTTCTTGGCAGCTAATACCTATTTAAAGGTATTAGCCTGGCTGTATGGGGGAGAGAAAACTTTTTGGCTGTCACTGTCATCCCACAAGCCCCACCAACACAATCAGAAGAAGCCAAGCATCCCCATGCTCTATGGAAAACTTCACAGATTCTATCAGCCTATTCCAAGTCACTGTGCATGCAAGGAAAAGGCCACAATACAGAGCACAGACACGTGCCAACAAGGCTTGTTCAGCAGGTGCAGCGTGCCACCCTGTGCCACCCACCCAGGGCCAAGGTGCAGTGTGTAACTGCTGGCCCAGCACCCGCTCCCCAGCACTGCCCCAGCACCAAACACGTGTGCAGCACATGTAAGGGAGAGTGGCCTCTGTACACTGTCCTCATCATCCACAGGGGCGTCGTGATCCAGGAGCAGCCGCACGGCATCCACGCTCCCGGCGCCCGCAGCCCAGTGCAGGGCACTCCGCTCCGCCTGCAGGCAAGGACAGAGGCAGGCAAGGCTGAGTGTGCAGAGTGTGGACATCCACCAGCCCTTCTGAAGGCCACAATAGCCTTGGCCATCTATGGAGCCAGAACTTCTTGCACTGTGCAGAGTTTCTTTGGAGCCAGCCCTCTGTCTCTGCTCTCCTGTCAGCAGACAGGTGTCAGTCACCTTCTGCTCAGGAGCTGCAGTTCTGTAATGACAGCACAGAGTGAAGAACGTTGCTGACCATAAATGGACAGATTGAAACACTAGGGATGGGGGCAATTCTGTATCTCCATGAACCTACAAGTCAACAAGGAAAGATGTGCATCAAAAACAGAGTTTGTCCCACAGTATTACTGTACAGAGACAGCAAAATCAGAGCCTTTCATGGCAATCATGTCTATCTGGCAATTGCAGCTTTCCAGTTGGCCAGGATGATAGTTCTGGGGGACTCAGTGTGTTGTGAAAACTGCTTGCTTGTTACAGGCCCTATTTGGCATTGGGTGTTTTATTTTAAAGCTTTGACAAATTAAGCACTTAATAAGAAGAGTAGCATTAAGGAGCTGCAGTTCTGAAACACACCTTCAGCACTTCCTGCAGCCTGGAGGTGGAAAAACCCAGGACTTACATTGTTTTTGGCCTTGATGTCAACTCCTCTCCTGATGAGCTCCTCCATCCTGGCTGTATCATTTCGCTTCGCTGCATCATGAAACTCCTTCTCTGACTGAAGCACTGCAGCAGAGCAGAAGAGTGAGCATTAAAACAGTGCTGGCAAGGGGCATGGAGCAGCATGCCCCAACAAACCTCCCCTTCATCTCACCGGCCCCGTGGCTTCAGGGAAGGATGACTGCAGAAAGATTCTTCCAGCAAGAATCCCAGCCCTACAGATGTTGGCATGCTTGCTGGATTTATATCCTACCACTGCCTCTCCTTCCCTGTGCCACACCAGTGCTCTTCCAGTCCTACCCACTTCTCTTCTAATTCAGTGTCTCTCTGCATGGATTTGCTCCAGCTGCAAAACCTTTTGATCCATGAGGTCCATATCCTCTGGGCACCCTCTGATCAGTGTGAAGGCTCTGAGATGACACAGACCCTTTCCTCCACCCTTCCACCTACATGCCACTGCTCTACAAGGAGGCCTTTACACATGGTTCCCCCTCCAGGCAACCTGAACCAGCCAAGCAGCACAAAACTGCCAGCCTGGCCTGTGATTAGTGTTGCATCTCTTAATAAACCATGGCAGCTCTGCACATAATTTACCATGACTGGCACTACTTGTCCTGCACAGTTAGGCACAATTTAAGAGTGTTTACTCCCCATGCTGGGCCTTGCCCCAGCAATCTTCTCCTTCATCAAATAAACCTTCCTGCCAAGAAACAAGAGCAAGGCTGTGACTGCCACAGCCCGACAGGGAGGCTCTGAAGGCTTTTGGCAAGGCTGGTGTCAGTGTTTGTTGGACTCAATCTCTGTCCTAGTGCTTTTGGGGAATTCTTTCAAGAAGTGCTTGAGTCAGACCCTTGGCCTGTCACATCCTACTGGAGAGTTGGCCTAGAGGGTCTGCTCTCCTCTACACTTCTCCAGAACCCAGGCTGCAGCTTGAGGGACTCAATGACAATTCAGTTTGTTCCAACATATCAACTGCATATTAAACACGTGCCATACAAAAGGCATCAAAACATATTATTGTTCCCATTCCACCACACTGAGGGAGAAAACCAGGAGAGTTGCTGCCTGAATAGCACAATTAATCCCTTCAGAGGGCACAGAAGAAAGGTCCATCCCTACCATGGACTCTCAGAGCAACAGAGGTATAACCTCATCCTCCAGTTTCCATTCCCCTCGCCTTCAAACAAAAGAACTTCAGCTCAAGAAAAACACAAATAACAGAAATTTTAACACCAGACAGGATTATTCAACAGTGTGTTTATCCACTTAACACCAGACATGGGCATCTGAGAGTGTGTATTAAGAGTGCTGGACCTGCTGCTACAATTAAGGCAGTAGGATTTGGACACTAATTTCAGCAAGAAACAGGATTTCCTACACTGTATATTAAGACTCTCTTATCACCTCGAGAGCTGGGTTAACAGGATTGCATTTCACCCTGCATGGACCCTTCATTAGAGAGGAAATATCAAGAGAACTTGTGAAAAACACTGAGATTTTGTTAATTATTAACACCAATGGCTACACACATACCACCTCCTTGCACATGCTTATCTCCCTTCAGTGGAATAAATCCTATGTTTCAATTAAGCAAATGCTGCTGACCCTGCTCTCCAGGTGACAGAAATGTTTTCTTACATTTTATGGTCACACAAAGCATCGTTTTCAAGAAATGTCAAACCACCTTATTCTTTGGATAGCTGTGAAGATGCAATAACAAATCTGGCATCACTAAGGCTGTAGAAGCCAAAATTTATTTATTTTCAGCAACACACGAGTAACAGCTTGATGATCTGAGTTTTCTACTTCAGATCCACAGTGTCTCTGTAAGTGTAAATGCACTCCTCATCATGGCATGCACCTGTCCAGCAGCAACATTTCAATGGACATTTAGCAGTGTTCCTTCTCTATCAAGCTCAGATTCCAGGGTACTTCACAGCTTACTGAATAGGAATTCAGTTGTCATAAACAGCGTGGAAAACATTTTAAATTATTTACCCTCAATGCAATGCACCAACTCACAGGCAGTTTATTATGCAAGAGATATAGAAAAGCAGCAAAGGAGGAGAAAGACGTGCAAAGAAATGTGCAAAACCCATCCACCGAGCCCTTCCTGGGGCTGCAGGACACAAAGACAACTTGGGGTGGGACCGAGGGACCAAGGAGGCCAAAATCCCCAAGTGCGGGGTACCAGAGTTACATGCAGCATCTCAGCGGTGCAGGATGCTTTTGGACAACAGCAGTCCTGAATCACGGGTACGTTTAACCACCTGCTTTGTTTCCTTGTGGATTTTCAGGTGTCCGGTTCTATCTTAGGGCATCCCGGCTCTGCCCCTCAGCCCCGCCGCCTCCCGCCCGCCCCTCGAACACGAATCGTCCCTCACGGCGCTGCCCGCCCGCCCCGCTGGGGCAGCCCCGGCCCGGCCCCACTCACGGGTGTCGCCTTCCGATGCCAAGTCGTCCCCCATGTCGCGACACAGCTGCCCCGCCGCCGCCGCCGCCTCAGGGCGGGCTGACAGGCGCGTCCCCGCCGCCTCAGAGCGGGCTGACAGGCGCGTCCCCGCCTCCTCGCAGGCCACCTCGCCGCCGCCGAGCTGCTCTTTTGCTGCTCTTTAAAGCTAAAGCTCATAAAACAAGCCCACTTCCCGGTAAACACGGTATTTTCGGGCCGTTTGGGGAGCGAGGACATCCAGCTGCCGCCATTTCGGCCAGTGCCGCCCTTCACCTCAGTGCGCCTCTGCAGAGTGCTGCTGCTTCGAGGTGGTGGGTGGTTTAATTTAAAATTAATTTAATTCAAAATTAATTTAATTCTGTTTCCAGAGCAGTTTGGGAGGAGAGAGATTTCTAAGCAGTCGAAAATACGAGGGGTTCTTTTAGTTTTCCCGTGAAAGCAGGGTTCAGGTATTGATGTTTCCTGGGAATGAGGTGCTCTTGTCACCACACGTCCCTCAGCAAGTGCCGGAGGGGGCAAAAGGGCTTTTCCCTCAGAGTTTGGTGAATTCTCCAGTTTCAGCATCTGGACTGGTTTTATCTTTTATTTTGTTCTCCATTTTAATAGTATGATAAGGAAGAAACCAGGTTAAGCTCAGGTTTTGGGGATAATCAGATCAGTTTCTGTGGGTCCCCCACAGTACTCCTCCCCTGTAATACTGCTTCCATCTCTGGGCTCCCCAACATCAGAAGGACATGGAGCAGCTGGAGTGAGTCCAGAGGAGGCCACAGAAATTCTCCAAGGGTTGGAGCACCTCTGCTCTGGAGCCAGACTGGGAGAGCTGGAGGTGCTCAGCCTGGAGAAGAGAGAGCTCTGGGGAGACCTTATATGAACCCCATCCCTGGAAGCATCCAAGGCCAGGTTGGATGGGGCTTGGAGCACCCTGGGATAGTGGAAGGTGTCTCTGCCCATGGAAGGTGGTGGAACTGGATGATCCTTAAGTCCCTTCCAGCCCAGACCATTCTGTCATTCTTTGCTGCTGGTCTCAGGATAGGAGATGTGGCATCAGGTTTGTGTCCCGTCCCTAGTCCATGCTGGCCCACAGATGGTCTTTGTCAGGACGCCCTGGAGAAGTCCCTCTGGAGAAGTATCTCTCTCTGTACCGCTGATTTTGGCTGTGAGCTCGCTCTGGTGCCTGTCACCACATGAGGGTGCCAGTGCTGTTCACCTGCCACGACTTCCTGCTCTAGCAGTAGAGTCCAGGGTGCAGATGGGGCTGTTCCCTGGGCTCGGGACAGTTTTGGGGGACATCCCCATCTCGGGGACCCTTGTGTGGATCTGTGCTGCTCCTGTGAGAGAGCGTGGGGCCTTTGGTGTGTTGGAAGACGGGGGGAGGCAGATAAGAAGAGACCCTCTGCTTCTCCTAACATGCCACTCTGTGCACACCAGACTGTCTTTAGGGCAAGGAGACATTGGTTTCCATTTCATTGAAACCCATCACCGATAGATTCAGTAGCCAAGTGCTTGCTGATGCAGTTGGATCACTACGGCTTGGCCTGCCCAGCTGTAAAATGCAGAGGTAGACCCTAAGCTCTTGAGCAAATACAGAATGTGTGGAGGTTTATGGATAGCTGCTTCTCTCAGAGATTTGGATTTGTGTTTTGTTTGCCTTTTATTCAAACTGAAGTTAAAAAAAAATACTCTCTGATAGGAAAAGTGAACATAAGGTCTGTCTGGATAAAGGGGAAACCCTTCTTTTGTGCAATAGCTTAGCTGGTAGAGCATCCTCCCCGAGGAAAGGGGAAAGCTGGGCTTGATCCTTGTTTCTGCCTGAGGGGAGATGCAAACCTCGGGCCACACAAGACCCCAGAGAGCACCGTAAACAACAGGCTGCAGGCATGTCTGATGCGCAGAGTTTTTCTTGCTCTTTCCTGTTACTTTAAATAATTAATGATTTGATGGAGCAGGGAGTGGGGAAGGCAGGTGTCCTGTTTCCCTGGGGAGCAATCTGTGCACCCGGCAAGACGGAGTCTTGCGCTTTCTCCATGAATATTTAAGTGTCTTCAGACAAACTGGAACGGCGCCAGCAGGAGTGACTGAGAAGGGCTGAGCCCTTCCCACTGGGTATCCTGGTGCCTGGGGAAACAGCCCTGAATAGGGCAGGGAATAATCCCTGCTTGCACGGACTATGGAGGTACTGTGCATCCCAGCCTTAGATGGGACCTCCGGCTCTTGCTAGCCTTTTGTCATGCTGTAAGAGATCCTTGGATGGAAAGCTGTCTGGATTTAAACTGCCACTGTTAATATCATTGTCTTCCAGAGCTTGAGTCAGCCAGGACTCATCACCCACGGCTCTCCTGCGGGTTAATGCTGATCTCGGAGGAGGAACAGCGCAGATGCACTGAGAGTTCGCATCTGCTTGTCAGCTTGGATGTTTCCAGCAGGCACAAAAAAAGGCAATGTAGGCAGTTCCTTCTGTCCTTCCCAAAGTGGTGTGTGTGCAGGGGTGGAAGGGACCAAGACTTTCTGCTGATACTAAGTACAGAATGCTGAGACAATTTGTTAACGACACTGAACATTCGCCTGGTGATCCATTTATTAGCTAACAGACCTAAAACAGCTCTTGGATTTTTCCACTAATGTTGTAGCACAGAGAATGACAGGAGGAGGAGGTAATTTGACCCCTTTTTGCAAAATATTCCAGACATTGACCCCATCTTCAGGATGGTGTTAAAATCTTCAGCTTTATTTCACTTGAAGAATAATTTTAGCTGAGCCGGCTTTGTGCTCTTTCTCACTTAGAAGTGAAGCTCTCTGTCAGAGAATTTTGTGCTCTTATTTTGCAGGCACAATTTTTAGGCACTGCTTTACGATAATCATTATTTTTGATCACATTCAAAAATCATGAGCCAGGCTGGTTAAATCCATGTAATTTTAAAATGTGCCTCTGTTAGCTCCCTGGTTTAGTTGTATACAGTGTGATTTTCAAGCCAGTCAGATTTGCAGTTAGCTGTGTAATACAGCCCACAAACCAGTATGTGTTTATGCAGAAACAGTTGCTTACCTAGAGGTTTAGCAAATTGGACTTTAATTTATAATCTTCCTTTGGAAACAAAACTGGAAGGTGATTCCTCCTGCCTGCAGCTGCCTGTAATTTGGGAAGCCAAGCTTCTGCTTCTCTGAGCTGCCCACAGAAGGGGAGCCTGCCTTGAGGAACAAGGAACAGCTTCCATCCCTGGAGGATTGTCTTTTTTGGCATATGCTGGCACAGACAGGAAATTGAATACTGCATGGGAGAGGGGATGACCACGTTCCTCTTTCAGTGCTGAGGGACTGTTTCTACGTGACAGGGTGTCAAACTTGCCAGTGTGCTGAGACAGCAGCCATGGGGCTGCCTGGCAGCACCTGAACCACATCTTTGGGCCCTGTGGTGCCCAGCTGCGTTGATGAGGAATTGAATGTTTGTGCTTCTTTATGTCCCTGCTGTGGGTATTCACAAGGGACCAACCATGCCAGTTCTGTGCTCTTTCAGAAATGTCCCATTAGAATGGAATACACGTTACAGCTCTGGCTACATGGCTTCATGTGTGGCTCCAGCTTATTTATTTTTTGTCTGGATTTGGCTTTTAGTTGTTCTGTAGACTAGGTTATTTTTGGTGCTTTCTTTGATAACTCTGTTCCTGTGACATGCTGCGGAGCCAGAACTCCTCTGGGAACATCCCAGAAATGCACACAAACATCAACCCTGTAGCTTCTAACACTCAACATATGGAGCTTTCAGAAGGCCTGGACACCTAACGGGACTCCACAAACCCACTCTGAAGCCTGAAAAGGGTTCCAGCAGTTTCCTCAAAGGCTGCATTCATTTCCTTGCAAGGCTTCCACAGAGGAACAGCTTGTTAGAGGGACCTGTGGAGCTTGGAAGCTTTGCCAATAATAATTCAGGCCCAATTCTGAAGTCAAATATTTAGCTAAACAGAGACTGTCTGATGACTGGATTAAACACAGACTGCATCTGAGTGAGCTCGACATTTCAGGTTTTTGTCAGTGTCCATTTCACGAGCCTATAATTCCATTTTTCCTGTCTTCCCAGACTCGGCTCATGCTGTGTAGTGTTTCAGACAGCACAGAATGAGGTATTTCAGCAGAGCTGTTGCTCCTAGCTCAGGAAGCAGCCTGAATCACAAAGTGATGTTCTTTGCTTTAGGCTTAGGAATAATCCAGTATTATGGGATTGGGAGGAAATCACGTTAGAGAAACTGAAGGGTTTGTTTGTTTGTTGGTAAGAAAAAGTCTCAAGGAACCAGGCAGAGATGTCAGACAGGGCTGGTGAGTGAGCCTTGCCAGTGCACTGCATGGTGCTGACACAGATAGCTCAGTCCATATTAACAGCAACTGGAAGTTTGAGCTGGTGATTTGGCACTTCCCTCTCCTGTCACTCTCACTTCCCAAAGCCGATAGGCCTCTAAATCCCTTGTAAAGATAAATGAGCTTAAGCTTCTATGTAGCTTTGAAAGTGAAGCTTACATGTAATTAGCGCTGTGGCAAGGGTTGTTCTGACCACCAGGCCACTCCTGCTGATCCCTGGCCTCCACATGGAGTTTACTGACATATGGCCACTACATCTTCCAACTCGATATATTCTCCTTCCAGCTGTGGAGAATTGGGCTCACATCTATCCTGCAGGAATATGTCAGAGGCAAAAAAATACCTCCCCAGTGTCTTTTGTACCTGAATGATACCTGAGAAATAACTGTAGGAGAAAAAAATCTGTTATTTCTGTGATGCTTGGCTGAGGGAGGTCTATATGAGCCCATTGTGTTCAGGCTTAGTGCCTGAGGACCAGGTTTGACCAATATTGTGGTCTTAAGCAATAGTATGGTCTTAAAATATCTACTGTGTGACCAAAAGCAAATGTAGCAGGAAAGGATCTAAAGGCAGAATAT